>NW_020837962.1:5451255-5498503 GCF_003676395.1 Aethalodelphis obliquidens | reverse complement strand
TGTGTGTGTGTGTGTGTGTGTGTGTGTGTGTGTGTGTGTGTGTGTGTATGTGTATGTGGTGGGGGGTTGTAGGGATTGGTGACATCATCTTGTTAATTGAACTGGATGGTCAGATCAGTTTGGACAAAGTCATCCAGCAGTATACTTAATACTTGTACTTTTCTGCATTTTTTGTCATGCTTTTTAGTAAAAAGTTTTAAAAAGTCATTCCAAGCCAGAATGAGCAGTGTGTGAATGAGTTTTAGATAAGAAATGGGTTCAGCTTCTAAATAAATGCTGTCCCAGCCCGTTGGGATACCAAAGAGATTCCAAAGAGACTGAAATGACAAAATGTCATTGGCCAAAGCTCCTGGAAATTATGCAGAGATCCGGGCTTGATGGCTTAGAGGGGCCCCCTCTGCCCCACCAGACACAAAGAAGCAGCCAGGCCTTCGCAATGGGCCTGCAGAACAGCCCACAGGAAGAAGCTGCGCATTAATCGGCAAGGAGAGTGCACTACATCCCACTTTACTTGCCAGGGATCCCTGACGATTGAGATGGTCCACGTAAGTAAATTTTCTGGATAAGCAAAACTTTCCTTAATAAACAATCCTTTCATTTAAAACAGAATCTTTTTTTCTTTTAGTGGTACGCGGGCCTCTCACTGCTGTGGCCTCTCCCGTTGCGGAGCGCAAGCTCTGGACGCACAGGCTCAGCGGCCATGGCTCACGGGCCCAACCGCTCCGCGGCATGTGGGATCTTCCCAGACCGGGGGCACGAACCCGTGTCCCCTGCATCGGCAGGCGGACTCTCAACCACTGCGCCACCATGGAAGCCCCAGAATATTTTTTAATGGAACCCTTTCAAAAACACATTTCACACTTCCCTGACTTTTCAAAAAGTTGAAGAGTCCATGGAATAGAATTTAACCTTTACAGCAAATAACAACACTAGCAATTATGTCCTATCTCTGTGCCAGGCACTGTCCGAAATGTTTTACCACAAATTTTCTCTCTTAGTCCTCATAAAACTCCTATGAATTAGGTCCTATCATTATTCCCATTTTATGTATGAGGATGAGAGTGACTGAAGAACTGTCCAAGGTCATAAAACAGGTCTTCTGTTTACAGCTTCAGTTATTTCGTGTCTGCTATCCTCCACAATGCCAACAGGTAGACGGAAATGTTAGCTGTACCTTTAGAGAGACTGAGTTCCCAGCTTTTCTCTCCGTATTTCCTTTCTCCTTCCTCAATGTGACACTCTTAGTTTTCACAGAAAGCTACATGCCATAAACTCCTATCTAAAATCAGATGAAAACTTACAGTACTTTGTTTTCACCACTTTAAATAAACTCCATCTCCTTAGATCTCCCTATTGGCTAAAATATCCCATTGAGTTGGACCAACTTCTTTATCAGTTTAAGAAACCCCTCTGGTTCTCTGCATTTCAAAGTGTCCTGGATTTGCTTTTTCTTAACACAGTTCAGAAGGAAGCTTGTGATACTCATCAGATTAGCAAAAGCAGCCCTCAACTGGGGGCCTTCTTGACTTCCAGCTCGGCTCTTGAGAACATACAACAGTGGGGGCAGACAAGCACAAAGGCAAGGCGTGCAGTCATTTTCTGTGAGGTGTGTGGATGGGCAGGCCTGCAGAGCAAAAGAAACCGTCATCCTTACCCTGTTTTCAAGCTGACCAAGGCGTCCTCTACTCCCTTCTGATTAAATTTGGTCATGTACTGATGCATGTAGGGGTAGTTGTTCCGAATGTTTCTCTCCGTACTGCCGTTGGGCACCGTGCCAAATCGAAAGGGAGGGGAATAGTCGTGAGGTCTCTGAAACTGAAGAGAGACAGAGAAAGAAGGGGGAGGAGGAAGAATCAGCCATCATTCTGTCTTGCCTCAGGAGTTACACATAGGCACGTGCTAGCACAGGACAGTAAACACCCACTCATTTTTGTGCTTCCTTTCTACTTAATCACACCTTCCACCGGTCTGGGAGCTCCAGGAAGTCAGAAACAGTGTCTGTCTTCTTCCTTACTGTTCCTCAGTGCCCAGCATAGGGGCTGGCTGGGTGTGCAATAGGTATCTGTTGGATGGAAGTTTTCGTCTCCATTATAGAGACCAGCCTAGTCTTAGGCTCACAGGCAGTGCTCAGGAAATGCTGATTAAGCTGGAATTAATGTATGACTTCAGTTCATTCATCTGCCTTATCATGAAATTTTCTGAGATCCTCACCAATCACTCCCTTCTCTGGACCCCAATTACAATTTCTTTCACCTCACCCAGAAAATGACAAAGGGGAGAATTTGCCACTCCTGAAATATGCCTCTTTGGCAAACGGATTATCCGGGGGCTGGTTATTTTTTAAGAAACAGCAGACACAGGAGAAACTCTGAAAACTGAGTAGAAGTTAACTCTTTTGGAAGAGGCAAAATCTTATATTTGTGAGGGTGTCTTCCTCTCTGTATCTGGAAGAGGATGACTAAATCTCTAAAACTCTTATCCATGGAAAAGGCAGCAACTTAAATCTGCCTCACTACCATGCCCTTGCTTACTGTGCTCTTCCTGGTCTCCTCCCAGAACTGGCCTTTCCTTCTCTCCCCACCCCCCATCACGCCTCCCATTACCCTACATCTTTCTTTTGTCTTCAGCTGAAGATAGTACTTAAGCTGGTGGTTTGGGCTATTTCGGGGAGTTACTCAGTTTTCTTGGGTATCTCCCATATATACAGATTGTATACATGTTTTTCTCCTGTTAAATCTGTCATTTATTATGAAGGGTAGAACCTGGAAGGGTAGAGGGGCAATCATTTTTCTTCCCGTACAAAGACTCTATGTCATTCACTCACCCTCCAGCCATCATTCATTCATTTGCTCATGCATGCATGCAATACTTATTGTGGTCCTAACACATCCCAGGCATAATGGCAGGTTCCATGAACGTTTCTTGAGCTGAAGTCCATACTAACCATTAGCTTCCCGGTGATGCCCATGTCTGGTATGGCCTCTTGAGCCTCCATAAAGGCTCACTGGCCATGCTCTACTGGGTTTCCCTGATTGGCTGATGTTGTCTGTGAAGGGGGTCAGAACAGGCCTCCCCAGGATGTGCCACTTGGATCATGTGGTTGCTTTTTCATTCTATGAACGTTGTGTACTGCATTGACTTATTTTCATACGTTTCATCACCCATGCATTCTTGGGAGAAATCTCACTTGGTCGTGGCATATTTTTCTTTTTATACGCTGCTGCTTGATTTGGTTTGCTGGTATTTTGGTGAGGATTTTTGCATCAATATTTTAAAAAGATATTGGTCTATCATTTTTTTTCTTGTGAATCCTTTGTCTAGTTTGGTATCAAGGAAATTCTGGCCTCAGAGAATGAGTTAGGTAGTGTTCCTCCTCTATTTTTCTAAAGAGTTTGAGAAGGATTGGTGTTAATTCTCCTTTAAAACTGTTTGGTAAACTTCACCAGTGAAGGGGCTTCCCTGGTGGCGCAATGGTTGAGAGTCCACTTGCCGATGCAGGGGACACGGGTTTGTGCCCCGGTCTGGGAAGATCCCACATGCCGCGGAGTGGCTGGGCCCGTTCTTGTTTGTTTTTTTTTTTGTGGTACGTGGGCCTCTCACCGCTGTGGGCCCCACCCATGCCCCCCCCCATCCCCCAACCCCCGCCGCGGAGCACAGGCTCCGGACGCGCAGGCTCAGCGGCCACGGCTCACAGGCCCAGCCGCTCCGCGGCATGCGGGATCTTCCCGGACTGGGGCCTGAACCCGTGTCCCCTGCGTCGGCAGGAGGACTCCCAACCACTGCGCCACCAGGGAAGCCCGAATTTTTCTATTCTTTTTTAAAAAAATTTTTATTGGAGTATAGTTGATTTACAAGGTTGTGTTAGTTTCTGGTATACAGCAAAGTGATTCATATATATATATGGATATATATATAAGAATATATATATTCTTTTTTATATTCTTTTCCATTATAGTTTATTAGAAGATATTGAATATAATCCCCTGTGCTATACAATAGGACTTGTTGTTTATCTATTTTATATATAGTAGTTTGTATCTGCTAATCCCAAACTCCTAATTTATCCCTCCCCCAGATGTGCCACTTTGGCACATGATTTATTTTTAGCTGAAGGCAATTGAGACCCTGTGGGCTCAAGAGGAACTTTCCCTGCTCTGTTAAAGAATTTAAATTGGGGGCCTTGCCCATAATAAGAGTTATTACCAGAAATAACATTTTATGACCTGTGACAGGCAAACATTTAATTACTGAACGTCTGCTCTTCTCATCATCCTGTGAATTGCCCTCCTCTCCTCTGGAGCCCTAGGCCCCTAGCCTATTCCTTAGCTCAGGACAGCACATCTACCTCATTTTACCTTTCTGTCTCTGAACCTCTCATATATGTGGGGTTCCCGTATGTATGAAATTAAGTTAGATTTTCTCCTGTTAATCTGCCTCATGTCAATTTAATTCTTAGACCAGGCAGAACTATCTAGAAGGGTAGAGAAAAGTTTCTTTGCTCCCCATCTGTTCACACCTTCAGTGTTTGGGGCAACCTAACCAGATTGGGAGTCCAGAGAACTAGGTCTAAGTCCCAGAAATACAGTTAAAATCTAGAGGCAGCACAAGGCAATGGTTACAAGTGTGAGCTCAGCCTCACAGGTTCCAAAGTCAGCTTCTATTCCTTACAGACCGTGGGGCCTTAGAGATGCCACCTTACTTCCCACTGCCTCCATTTATTTTCCATCTGCAGAGTGGGAAACACATGAGTACTTCCCTTGTGGGGTCAATGGGAAGATCTAAAACTACAACTTTTGTCAAGTAATTAGAATAGTGCCTGCAACAGAGTAAGCACTCAAAAATAAAACTACTCTTACTCGTCATTTCTGCCATCATCGTGGGCAAAAAAATTAACCTGGGCCTCATTTTTCTATGAAATATGGAATTCTGGAACTAGAAAGTGATGATTATAATGACTAGCATGTTTTGAGGATTTGCTGGGGGCCAGCACTGTGCTGAAAACTTCACAAACACTGGCTCATTTAATACAACAACACTGCCTGGTAGCTAATCTTTGAGGCTCCATTTTACAGATGAAGAAACTGAGGCTCAGAGAGGTTCTATGACCTACTGAAGATGACGCTCCTTGTAAACAGCAGCCCAGATTTCAAACCTAAGGTCTGAACTCTATCATTCCTCCGAGACCATTACTAGCGACCTCTCCTCTTTTAGAGGTGAGGACCTTGAGACCCAGAGAGGGAAGGACAACCAGCAAATCTCTGGCAGAACCAGGGCTGGGATCCAGAGGTCTCTCAGATTTCCACATCAGCATGTCTTCCACGGAACTGAGAAGTGCCGGAGGAAGTGTCCAAGTTTACCCAAGAGTCAGGCTAATCAGAAACGCTATTCTTGTTTCTAGACACACACTTCTTTTCACTGTTAATTAAACTTTCCAGTTGAAGATTGCTCCCCTTAAATTAGGCACGCTGCCGCCTAATAAGCAGCCATAACTGGATTTGGGGGAAGTGGCCATGCATTGTCTCAGTGAGATCCTCCTGCTGGGCACCTTGTGTTGGGAGCGTGTGTGTATGTACAAGTGTGTGTTTGTGAACAGAAAATGCTCTTTGCACTCACTCAGGCAAGCAGTGCCTCAACTTACCACCTAAAAGGGGGAGGCACCAGCCCAGTCCTGTTTGCACAGCAGCTGTCTGCTCAGGGCACAGAGGCAGCAGCACTCTCATAAATCTAGTCATTGGAGCAGCCGCTCCCAATCTCCCGAGACATCTGATGGCCTATTTGCCTAACTGCCTTCCCCTTCACTCACCCTCTGTAGCAGAGGAGACACGCAGCTCTTTGAGATCCCCTTCCTTCCCTGCGTTTGGTTTGCACAGCGATAGAGACAGAGATTCGGCCTCGGTGATGAATTTCCACACCTCTCTGGCCTTGACTGTACCCTCACCCACACTAAATTCAGCCTGGCACCCAGACCTAGGAACCTTTCCCGCTCAACTAAAGGCTGTCAAACTTTTAAAAGCATGACTCACAATACATCTTCCATCTCCACCCTGTAAAGACACACTTTCTACTTAGGATATATTCTGATGTAATCCATGGTGATCTACTATTTTAATGGTCACAACTCTTAAATTAATTTCATGACTCCCTAAAGAGTCATGATCTACAGTGTGAAAAATAGTTAGGGGCAAGGATGACTCATCGCCGGAATCCCAGGGCCTAGCGTGGAGGGCACACTCTGTGTTTCTTAGGGGAATGATTTCTGATGCAACTTTCTCCCAGAGAGTTCCATGTGCAAGCAGGAAGAAACGAGTGTGGGCTCCAGTGCAGGAAGGGGTGGTGCAGAGGTCTCCCCCATCAACAAGACCACAGGGCAACGTAATCATGAAGCCCAGTGTCAGCAGAACTCCTCACAGCTTCTCTCTCAAGGTCGCCCTCATGGTTCATATTAGCTGGCTGCACCTGGCCTTGGGCTTTTCATCTGCTACTTTGGAACTGAGACATTTGGGGCATTTGCTTAAACCCTCTGAGCCTCTGTTTCTCCATCTGTAAACTGAAGACTGCTTTTGCAATTAGAGTGTTTAATGGCATCCCCTAATGCTTGATAAACATCCCCTCATCACCTGTTGTTACCCAGCATGACTTTAGTCAAATAAAGGATCCAGTTTCCCTCCAATGTAGAGAACAGAAGATCAGAGGTTTGTATTCTACACTTTTTTTCCATTTGGTATGTGGGCAGGTCTGAGAGTCATTCCAGCGAATAAGTCATAGCAAGTGCATTATGATGGACGGAGTAGAGATACAGGTCTGGGAAGTAAAACTTCTAGGAAAAATGCGGCAATTAATCAGGACATTTCTTTATTTCTCTTATGAACCAAAAAATACACAATTATTAAAAGTATCTATCTTCTGTGGACATAAGTAAGGAATGTCTGGTACTAAAGCCCCTGTTTCTAGTAAGGTCTTCTCCCACTGGTGAGCTCCACATGCTTCTGGATGTAGCATCAAACTGCTGTGGTCCTTAAGAGGAAGGAGAGGCTCAGAGGCCTCCATTCAACCAATAAGAATGGTGGACAAGGCTCACCCAGCACAACTCCCCGAGAACACATTTATGGGCTCATCCACAAGGTACATGCCCTGAATTTCCTCTATTGCTGTCACAAAAGGCCAACTCAGTGCAATAATATTTCAGACCCCAGAAGTGAGGAATGCTTCGAATTAGGCAATAGTGATGGTCATGAGGAGGGAGCCGAGGGAGATGAAGAGGAGAGGGGAGAGGTAGTGGAGGGGGTGGGAGGAGGCTTGAGGGAAGAAATACCATTTATAATAGGATTATCTACCATGTGCCAGGCACGGTGTGAGGATTATTCCTAATCCTCATATCAACCTTGCCAGAATGGTATTAAACCCCCTCTATCAGGAAATTAAGCTGTGGGGATACTGACACACTGAAGGCCATACAACTACTATATGGCAAGGTCAGGATTTGAATCCAGATCCATTTGACCCCTATGGTGTTGCTTTCTCCACTACATTAGTCTGCCTCCCAGGGATGGATTTCACCAACCACAGTAACACCCAACATTTTGGAAAGGGTTGCCACCAACATTCCAACTTCTTTAATAAATCCTAGGGGAGCATCTACCCATGAATTCACCTACGTATAATCTAACCCCAAGCTCATCTGAGCACACCGTGGGCTCCAAAGGTGCTTCTTTCACAGCAAGTATGCAAATGGCTTAAAAGTATTATAAACCTGAGCTGTTACATAGCTATTCATGATAAAAAGAAAGAAAGAAAGAAAGAAAGAACACTTGTATACAGTATTCAAATAAACTGATTCAATATAGATTTTGATTTTGCAGACTTCCTTGGTATATTTGCCATTAATCTTCTGGGAGCATTTAGCTTATTTACTCTAGGAATTTTGCTGTTTATCTAATTGTATCAAACATTTAATTAAAAGAGCTATCTGCTTGCTGCTAACACTCTGAGCATGGAAACTGAGCTGTATCTCATGAGGATATGGTATCTGTTACTAGATGTTTCCAAATCAGAGAAGGTCAGTCTAATTATTAGTGTTTCTAATTAGTTTTCCCGCAAGCAGTCATGTTATTAGACCCAAAACTAGGTAGCAAGGGATTTTTCCCCCTTGCTATTGAAAATAGCAACAAAAAGCAAAATACGCTGCCAAGTCCTTTCTTGAAGAATCTTCTCATCCAAAACTTGGTTTCCCACTGCTTCCAATGTATCTCTGGTCACTTATTCTAGGAACTGTACGTTTGCTCCCATGATGTGATGGAATCGCGTAACAGTTACAGGCAACCGGGCACATTCACATGTGCAGCCTCCTTCCATCCTTACCACAACGATGATTCCCAAATGTTCAGAGAGGAACTAGGAGGCCCAGCAAGGTTACCCAACAATAAAGGCATCACACAATTAGTATGCAGCAGAGAGGAAAAGGAACCCAACTTTCCTGACTCTGAGTGTAGGGCTTTCTCTGCTGCCTCCCAGATGCCACGTGCTTTAGGTGAGCCAAGGAATTGGGTGAGCATGACTTATTAGGGAAGGGCTCCAGGAGAAACCAGGAAGGACACGGGGGGAGAAGGTTAGGGAAGGTGAGGAAGCCAACCAACGGTGGGATTACAAGCAAAGTCTCAGCCTCGGCCTGATCCTGCAGGGAGCCCTGCAGAGTAAACTGCACCTCTGAGTTTGCCTAGAAGCAACAGAACAGCTGGGCTTTTGTACTCTCACACTGGTTAGCCATTGGTTACAGGCAACTGCAAGATTTGGGGGACATAAAAATATCCAGGCATTTACCATTTCAGTGCCCCAAGGTAATCATCCTCTGAAGGTCCCTGGTACGAACCTTTGTCAGCAAAGGTGAGGCTGGGCACACAGAACTGAGAAAGGGATCCGAGGCCCCAGGCAGGGTGCCCGCAGCATCCAACACACCGTGCATTTCCCGTTCAATCAACAAGTGTGCACTGAGCATCTACTAAGTGTCAGATAACCCTGACATCCCCTTCCCCCAAGTCAGTTTTAATCTCATCAGTTTTACAGCACTTATTCCTGCCTGGAATTTTCTTCTCCATTGCGTTTACTTGTGTGTCGTTTATTTCTTCCTACTGGAATTTAAGTTTCATGGGAGCACAAGCTCAGGCTGTGCTGGTCACCATGGTGACCAGGAAGGCTCTCCCAAGGGGTGATAGTTTCCCTAAAACCTGAAAGTCAAGGAGAAGCCGGCCATGAGAATAGAGGGGGAAGAACATTCCAGGCACAGGACATGGCAAGTGCAAGGGCACTGTGGTGGAAATACACTTGGAGTGTCTAAGGAACGGAGAGAGGGCCTCAGCAAGCAAGACGGAGGGGACATGGGGGGATGGGCCAGATAATACAGGGCTTTGTCGCCATGACGCAGAGAGTGGCATTTACTCAAGTGGCATTTCCAAGGAGGAGCCATCAGAGAGGCCAACTGCTCATAAGGTTGGTGGTGCTTTTGTGATGATGACTCACTCCAATCCCTCACCTTCTCTCTGATGACAGGCCTCTCTGTACCTCTTTCAACCACCGTGTAAGTCACGGCTAAGCTGTTAAGTCTTTTCATGGGCTGATTTTCTATTCAGCAGTCTGTTGATGAATGCTGAAAGGATATATGTAGACTCAAGCCAATAAGACATGATACTGAGATTTTATAAAGAGACAAATTATCCCCACATACAAGACAGAAAATCTTTGCAGTGCTGCAGTCCCCACACTGCTGAGCTTAGCAAGTCAGGGTTTGTTTCCTGAAACTAAAATTTCAATAGGAAGATATACCCAGTTTACCTCTTCCTCCCTGTAGGTTTCTGAATAGCTACTCACACCCTGCAAACTTCGTTACATGGCAGCGGAGAATGGAGAGCGCAGGTGTTAACACTCCCATCTCCCTGATGTGGGAAGCACAGCCCCAGGAGGGAGGATTGAAGGTGAGTCTGAGTAAAAGGAACCGGTGGGAAATGAAAAACCTCCCTGCTCTGTTTGTGTCCCTTGAAGAAATTTCAGATGAGTCAGGAGTGCTGGTGATGGGGCTGATTGGCTGCATAGTAAAAAGGAGCTGTCAGTTTTGTCTCTGGGTAGGGCTTACAGAGGACTTTTGTTTTCAAGTCAGAGAATCCAAGGCATGGAGCACGTAAGAGACTCATACAAAGTCACAAAACTAGGAGGTACCTACAGCCGAGAGCATCTCACTTCACCCCAAGTTTCTCCTGATCCAAGGCTAATGGATCTCCCTCAACATCATACTCTTCTTGGCAAGACGAGCTCTAGCCTAAGCTGTGACATGAGTCACAGACCTCAGGAAGCATCAACACAGTCATGTAAGTGTGAGAAACGACCACGGGGGAAACTTCGTTTCCAAGTTAGATCTAGACACTTTAAGACTTAGGAGTTAAGCTTAAGCTTCCGTTCCTGGAACTTTTAGAAATATGCCCATTTGAGTTAAGAGGAAAAAAAAAATCCTCTGGCTTTGTACTTTAGAGTTGATGGGTTTGGATGAGAGTCTGATTTACTTCCTCTGAGGGGAGAACGTTTAAGATCAACCCCTCAGGCAGAGACGAAAGCAAAGTGACCTTACCTTTTTGTCACTGAGGCCAGTCACTTGGTCCACAAACTCCTCCTGGATCATGAAAGCAGCCAGATTAGCCGTGTAGCTGGCCAGGAATATGACGGCAAAGAAGGCCCACACGGACACCATGATCTTGCTGGTGGTCCCTTTAGGATTCTGGACAGGCACGGAGTTGTTAAACACCAGGCCCCAAAGAAGCCATATAGCTTTTCCAATCGTAAAAGAAGGCCCATGGGGTGCTGCAAATGACAGGAAGGACATTCTCAGCGCCTCCTCGAAATGCACACTAGTGAGTGTTTGATACTATGCAGAGGCCCCAGCAACACTGAAGGCTGCCAGAAGACGGACTTAGATCACAGCGTGTCCCATCACTGCCCCAGAACCACACACACAAGGAGTCCTTTTTTCTTTAAAAATTAGCATTCTTCCCACATTTCTATATATTTGGCTTTTTGCCACATTTCTAAAAAGACAAAGAAAGAAAGAAAGGAAGAGAGAGAGAGGGAGGGAAGGAGGGAGGAAGAAAGAAAGAAAGAACAAGAAAGAAAGAAAGAGAGAAAAAAGAAAGAAGGAAGGAGAGAGAGAAAAAGAAAGAAAGAAAAAGGGAAAAAAGAAGGAAGGAAGGAAGGGAGGGAGGGAGGGAGGAAGGAAGAAAATGGTTATGCAAAACATGGGTTTGAATTAGAAGTAGTGTTATGACCTGTTTTAAATGTGGATTTGATTTCCATTTGGGGAAGCAGAGCTTTACAAAAACATGTGCATGGGGGCTGCTTCGGTATTCGTCAGATGTGCTTTCGTATAAGAACCATGCAATTCAGAGGGACTGGTGCTTGATATTCTAATCTGATTGTTCCTAGCCATGGCTCCTGTTCAAACTCAGATGTAAGATATGCACAATGTAGGAATTAAACCCAACTAAAACACTCTCCAAATGGAGACATTAAGGAACAGAACAATAGAGCTTAATTCTTCTAACACTTCACAGATGGAAGACATTTGGTTGCAGGGTCATGGAAAATGAACTCTGATATCACAGCACTTTTTCTTCCTCAGCGTATTCTTAAGATTCTTTTTTTTTTTTTTTTTTTTAAGATTCTTAAGTGTTCCTTGCAACAGACTTAACTAAAGAGGCAGAACAATATGCCAAAATTTATTGGGCAGGGGAATATGCAGGCTGTAAAACACACATGTTAGAGCTTTCAAGTCTGTTTTTGTGCAAGGGGAAAAAAAATCAATTTATGCCCTCATTTCATGGGAAAAAGGGTCTTCCTTTAACAGAAGGTTTTTATGTCATTTAAGTAAATGAAGATATGAAAAAATGATCTACTTAGACTTCAGTTGGCGATGCACTCAGAGTGGGCAATAAATAAAGTGGCAGCAGTGAATCCAGATTGATGGAAGTTATGAAGTTCTGGGCAGAGAGCCTAGTTGGGAAGCAAGCTTTCCGCACATGGGAGGCCAAATTCAGGCTATCGCAATACTTACAATATCCATATACAACACATTAGAGAGAAGGCAACTAATTCTATTATTCTCAGTTTCAAGCTCTCCTCTTTTTCTTTGCCTAATTTTATGATCTTCTGGGCTTATTCCCAAGAGGCTGAGAATTCTTAGTAAAAAAGTAGAGTCAATCCAGTAAACTTCATGAACTACTTAATTTTATTAGGGATGCGTGTTGATCAGAAGTGATAGCTATTTGGGAATCAGAAATGGGCAGTTGCAGGGAGCTGTCCAAGACGTTTGGGAATTCCTGATTCATGAAGACTATTACTGGGTCATATAATTTTCCCCATAAAGGACAATGAGATGTAACAGAAAACTATTTTGTGCAAGGAAATAAGTAGCTGTCATTTCCTGAGGGTTTCTACATGCGGATGAGTAGAAAACAAAAAGGCTCCAGGTGATGGAAGGAGTTTGCATGCTAGGTTCCTTCCTGCACAATAGTGTGTGCTTCAGCACGTGGTGGCCTTTGGATAGCTTTTTATCTTCCAAGATACATTTCAAATGTATCCACTTCTTTCCATCTCCATTCTCTCCATCCAAGTCTAAAGCACTGCAGTTCTTTCTCTTGGAAAACTGTACCACCTTCCTAACTGGTCTCCCTCCTTCCACTGCTGCCACCCCTCCCATCGTCTTGATAGATAGATAGAAAGTGACCTTTCCACACCGTACAGGTTTGTATTCTGCCTCTTCCCTGCCATTGTATTTTGAAGAAAATCTGAAATGCTTACCACAGTCAACAGCCTATCCCTCTGACTTCATCTTATACCACTGTCTACCTCACTTACTCATAACTTTTCTGTTTCTTGAGCATATCAAGATTGAGCCCATGCCAAGGCCTTTGTATCTGCTGTTCCCTCTGCATGGAATGCTTTTCCCTCAGTTTTTCATAGGACTGAATCCTTCTCATCTTTCAGGTCTCAACTCAAGCGTCATCTCTTCCTAAAGCCCTTCCCTGCTTGACCGTCATACTTAAGAAGCGCCCATATCCCATCACTTCACTTTGGTTTTTCTCCCTTCTTCTTGAGATTTATTACAATCCGTGATTATTCACTTATATGTTTACGTGTTGCCTCCACAACTAAATTCGCTGTTGCCCAAGGATGAGGAAATCTCCATCCCATTTACCACGTTAAACCCCTGCTCCGGTACCAGGTACTCCGGAAATATTCATCAAATAAACGCACGAATTCACAAACAACACAAGCTCTGATTTTGCAAACTGTAAATATCTACTCTCCTGCAGTATGATCACCCATAGAACATTGCCTCAGGACCCACTCTGTTGGAAAGCTTCTTACTAGTTAATTACATTACCCATTTAGTGAAATGCTGGCAACTCTCCCACTTAAACACAACGTGATTACTTGTGGCATTTTAACTACATTTGGTTGACGGCAGGTGGTTTATGTGGTAACAGTGGTTAAGAAGAAGCGGGAGGATTTCAGTAAAACTAAGTTCCCAATAGATTCCTGTGACCTGCTGGCTCTTTCCAATACTGAATCTTCCAAGCAAAAGGAACATATGGCAAATTAAAGTGCCTTGTTTTTGAATAACTGTACCTTGAAGATCTGCCGTCTTCCATCATCTAAAGTCATTTTTCAGGAAAGAGATTTCGTCCTGGCATCCTTCTGATACCATCTACTTAGAATGTGTTGTGCATTGAGAAAAATTCACTCAAAATTGTGTAATGTGTTTATGTGTATGGTTCGTGTGGGAGCCTCTTAAAAAGTTATGGCCGGGCTTCCCTGGTGGCACAGTGGTTGAGAGTCCGCCTGCCGATGCAGGGAACACGGGTTCGTGCCCCGGTCCGGGAAGATCCCACATGCCGCGGAGCGGCTGGGCCCGTGAGCCATGGCCGCTGAGCCTGCGCGTCCGGAGCCTGTGCTCCACAACGGGAGAGGCCACAGCAGTGAGAGGCCCGCATACCGCAAAAAAAAAAAAAAAAAAAAAAAAGTTATGGCCGATGAATGCATCCCAATTCAATTTTCTACTTACTGATTGCCACTTTATCAAGTACAATGCACTAAGGTCAGGCACTGTCAAGAGGAAAATGTAACTGTTTGGGGAAAGTCACCATTTTATCATATATTTATATATTTATCATCAAACGAATGTGAGCAGATTTGGCAGTTTGGAGAATGTTCTTAGCCTAGATTCTATAAAACCATTTTCTTTGCATAGACTGACGTTGAGACTCACTAGTAGTTTTAACATTTGTTTTGATGCACATTTTGACAACTGCCAGAAAACTTTTTCAAATATGCTTTCTCAGCAGATATCAGTAGTTTTTCACTTAACTACCGACTCCACATTATAGCAAGATTAAAATGTCTCATTTTTAAGTTTTACCCTTCTTTTCAGTAGAAGGGAATAACCCATACTTGTATGGCACTGCAAGTAATATCAATGACCCAGCATGATTTATACGATGGTACAGCAAGGCAATATAGGATAATGTGTTCTAAATCTGAACTCTTCATTGAAAGTAAATTACATAGCATTGACTTTGAATCATGCTTATGAAGCTAGTCTCACCTTTCCCTTTGGCTAAGTTTCTGTTGTATCCAACAGGACTGAAGTATTCAAATACGAAAACAGCTATGGCGGATACAATGAGCAGCATCACAAACATCATCACCCAGACGGAGGCGCTGAATGGTTCTGCAGGTAAACAGGCCGGAGGGATGGAAACATGGTCAGTGAGCGCCTCCTCACAACCAGGGCTAGCAGGAAGCCTAGAGGGCCATTTGCAGACTCACTGAGAAACCCACTCTGATGTGAATCTGATCATTCAAAAGAAGCTAGTCATTGTTTATTCATACATTTAAAGCATTCTCCATTCTACAAAATATTTGAGGTGTTTTATAAGAATGCACATCATAGGATAAAAACAGAAAAGCATATGACATTTTACAAATCAGGTCAAGGATAATAAAAACAAAATATAATGATAAGACCAAGGGAGAAAGTTAAAATGCAAACCAAGAGGCTACAGGGTCCTCTGTAATTATAGAATCATCCAGGGGACCAAAGCTAAACAGAAACAAGACTAGATTCAAATAGTCAAACATAAGGCACCTGCGAATCAGCATGAGTTTTATTTTTATTTTCATTTTCATCTTGACATGCTGGAGGGAGGACGTGCAGGAATTCTAGAAGTAAAGGGAGAATTATAACCTGGTAGAAAAGGATCGTAAAATCGTGGGATTGACAGGAATATTGGAATGTCATAGTCTGCCCCCAATACTACCACTCTCTCCATTTCACCTACTGCTTCGGACACATGGGATCTCTACAATTTAAAAATCTTGTCGAGGTTGGTAATGGTTAAACGCAATTGACAAGTCATTTGAGGATATTACATTCACACGAGAATTCAATGAAAATGCATCGTTTAAAGATAGAGGCAAGGAAGTAGTAGATGGATAGATGGTTATTTCCCCTAAAAATAGTTTTCATCAGTTCATTTTCATGTGGGTGTCTCAGAAGGGCAGGCCAAGACACAAGGTTCTAAATCTTAGATAACTTTAGAAAGGTAAGAGATACTATGTAAAACAAATTAACATTTTTATTCAAACTGATTGAGGACATGAAAGTGAGCTGAAAGGAGCTATTTTATCCATGTATGACATAGATTTGCTAGAAAATCAACAGAGACTAAAATTTTTTAAATGAACATAGCTCCACCTGATTGCATCATTGGGAAGAAACTGCCCTTGGACACCAATGAACTTATAATCCTTTTCATCATGAGCAAACATTTTCTAAGAATAAAATACAAGAAGCCCAATAATACCTCTCGAATAGTACACATTTTATTATTTTTAAATGTTTTTTTTCTGATGAATCTATTAATAATAATAAAGAACTAGGCTGATAGCAGGCCACCTTTTTATTAAAGTCTGTGACTACCTAACACAGCTAGAGTTCATCACAAATTCCAACGTAATGAGCTTAATATATAATAAGAAACTACTATGTCCGAAGCTTTAATGATATTGGATAATTTTAAAACCTGAAGGAATACTTTGTAATGCAGTTTTGATAGTGCAAATACTTTAAGAAGCAACAAGTACCAAGACAACTTACTTGACTTAAATAAGCCAAGATGAGCTCAAAGAAACCAATGAGACTAAAACTGAAATTTATCTTAGTTAAATTTAACTTGAGTGCAAACAATATCGTGTCCCTGAAATCAGCAGTTTGGTAGTAAGGTGTATCCAGGAGAAAGAAATGAATAATTAGGAGATTAAAAATTACTTAATATTCAAAAATAGAGATGTTAAAGTAATTCTCCAGGTTGGATGTGCTGATGGCATAGTGTGTCTCAGCAGAGGAGGATCACTGTAACGAGTAAAGGAGCATTACATACATGTAAAGTATTTGGTGTGTGCTTTGCACACTGCATACACATAATAAATTAAATGGAATAGCTGCTGGGTTCCGTGGTTAAAGCCAGAATTGGTGGTGGTGGTGTGCTGTCCAGGGTCCTGAAAAAGGCGTTCTAGTTTAAAACACGCACACTTATTAATCTGATAACTCCTCTTCTCTGCAGGTTATGATGACATTATTAAAAATATTAGGGTAAATCCTTACTGAATTCTTGTACTCACATGTCAGAATCTGTAAGCCTTCAGTGGACTTCACTGGGCACTTGATGTGTCCTAGTCACTAACTGGTCAGAAAATCAGATGGAAACTGATCAAGAAACTGATCCCAGATGTTTTCTCACTTCGAAGTGACAACATCTGTCCCTTGACTTGTGAGGATGGCAGAGAGATTCTGCTGTAGTATTCTGGTTTTAGTAAGTTAGGTACCTATGAGTGCCATGAAGGATGGCTATTCCCAGACACCACACACACACACACACACACACACACACACACACACACACACACCCCACAACAAAGAAAGTCATTAGAACAATGATGAGCTACTGTCTGTAGTGTCTAAGATGTGACCCAGAAGTATTTTTAGATAGCTCTGGATTACATCCTCTACTGGACAGATTCAACAAATTCAACATCTGTCTGTGAAGGAACTTTAATCTAGAAGAGACCCCAGCTCAGCATTTCTTTGGATCAAAGACTCCAACCTACTTGGAAAGTCTTAAGAATTAACTGAATATTGCCAGAGACATCATCTCTGTCCTTGAAGAGTCACTGGTTACATTTTGATACAAAAGCTCAGAGGCATTACCTGCAAGTGTTTCCGATGTGAGTCAATGGATTTTGCAGCGGAGAGAGAATAGGAAATAATGAAGAGCAATGCAATCAGATTTTGAATGTTTGGCTCTTCCAGATGACTGAGCCAGTGAATGGAAAAATGTAGCTTAGCATGGTTCATTATGACTTTCAAAACCTGCAGATAATGACCGTAAATAAGGGGGTGCACAGTCAATCGAACAGGGATGTAATTTAGTGACTAGGAAAAGTATTAAGCCTTCTGTGTAAAAACAGCTTTAAAAATAGCTTCCTCTGGCTACAATTTATTTTATTCTTAAAGATACAGTAGGAAGAGTAGGGGGAAAAGAGGTTTAGCTAAACTTAGCAAAAATACTTGACTTTTATGGAAATGTTCTACTAACACAGATAAGATAAAAATCTAGGGAAACTGGGTTGAGGCCAGATTCAGTATCAGTGACTCATATTTATGAGACAAGTCAATGGAAATATTTTTCCTCTTTGACTGAACTGGACGAAAAGTTCTCTCTAGCTCACTAAGAAGATAAGTGGACAACTTTCTCTTTCCATTGCTTCCACGAACTCCCTTCCTCCAACCTCTAGGACCAAAGATCTCTGTTAAAGGTTCCAACAGCGAATGGGGAAAAAGACGATTACGAGTGACTGTGAGTGAGAGTATATCCAATAATTATTAACATTCTGCTTGTGTTGTCAATATCAGTAAGCAGTACTTTTCATGATCCAGTGAGGCTCCCTTATTAAGATATGGGCATCGTTATCCATATCAGACACAGGCACAGAAGGAACACAGTGAGGTGTGTATTTGTCAAGGTCCACATTACTCCAACAAAGGTTACAAAAATGGAAGCAAGTGCAAAATCAAATCCAGTGAGTGGTAAGGATTTCAACAGCTTCAATGGATTACTGAAAATGAAAACAGTAAATCCATATGTCTCTGTGAGTAAGGCAGTATCCAAAATCCTGTTAGTCAACATTTCACTCATGAGAATGAAGCCTAGAACACTTCACTGGATGCTAACACCACATATAAATGAAGACAGTGGAAGAGTGAGGCTATGGGCTTGCAGCTGGCATCCACAAATGGGCCCTAGTCTGCAGTTTTAGTTCTCTAATAAACAAAGTTTTTTTGTCTTTGGAAAAATGTAAGAAATTCAGTTGACCCTAATCTAACTGTTTTCACTCTCTCCTGCAGTTTCCTTCTAGGGGTCAATGTTTGTCTTAACCTTCCCAATTTGGGACAAACCCACTGACATGGGAATGCCAAGGGGAAGTTAATCTGAATCCCACGATCTTCAAGACAGTCACTATCAAAAACTATTTATGATGACAAAACACTCAACACAATGATTTCCTTTAAAGAAAAAATTAAAAATGCTTGGCTATATTCCATGCAGTTTCAGCTACACCAGCCAAGCTACCTAATGCATAGCTGCTAAAGAAAACCAGACGATAGAAAAAAAACAGAACTACCTTGCTTTAAAAAATAAAAACCTTTTGTGTAAAAACATAAGTCTAGGAAACAGTTAAAAGGAGAGTAAGAAGAATTTCTTCTCTTATAAACCATTCAGCTTAAAGGACAGGCACATTTAAAATATGATTCCATTAATTTTAAAACAGTGTATCCTCTTCAGACTGCTTCTGTTTTGTTTATCAGAGTACTGGTATAAATCATTGCACAGTCATCATTATTTTTACTCTTACATCCAGTAAATAAATGACTGTCATTCTAGTGAGGGATGGAGGATGGGTATGCGGCTGCTAAATAAAAGTTTATGAGCTGATTTAAATTAACTGTGGACAGACAGGTTTATTTTTTAAATGCTTTCAAGGCTCTAAGCAATATATCTACTAATCTATATTCTGCACTATCAAGGACGGTATCTGAATATGTGATTGTATTTTTAGCAGCTATTTCCAAGTTAAAGATAAATGAAAGATGTTAACTGGGGGAAAATTTGCGTAATTCAATGCAACGTGCTTTCAATATGCTGACGTGGTTACCTAGAACTGAACTAGGTCCTATCTGGTCCTGTCTTTTGAGCAAACAAGACAAAATACCTATAATTCCTCATAGGAAAGCAATAGTAACTGTGAAGTTCACATACCTAGAAAAGCAGAAGGTGATACAGTGCCATTGCTTCTTGAAACCATGACACTAATTCCCGTCTCCACAAAGGGCACAGAGAAGTCCACCACTTCAGAACGTTCCTCATTGATGGTGAGTGAGCCAACTGCCATGACTGCCCGTTGATAAACCACCTGGACACAAGGCAAAAAAAAAGAACCGTCCCTTTACTTATCCTTCCCACCATCCCTGAGGACCTTGGGCCCTAAGTCTGAATGAGGGCCCTTGGGATGAAAAGATAACTTACCTCACCAATCATTCCATTCCACACATTGTTAACTTTCTTGCCATGCTTCCCATTAGTCACCAGGTAAAGGTCATAGGTAAACTTCACTGTTCTCGAAAGCTTCTTTAGGATATCGATGCAGAACCCCTTGCAGCATTTTTTAACATTCATGCCCTCATTGGTTGAATTGCTGTAGAGAAAATCCCAAGATGGTAGAGTATTAGTACTGGAAAATGTGTTCAGTCATTATCTACACTCTTCTACTATTTTTCACATGGGAAATAGAGGCCCAAAATGAGGAAGCGGCTTCTACAAGGATGTTCAGTGAGTTTATGACAGCAACAGTAGAAAGTGTTCTTAATTATGACAATAAGCATGACAACAGGTAACATTTCTCGAGTAATTACTATTTGCTATGCACTGTGATAAATGCTTTATACTAACTGTTGGATTAATCTTCACAACATTTTTCTTAATTAGGTAGTATTCAGATCCCCATTATACAGATGAGAGTTACTACGTCTTATTTTTTTAAAGCTTATAACACATACAACCTCTTTAGATCAGAGTTTAGTCATCTAATCTAAACTGAATTATAAAAACTTATTGGAAAATGGAGGAGAGGAAGATGTGAAATTCTCAGAGCAAGGAGAGTTTTGCTTTATCCTTTCACTGAAAATAGAGGTTGGCAACCAAAGGGAAGAAGAAAGGATGCCTTACTTACTTAGGAAAAATACTCTCCTTGCTGAGGAAAACTAAGAATTATCAGCTAAGAATCAGGAGACCTGGGGTCTACTCTGTGCCTGAGTCTGTGGACTTAATGTCTCTTGATCGAGTCATCTCGCAAATGAAGGCTCATTCATAACATTTTCCCTCCCTACCTACGTGGAGGAAGTGTAAGAGGTGACACTATTAAATAGCAATGTCCTTGATCAGGAAAAAGCCCTATTAAAATACAGAGGGCACTGCTGTCGTAAAACCTATCATAATCTACCAAGGTTACATTTGTTGCTTTGTGTCAGCCACTCTCCTTTATTTACTTGACAAAGTCATACTCAAAGGACACTCAGAAAAACCAGAAATGCTTTTAAAAGGGAAGGAAGCAGGGGTCTTCCCAAGTGATAACAAAAACTATTTAAACCACTGCTACAGGAAGATCAAGACCTCTCTGGGCATTGCACTTGGTTCCACCTTGCCCTGGGGCATCCATTAGTACCATGGTCAGATGCTGAGTCATGTATTTCATAGGATATGTGCTGCCTCAATATTCCATTGTTGACACATCTACGTACTGAATTGTTATCTAAGCACTAAAATGATGTTTATCTAACATCATTTGGTCTGTGTTTCCACATCTGGAAACACAGACCATATTGGGAACTTTTGTTGGTTGTTAACACAAACCTTGTGTGCGTGTGTGTGTGTGTGTGTGTGTGTGTGTGTGTGGAGGAGGGGTTATGACAACTACCCAGACATCTGAGAAATGGTGCCCATGTAATCTCTCTGCTCTCCACCATCACCCAAAAGAAAGGGAGACTCATAAATACAAATATGGGGAAAGGGATCCAATAAGTCATCAATTCTCTGGCTGTATAATTTCCCAGTGTGGCCAGTGGATGTGCCTTGCGAGTCAGACAGAGCTGCTTTCAAATCCTGGGTCTGCCCTTGACAAGCATGGAAACTCGGACGGGTCTCTTCATTCACAGACCTCAGTTTACTTATTCGTGCATTGAGAAGGCTGATACTTACCTTGCAGGATAGTTAGAAATATTAAATAAGGTATCTAAAGCACCTCTCACATAGGTGCTTAAAAATATATTTCCTCTCTTTTCACCAATGATTTGACAGTTTAGGGGATTAACTGGCAGTATAGCCATTTATCCTTACAGATCAAAACAGGTAAGTTTTCCTCAATTTTCTCTTCACGTCTTAACACTCAACTAACAGGTAAGAAGAAAAGTCTGATTTCTCAGCCCATTTCCTACTACCTGATTTTTTAGAAGAATGATGTGTGCCCTCAAGACCCCACCATTTGCCAGAAGTGAGAGACAAAGGGTTTTCCCTGAAAGAACATCACCAAGAAATCAAACACAATCATGTTGTCCAACAGGAATCCTTTTTGGAACCAATCAGCCTGCCTCAAAGATGTTACCTTTAGGAAATGCAAGTTGATCTAAACTGTGTTAATGTTGGGATGACTGGATCCTAGTAATTTTCTATTGCTTTCAGGTAAATCAAAGACTTTAATTTCACCTAGAAGCACAGTACAATTCTCATGTCACCAAGTGGGAAAAGGAAAATTGCAAGCCACCCCCTCCCACAGGAACCCAAATTGTGAATCTGAACTTGTTAATCTGTTTCTATTCTTCAGTTGAAAAGTCAATTCTTTTAAAGACAGTAACTTATTTGGAGGTTCATTTCCTCCAGACCAGTGTGACTCAGGACTTGGTGATCTATTGTTTTCAGCTCCAAGTCTTCTGATTTTAAAGACTTTAATCTCCAATGACTGAGTGTGAAGCATAAGATGCCCTACTTGATTGGCCCTGTTGAATCAGAGAAGATATTGTTATCATAAAGGAGGTGCCCCAGTGGGGTTATACTCTTTGCTTTGTGCCAGCCACTCTGCTTTCTTAATCTGACCAAGTTCTGCTCAAAGAACACCCACCCAAGTCAAAACCTCCTTTGACAACTTTTCCACATTACCCCTTCTGTCATTCCCCCAGTTCATCACTTCCAAGTACTGCACTAGGCTTCCTTCTGTTTCCCAAACTCGCCAGTCTCTTTCCTCCCTCAGGGCCTTTGCACCTGCTCCTCTAGCTGGGTGGCTCTTCCCTAGTTCTTCACATGTTTGGCTCCTTCTCCTCCTTTACATGTCACCTTAAATCTTACCTGTGTGAGCTGTAGGAGCCCCACATACCTCAAGTGACTCCCTTATCACACCACCTTATTCAGATCCTTCACAGGGTTTATCCTAATGTGGAGCTGCCCTGTTCCCTTATTAGTTGAGCAGTTTTTTAACCGTGTGCACCCCTCGACTGCAAGATCCTTGCAGTTCACTGACGCATCCCCCATGCCCAGCACTGTGACTAACACAGAAACTATGTTTCATGCGTATTTATTTATTGACTAATCTATTCAGAATTTCAACCCCAAAGAGGCTGATGACTCCAAAAAACGCTGATGATTATTTACTGAATAATCCATAAGAATTTCAACTCCAAAAATGCTGCTTATTGATAAAAAAATTTCTCCAAACCAAAATGCACCTTCACAATACACTTAGCAATCATATTCTTAAAAAATTATCTTTGGGCTTCCCTGGTGGCGCAGTGGTTGAGAGTCCGCCTGCTGATGCAGGGGACACGGGTTTGTGCCCCGGTCCGGGTAGATCCCACATGCCGCGGAGCGGCTGGGCCCGTGAGCCATGGCCGCTGAGCCTGCACATCCGGAGCCTGTGCTCCGCAACAGGAGAGGCCACAACAGTGAGAGGCCTGCGTACCGGAAAAAAAAAATTATCTTTATCCAAAGCACTGAGCCATGGGGATTTGCATCTTGTATAATAAGAACTTAGGTTGGAATTTGGAATGTGGGAGGAAAAGTATCCATTCACCCTCCGTTCAAGTTTCATCAACATTGGGGTGTCATATTCTATGCTTGTCACTGAGGACACAAATATTAATAAGCCACATTCCCTATATTTAGGCAGATAATACTCTGGGGGAAATACAGACACACTGTAAGCCATAAAAACAAGTGAGAAAGACAGCTAGAGAGTGCTATGGACTGAATGTTTATGTTCCCCTCAAATTCATATGTTGAAACCCTAATCCCCAATGTGATGGTATTTGGAGAGGTAATTAGGTCACGAGGGTGGAACCCTCCTAAATGGAAGTAGTGCCCTTATAAGAAGGAGCAGGACAGCTTGCTTCCTCTCCCTCTGCTCTCTACCAGGTGAGAAGAAGACAGCTGTCTGCAAACCAGAGGGTCTCCACCAGACACCAGATCTGCCAGCACCTTGATCGTGGACTTCCCAGCCTCCAGAACTGTGAGGAATAAATGTCTGTTGTTTAAGCCACCCACTCGTGGTAATTTGTTATAGCAGCCTGAACTGATTAAGACATAGAGACATAGCCAGGGTACTGTGGAAGTAGGGAGAACTAACCTAGCTTGTGGAGGGAGTGCTTAAGACTTAAAGGGCAAGCAAAAATTGTCCAGGTGAAAGGAGGCAATCAGAAAATACTCAGAAAAAAAAAAAAAAAGATTTCCATCTAGCGGTAGGCTTTTTCCTTTTGTGAATCCTCCACAAGGGTGGTATTTGTGTTTATGTTTGCATTACAAAGACAAAATTCAGGGCCTTGGACTTGGCCATGAAGCTTTATGTATCTCCAAAGGGTTTATAGATTAGGGAGAACCCTTCACCAGGGGATCTGATAAAAAATGTCAGTTCCTCTTCAATCGTAATAAAAGAGGAAATGACTTAGATGCAATGCTGGTTTGTTGCTGGTGACCTAGGAGATCCCCAGGAGATCAGCTCCACCTTAAGCACATCAGAAAGTCACTTGTAAGGTGGATGTTGACCCCAAAATGGAGAGAAGCTTTGAAAATTCTGAAAAGTTTGGATCTGGGAAATAGAAGAGAGGTGGAAGGAAGTGGTAGATATGGTTTGGGGGAGGGAGCAACCAGAAAAATACAAAAGAAATAATTATTCTAGGCAATATTGAAGGGGAGGGTTGACTTACCATACTGGTTAAGAATATGGTGGTGGAGTCAGATGGACAAGTGTTTGAGTCCTGCCTCTTCCATCTACCAGCTACGTGGCTCTGAACGTGCTTCTTAATCTTCTCATAACTCAGTTTTTATCATGTTTTAAATGGGCAAAACCATGCACCTCGTATTGCCGTTGTTGGAATCAAATGAATGCAAACCACCTGGTGTAGTTCCAGGTCTTTTAAAAAAATCTATTTTTATACCCACCTATTATAATAGAGTATATTTTATATTACATTCTATTATTATTGTAGAGATACTCCTGTCATCAGTGATACAGGCTATTGTAAAGGATTGGGCACATTCAACCGACAGCATCCCTGGACTCACTTGATTCTGATGAACTTCCGACATGGCACAGTGTTCCTCACACACGTCTCCGTCAGCGGGTCTATGTCTTCCACGATGACAAAGGGGGCCTCCTCCAGTGTGACGATGCTCAGATGGTTGTCGTCTGGCTCACAGTCCGAAAAGGACTTGTACCTGGGCCACACGGCGTGCCTCAGGCTCAGGGTGTGGTTCTCCCACTTGCCCACCTGGTATAAAGAGAAAGACACACCTGTGCTTTCCGGCACCACTGGCTTCCAGAAAGGTGAGTCCTCCCCCGTAAGAGGTATGGGAGAAGAACCCCATCATCTTCAGGGCTTTTCTGCTACCTACCTCAACGTACACTTCTGTTTATATGCTAAGAAAGATGAGGACAAAGGGAAAGCAGAATACTGGGCCGCTCCCATGCCCTGGACTCTCCCCAGACTAATAAATACGGGGGTGGTGACAAAGCACTGATGCCGTTGGAGATCCCCAAGTGATTGTGATGTTCTGCCAGGGCTCAGGCCCACTAATGTCATGAAAAGAGCAAGGACTTTTAGAATCAGAGGTCTAGGCTTGAATCCCCAGATCTGCCACTTACTAGCTGTACAACCCCAGGCAGGCTTTTAATCACTATGAACATCTGTTTTCTCATCTGTAAATAGACACAATTCCACCTACTTTATAAGGATGTCGTGGGAATTAAATAAGGCAATTCGAGAAAAGCATATAGGGCAGTGCTCAGCACGTAGTAAGGACTCCAAACTCTCCCTTTTAAGTATAGAAGAGAGTCAGTGAGAGGGAGAGAGATTTTAAAAGTGCTAAGAAAAAGAAAAAGAGGCAAGGGGAGAGGAAGATGAAGTCCAAGGGCAAAAAAGAGGGAGGATTGGCAGGAGAAGCAAGGGGGTAGAGCAGGTGAGCAGACGAGAAGCCTCCCTTCAAGCTCAGATACGGTTCTATTTAAGTTGAAATTAAGGTGAATTTTTCTTAATCCAGCACAGAGTGGAGACTTTTACTGCTTACTGTACATCAAGACCTGTCAAAACAGAATCGATTGTGTTCCCTCTGAGCAGCTGTCGGCATCTTAGTGAAATCAAATTGAAGGCTGTATGTTTTGAACCTTAATTTTATTTGACAGCTTCTTGGCACTCTCGCACACACACTGGGAGAAAGCTGCCCCCAGCACCGCACTTTGTGCTTCCTCCTCCCTTTCCCAAGTGCAACTGCTCGACACCACAGAGCAGCGCTTTATTTGTAACACAAACCTCAAGGAAAATACCTCGTCTGAAGAGCAAAGTGCCAAGTCCAGCCTTGTCTGTGTTCACATGACCCACTCACCTCTCCTCCTGTAATGTGTCACCAGAAATGAATCTCAGGCCCTTAAAGAGAATTCAGACACGCTGGACACCAGGAGAGGTGATAGGTGGCAGGAGAGAAGGCAATCAGTGCTCTGGAAGATGACATCATCATTTGGACTGGAAAATGTTTGCTGCTTGTAGAGAAACATGCCGTGTGGCCAATTACAAAACTGTCCAGCTTCACTGATACCTTCCTTTTTAAGTTAGGAAGGGCAGTAGAGTAATTTGGTCAAGCAAACACGTTCATCTCCTCAGGCTGTGATGTAACATAGGCTGGAGAGAATGTGGAGCCCATCAAATTCTTAATTCATTCAACATAGATTTACTGAACACCAGCTATGTGTGTGCTGACACCAGCCCGGGAACAATGAGGGATAAAACAGAACGATTCCTGCCTTGTTGGAACCATCAGTCAGCTGCTGGACAAAGACCAAGCCAATAATAATAAACATGCAAATAGATAAAGAGATATCCAGGCTCTTCCTTTTGGAACATGTTATACCCATCTCTTTCTTTTTCATCTCCCTTAGAAAACTCAAACATAGCCTTCAAAAGAGCCTGGGCAGTTCAGTGGGTAAGACAATGGCTTTTGGAGTCACACAGAACTAAGTGCTAATCCTGGCTTCATCCATTAGCTGAGCAGCCTTGGGAAAGTTGCTTAACCTCTCTGAGCTTTGCTTTCTCTATCTGTAAAATGTGGATTGCAACAGGATATGCTTTCAGAACTGTAGTGAGATTTGAATGAGCCAAAAATGTCCTTGAAGCATTGAGCACAGAACTTAACCTGTAACATCGTGGCAGCTGCTATTATTTTATTACTGTAGGTGGCATTTAAGATACAGCTCAACTATCACCTAATCTGTAAAAGCATTCCTGTCTTCCCTGGTAACAGAGAACTTTGCTCACATCTCCACCACAGCATTTGATGTTATACTTATAATAATGTCATTTTTGGGCATGTCTGTGTAGTCGGGAAATGTGCCAATATTACCACTTAGTTTAATCCTACAGATTCCACGTGGTAAGGATTATTATTCCAGCATCACAGTTCAGCAAACTGAAGCACAGAGAGGTTATGTAAACTGCCCAAACTTGCACAGCCAGTAAGTGGTGGATCCAGAGCTATACCATGGAACTATATGAATCCAAAGGTGCTTTCCCACTAGTGTTTCTATTAATTGATCTGCAGTAATCATGTCATTGCTCCAAGACCCTTTCTTCCTTTCGGAGACAGCTCCTTAAGTCCCAAGGTAACATAAATAGAGGCAAAGCCCGTTTAGCCAGCAGAATCTTTGGTGATGTCACTGACCATGTCACATACCCTACACCATGGGAGGCAGGCAAAGCTTCCAGCCCAAGGCTGACTCATGGAGAGAGAGAGGCTGCAAAGGTTTATGAGTTCCAAGAGTGCAATAACTTCCTGAATCTCCTCTGAGTTCCTCTCTCCCTTCCCAACACGTCTACGTAAGCACCCGTGGGTCAGCCAACGAGGGTGGAAGCAAGTGGTGGTGGGAAAACTTGATTAGGAGCTGAAGCTGCTGTGTAAACATTGCCCTAGATCCTGAGAGCTCTTACCTCCTTCCCTGAGTCTGAAAGGCTCCTGTTCCAAACGCCAAAAATCTCAACTCCAGGATTTTATATACCAGATAGGGGAGAAACAGACATCCTTCACTTTCCCCTCCTATGTTCCTATTTACAAAGGACTACATAACTGAGCCTGGAGTCTGTAGACAGGCTTAACAGAGATTCGTTTACTCCATAAATGTTTACTGAGCGGCTACTAGGTGCAAGCACTGCGCTAGGCACTAAGGGTACTGTAGCGCAAGCAGCACAATTTTTACTTGCAAGGAATTTTTATGCTAATTGGAAAGACAAACATGAGTCAAATAACCACATAAAAATATACATCGTACAAACTGGGAGGAAGAAAAAAATATGGGTCTAAGACTGGAAAAAGGGGGAAAGAAATCACATAAGTCTTCCCCAAGAGGTGGTACTTAAGCTGAGACTGGAAATCCAAGATGAGTGGATGAGGGGGTAGAGGGAGCAGAGGCAGGAAGAGCCCTCCAGGCTGGCAGGGGCCAGATGACGCAAAGCCTTGCAGGTCCAGTTAAGGAGCTGAGATTTGCCGTAAGAGTTAATCTAGTCTGTTATCCAGAATGGAAAAAGAAATGAAGAAATCATCATGAACATGGGTCCATATATAACTTTCCCAAAAGTGGAAGCTTCTTGCCCCCTCCATTCTTTTTTTTCTTTTTTTTATTATGGAAAAACTTTAACTCATACAAAAGTAAAATACTAGAATGTATCTCCATCTTCCCGTTATCGAGCTTCATTAACGACTAACTCATGGTCAATCTTGTCTCATTTATACTCCCAACCACTCCTCCCATATTATATTGAAGGAAATCTCAGACGTCATAACATTTCATTCACAAATCCTTGATTTGATTTAAATACCTAATTTTCATTTGCTTAACAATATTATACCTCAACAACCTATGTGTTTGTGTATATGTTTCACTCATTAGATTGTGATTCCTCAGTCTAGCAGGGATATATATATATATATTATATTATATATATTAATATATATGTATATTAGTTGGTTTCTATGTCCACAGCTTCTAACTCAGGGCCTGGCGCAGCTGGATAGGTGTTGATGGAATGAATGAACACACCACACTTAGCAGAGTCTGTAACATTCGATGACAGTGGTTTGTGTCTGCTAATCCCAAACTCCTAATTTATCCCTCCCTCTCTTTCCCTTTGGGTAACCATAAATTTCTTTTCTATGTCTGTGGGTCTATTTCTGTCTTGTAACTAAGTCATTTGTATCATTTTTTTTTAGATTCCACATATAAGTGACATCATATGACATCTGTCTTTCTCTGTCTGACTTGACTTCATTTAGTACGATAACCTCTAGGTCCAGAGATTATTAGACACTATTCTTAGCACTATTTTCATTCTTATAAACACCCTATACACAAGAAGAAGGTGTGGGCAGATGATTTTTATCTCTATCATGAATTTTGGACTTGAAAACAGTCCCAAATTCCCCCAACTAGGTTGTGTGGGAGAATAAAAAAAATCTTTATCTTCAAAATAAACTGGATTTTGGTGATAAACCTTTAAATGTTTTCAGCAAATAAACTGAAGTTTTGAGGACAAAGAAAAATAATTGACCTCTAATGGAGAAAAGTGATTTTGTTAAAAGAAGTGGAGAAAGGGGAAATTAACTTTGTAATGATTTTTTAATCTGTTCTTACTAATAAAATTTAAATGCTGTGCTTTTAGAAATCTAATTCCTCTTCAGCTCCTAGGAAGTGTTTTGTGACAGAGCAGTGATTACTTATCAAAACGTTCAGCCAATATTTTCTCAGAGGAAAAGATAATTTCATCTCCAGAAACTGTCATAAGTTAATATTCATCCCTTAAGGTCTGGTTAAATCCATAGCGATGTCACAGAGGCTGCGAGAGGCTGGAAGAAACGAGGTTAATAGATGTTTGTGACTCTCCTTTCAAAGAGGTATGAGTGCTTGACTGTATTTCATCTATTCATGAAATGCTTACAAGAGACAGTTAAAATCACCTCACAACTGTTCTCTCCCAAGCCACTCCCTAAAAACGTATATCTAAACACCAAAATCATAGATCTACCTCTACTCAAATCCTTCCATGACTCATACTGCCCACAAAATCAGTCAGACTCCTCTTACATTAATGGACTCTAGAGTATAGGTCCCATCAACCTCAATACACTGTCCTCTCTCTCTTTCTATCACTTTGTTGATTTCTCTTTTGCACACCCTATACACACCCTCACACTAAAACATATACATCTACACCTTCAAACACACATACGCTTACACCTACACACACTCACACATGTATGTACATATATATGTATGTGCATATGTGTATACAGTTAACCCTTGAGCAACGTGGGGTTTAGGAGCACTGACCCTTCGTGCAGTCAAAAATTTGTGTATAAGATATAGTTGGTCCTCCATAACCATGGTTCCTCCATAGCTGCGGATTCAACCCACTGGGGATCATGTAGTACTGCAGTATTTACTACTGAAAAAAATCCATATATAAGTGGATTCAAACCCGTACACATGCACACATATATATATCATATATTTATACATCTATACATGAACACACAGCTACACTCGTACCTACCTGAATTCACAATACACACATATACACACTCACCTCCACACACGTACAACTACACACACACACATGCCTAACATACACCTACACTCACACCTCTACAAACATGCACAATACTAAGCCACAATGATGCATACACTTTTCACTCTCACCACACATACCCTGAATGACACCCATTTCCCCGCCTTTGCCTGCACTACTTCTACGTGAAATTCCTCTCCTTATCATCTCCACTGACTGAAATCCTACCCACTCTTTCCAGGTACAGCTCAAATACCGTCTCTCCCCTGCAGCTTAATGCTCCAGCTGGAATGCATTTTGTTTTGTTTTGTTTTTTTGCGGTACGCGGGCCTCTCACTGTTGCAGCCTCTCCCGTTGCGGAGCACAGGCTCCAGACGCGTAGGCTCAGTGGCCATGACTCACGGGCCTAGCCACTCCGCGGCATGTGGGATCTTCCCGGACCGGGGCACGAACCCGTGTCCCCTGCATTGGCAGGCGAACTCTCAACTACTGCGCCACCAGGGAAGTCCTGGAACGCGGTTTTGAGCATTCTCTTTTTCCCTTGAATTCTCTCGCTTGTTCATTCATGAGCTCAATACACATGCGTCCAGGGCTTTACATTGTGCCAGGCACTGCAGGAGGCTCTGGGGCTACAACTGTGAACAGTGCAGGCTGGTCCCAGTGCTCAGACTTTCTAGTCTGGTTAGAGAAGAGGAGTTAAAGCACACTGGCCATGAGATAACATGAGATAATAAATGCGGTAACTGCCATGCTGGGGTGGGCACAGGATACTACTGGAGCAGAGAGCTTCCTGCTCTGCAAGGAAACCAAATATGTTTCTAAAGGAATTGACTTCCAACCATGAGCCATACCAGCATGGCAGATGGAGATGGGGATTACTGAAGATTTTTAATTAGGGGAGGGATACAATCAGTCTGACGTATTAGGACACTTCTTCCCAGTGCAGTGCAGAGAAAGGGTTTGTGCCTAAAAGATTCTGAAGGCAGAGTGATGGGTCAGGAGGCAGCTGCATTAACCTGGATGAGTCTGGCATAGGGCCGCATGGGGAGGGGGCATGAACTCACAGGATCCCAAAGTGGTGGAATCAATACAACTTAGAGACCGATTGTGTATCTGTATGGGGGTGGGGATTAAGGGCTCAGTTTGCCCTGTATTATAGAATCTCTGGCCTGGCCAGCCTTTCACACAACATGACCCACATCGGCTGTAGTACAGTGTTCACCACATTCCAGTTCAATAAATATCTGCTGAACTGAACTCAATTCAGAAGACAGCACTGGCATCAATTTTTACTTAGAATTCAAAGTTAAAAGAGGAGAGTTGCCTGTTTACTCAGATCCTCTCCTTGGAGACAAGACAATAGGGATTGTAAAATTAAAAATCAGAGATGAAATTTATCAAAACCGACAATGAAAGCAGAGTTCATGCTGCCTGTGCTCCAGCTTGACTGGCCCTGGTTAGCTCTTTGAGTGATTTCATAACCAAGGGGGAAACAGGTCCTAAAACAAACACTTCACATGTGCAAAACACCGGAAAACATTCCAGATAATAAGCAGGGATTTACTCTCTAGGTGGAGAAAATGCGAGTAATTAACTCTTCAGGAAGATGAATTTCAGGAGAAAAACAAAGCAAACAGGAGGGCAATTTCTCTCCACCTGAAATATAAAGTCTTCTAAAGGACATAAGATAAATGTCCATGAAGGAAATTTAAAATGACTTAAAGTCCGTATTTAGCTTAAATAGCATCACCGGTTAGCATCACTTCCATGCCTCTGCATGCAAATGCAGAGCTGATAGCAGGCTTACACATGAGTAATTTTGTGTCTTCAGTTGCTGCTCGAAGCCAAAAGTAGATCTGAATTTGATTGACCTGGAAACTACAACAAAGGTGTCTGAGCCACAACCCTGACTTGATATTAAGTTGAAATGTGCTCTATCTGGAGTAGTTTGCAGTTGAGTCGTGACTTTTTTGTGAACCAAAACCCGATCTAAAAGTTCGTTCAAGACAGCTAGAGTCTGCTGAAACCAGATGTCACATTGCACCCCAGATTTCCCCTGCATGGTATATTCAAACAAGCTTCTACAATAAAACTGCTGAAAAGCAGGTGTGGACCAAACCTACTTTATCTTCAGTGCCTTGGGGTCTCAGATGGCCACTGGCAGAGTGAAACTAAGAATTGCTTTTCAGGTGTTAAAGTAAAGCACCTGCTTCCTTTGAATGCACCGTCTTAAATGCGGTTACTGAAGGTAGTGGGATTATGAGACTTTAGCAGGAATAAGAACCTCTCCTTGGGGGCTGATTAAGAATGCAGACTCCAAGGGGAAAGAGGGGGGAGGGATAAATGAGGAGTATGGGATTAACAGATACACACCATTATACATAAAATAGATAAACAACAGTGATTTACTGTACAGCTCAGGGCACTATATAGGTCAATATCTTGTAATAACCTATAATGGGAAAGAATCTGAAAATACACATATATAAATAACTGAATCACTTTGCTATACACCTGAAACTAACACAATACTGTAAATCAACTATACTTCAATTAAAATAAATGAATGAGTGAATGAATGCAGACTCCTAGATCGCTGGAGTGTATGCATCAGTAAATGTGGGATGAGGCTTGGGAACCTATCTTTTTAACCAGGATCCCAGCTCATTCTGTTCTGGGTGATCTAAGAGACGCACCCAAAGGATCCTATGTATGGCTACCAGCAGGATTAAACACAGCATAAGGAAAAGATGGGAATCTTTCTTCTTGGGTTTCTTATGTAACCAGTAGCAATTGCCAGCAGATCTAAATGAGTTGAATCAGCTGTTAGAGCCTTAATTAAATTCCTCTCAGCTGAAATTTCAGAATTGCCTGATTGTTATACAGCTCACATTGGAGCAGTTGATTTTTTTTCTCCTATAATAACTGCTCTCAGGATAATCTAATATCTTTATGGATAATGACATCGGCTGTCTTAGGACTCAGCACTGATCTGGTAATTCATGGAGACGTGTTTTGATCACCGTTATTTCCTCGAACAACCTGCCTATTGCTTCCATTCTCCTCTTGAGGTTCATTCAACACGAGAAGAGCTCAATGCTCGTTCAAGCTCAGATTTAAAAGTGAAAGTCTCTGGAACAATGAGCCTCCATTTTCTTCAGAAGTTCACTTATTATCTTCAGTTCTACAAAGTTCCTCTGTTCCCAGGTCCCTGGGGATGGAGAGAAGCTCTACTTCTTTGGTTTACTTTTAATTATTTATGTGATCTTAAAAAGTGATGTGTCCTGGTCATTAGCTAAACAGTTAATAGTGTTTTCTTTCTCTCCTTTGCTTCCATGTTGGAATCATTTAACATTAGAGACTTGAAAAATCAGCAAAAAATAAAAAGGATCCCTCTCACAATTACTAATTAATTTCTGAACCCTCTCCTGGGAGTCCTTCATTATGTAACTTCTGTGTCAGTATCAGTCAACCCTCCAATGGACTGTAATAATTATTAAATAATGAATAAGTATAATAACTGGCATGTCTTGAGACACTGTGATCACCCCAACATGCACTTCCTCATTTTACCCTCACATCCCTGTAGGGAAAAGGTCATCATTACCCTCATTTTATAGATTGGGAAACTGGGAGCTGATGTGACTTGCCCAAGATCAAAAAAGCAAGAGAGAGCATCTGGAGGCTGAGCTCAGGCCATCTGACTTGAGAGACTGGGGTCATCACCACTGTTTGATATTCCCAAGGTTGCCATCAGATTTGGTCTGGGAAATATTAAGGCAAACAAGGGAAATGAGGGAACATTCTACGGATCAACTGGAAAGACCCTGCTGCGAGTAGCGATGCCCTGAGGAGCTGGGATACCTGAGCTCAGCCTCCCCAGATGCATGGCCTGTCCCCTTTGGAGAGGGGCAAGGTGCTCTCTCCCTGTGAAATACAGGAGGAGGAGAGAGAACAGCCAGAGGTGGCTATCTTGTGGTTTTCTTTCATGTTTTCCAGTTGTTTCCTCAGTGCGCCTGTGACTTGATTCTTCTAAGGACCTTGAATTCCACCCTGGGTCATGTCTCTGGCAGCAGCGCTGCAGTGAGCACTTGCAGGCTTGAGGTTGCTAACATCGACATCCAAAAGGCGATTAGAATAATAGATCAGGGAAAAAATCAGCCGCTCAAATGTGAACTGTGTGACAATTAGGTAATTTGGGGATTTCAACCAAGAGGAATGTAATTTAGGGCTCTAACAGCTGATTAGACTTTTTCTTCGCCTCTGTGGTAATCTCCATCCATTACGTAAGGGGCCTTAGAAGGGAGGATTCCATCTTGCCTCTGTCACACATTGTACCTGAGATGCTGACGGCAAAGACGATGTGACTCTGTTTACATTGCTGCATCTGTTATCATCAAAATTTGGACTTAAACTTGGTTGAACTCCTGAAAAGGCTGTTGCCTTGGCGAAGAAAACCAGGAAGCCTATAGGTCTGCAAAAACACTTCAGGAGGAGATGTGAAGGAAAATGGGATAAACACAGGACCTGGAGTGGGGGGGGATAAGCACCTAATATTGAACGAGCACTTGACCTAAGGACAGTCCTCTATGATAATAGTAGTGATAACCAGGGTTATTTTTTTAACACCTTTGCAAAGACAATTTAGAAATACGGAAAAGGTTTTTCTTTTGACCTTCTAATGTACTTTTCTGAGTAAATTTCAAAGATCGGTGTAGTTTCTACTTGTAAGATAAATGAAATACCATTTGCAATCCGGCAGAGTAAATAGCTCTTTTTTGAATATTTACTTGAAGGATGTTTAGCAGCTCTTTGCTCCCTTGGCAGAGTTGCTAAGAGTTAGGAGGTAGTCAGGAGCCCTCCAGAGCTGGGCTGATAGCTGAGAGGGCCCTTCATTCATTGGGATTATCAAGTCATTCTTACCAGCCCGAAAATCATGACAAGGCTGGATATGAATACAGGTGTGACTCCTCCTCTTACTCTTGGGCAGCTTTTTTTTTTCCCATGAAAACCTTGCAAAGTGGTAAAAAAAAAAACTGGGGGCTGAGTGTGTAACAGTTTATAAAAGGAGATAAGTTCCAGGTAATTAAATTGGAGACTAAGGGAACAGGAGACTTCAATGCATCAAACCTGACAAGGGATAGAACGGGCCAAAGGCTCGTTGATTTCCTCACTCAGCCTTATGTAAAAAAACCAGTTCCATTTGGATCTCAGCCTGAACATTCAAAGTTAACCTCATTGACAGTGTCTGCAGAGTTTTAAAATAAGGTTTTAAGACCTGGGGGTATTGATCAGTTGCAAAGTATTTAATTCTCTCACCCGTGAAAAGTTATCCGGTTGTGAAAGTTGAAGGGTTTGGAACACTTGGTGTCAGGTCTCTGATGGGCATTTGTTCTTTCACATCTGGGGCAAAATAATACATTTAAGTCTTTGAGATGGACGTTTTCCTCCTTCTAAATGAAAGGGCGAGCCAGGGGTTGGTGCCTGAGGCCTTGTTGGTTATTACAAAGATGCTAACAAAAGCACTTGTGCATGGGTGAAATCCATCCCTGTGATGAAATGCACCCGGATCAGAATTTCAATTCTCCTTAAATAAGATGGTATTTTGACAGTCGTTTTTCTTTGCTCAGCTCGGGCCCCAAACTACTTTGCTCCAGGCTTGTCTGAGTCCTAAAGTATTCCAGTGAGAGGATCCTTTGAAACACTAAAGCCAACAGAAGATTTAATGGTGAGGGAACAGTAATAAGCTTAACCACAGCTTTGCCCACTGTTAAAAACATGATTATTAGAAGGCGGTGTAGGAGACAAGGATCCCCTTGGGATGGGCCAGATAAGACTTGCTATTTCAGAAAACTGAGCCTAAGTAGCCCTCCACTGTCAAAGCAATTTCATTCAAACTGATTATCCTCATCTTGGACACTAATTAACAATGCCAGAGCCCCACAGAGTTACTCGGATGAAATGAAAATCTTGGTGACCATCCAGGGAGCTACTTGGCATTTCTTATTGAATCATACTGGCAAACTCATAGTTCAAAAGAACCCTAAACTTGGAGTCAGAAGACTCAAATTCAAGTTCCGTGATGATGCCTGTGAGCTATGTCACCTTAGTTAAATCAAAACTTTTCAGATTCACACAAAGTATAGCCAAAGGTAGAAGCCCAAGATCCCTGTTGATTCTGAGTGTTAACAACCAATAAGCAAAGCTATTCTCTAGGCTTTCGGTCAGTTAAGGTTGGATTACATTGACTCTTTGGTTAATCTACTCAACAAATGTTTATTGAGTGCTTACTATGTGCCATACGTTGTCCTAGCACTGGTGATACAGCAGCAAAAGGACTTTAAGCTGAGGACTGGCAAACTTTGTCCCAAGGGCCAGTGGTTTTTATACAGCCCATGAGCAAAGGGTGGATCTTCTATTTCTAAATGGTTGAAAACAATGGAAAGAATAATATTTTGTGACATGTGAAAATGATACGATATTTGAATTTCCATGTCCATAAATAAAGTTTGATTGGAACACAGCCATGCTCATTTCCTTATATGCTGTTTATGGTTGCTTTCACACTAAAACAGCAGAGTTTGAGTACTTGCCATAAAGACAGTATGGCCCGCCAAGCCTGAAATATTTACTAGCTGTCTTTTGTATAAAATGTTTACCAAGCCCTGATCTAAGTCTCTGTGTGTAAGCAACCCCCCTACTAATAGGGAAAATAAAATACAATGCTCTCAGAATGTTATAAAATAAAACAGAAAATGACAAGTGCCAAAAAAGGAAAGGTGAAGTAGATGCAAGGGAGCATCAGAAGTGGAAGAGGAGATCTGGTGAGAGAGGGGAGACCTTACGAGAGGAACGGCAATTGAGTGAAGTTGTAGAACAGGCAGAGGAGCTGGAAAATCAGCGTGGAGAGAAGAGACTTCTAAGTTGAACAGACAGTGTGGACAAAAGCATAGCAGTTGAGCTTAAGGGACATGTCTGTGGACTAGGAATTTGCCCGAATTGGATGAAATACACAATGTACAAAGAGGATGAGAGAGAAAGAGGAATAAAGGGATACAGTGGGACAAGATTATAGAAGCCCCTGGATAGTAAGCTGAAATTGCTATGTGCACATTGCAATTTGGTTGCATTTGAGTTCAAACTGGCAATTGGCCTTGGGATCCCTTGATGACTTAGCACTTGGGGATAATATTGGTGATTTCATACATGTATGGTTGGTATTTGTCAGCTCCCACATCTTTTGGAATTGTCCTGTTTTCAAATGATTGTATCATATCCTTCATAAATACATTCATATTTGCCAGACTACCTGGATAAAGTAAGAGGTCAGTTTATTGACCTCCTCTCCACAGGCCACCTCCAGCCCACTTTAGCCACTCATTCCCATGAGGGGTAATTCACTTAGAATTGCTTGATTCAATGATTCTCAATTTAGAAAACCCCACAGTGCTCTCACACTGCTATTCTCATGTCTCTTCTCCAACATCATTTTGGCCATGGTCCCAGGGCCCTCTCTTTCCTCCCAGCTGATCTACTCATTCATGTCTTCACCTCCTCCCCATTCCAACCCAGGCCTCTTCATCTACCACATCAGTACATGTTCTTCCATATCCGTAACTACCCTGCCCCCACTTTGTCTTCCTGTCATACCTCCCTGGTACCACCTTCTGCCAACTCAGTCAATCCAAACACTTCCTCACCTGAAAACCACCGAGTATAGGTGGAAAACATCACATAACCGCATAGATGAATACTCTTTTGAATGTAAGGACCCCGTCTCTGACCAAAAATTCTTTTCCCTTTTCCTGATTGGCCATCTTACATTCCCTAGGAAGTATTTCAAACCTTCACACCTGCCCATGAGAAACTGCAACTCTGACAGCTCCATCCTCACTTCCAGCTGATGAATCTGCCTCTGATTTCACAGTCTATGGACAACCTGCATACCCTACAAACTTACCCGCCTTGGCACACGTCTTCCTTCTCCCCTCCTCCACTGATGACAGAGGCCTCTCTCCTACTAATCCCATCATCTGTGAGCAGGACACAGTCCTCTTCTGCACCAACCTCTCCTCTAAAACTGGCTTCAACAAGGTCGCCAGTGGCCCTCTCATTACTAAAGCTAACAGGTGCATCTATTTGACACTGAGACCCACTCCCATCTTCCTTGAGTCTCCCTGCCCTAGACAGTCATGATCCTACCCTTTCCAGGCTAGTTCCTACCTCTTTGACTTCTCCGGCTCCGCCAAAATACAAGCTTCTCTTTTTTCTGCACACGTTTTACATGTCCTGACCCTCCCTCCTGTCCTCAGACCTCCATGCTCAGGCATCTACTACTCACCCTTCTGTTATCATCTCTATACTGACCATTCTCAGACATGGCTGTCTTTCACCAGCTCCTCTCTACTGCCTCCAGGAAACCTCAAACTCAACAGGCTCAGAGCAGAACTCATCATCTTACCTTCAATTTTTTAAAAAAATGCACAGTTTTTCTCATGTGTGCCAATATGAGTTCTTGAAATCTCAACCTTGGAAATATTCCTTAATTCACCCCCTCTCCCTCCACCCCCATTTATATTCCATCAATTGCCAAGCCTTGATAGTTCTAATATTTGATTTTTCCTTGTCCACTTCTTTCTTAAGTCAGACCACCACTCAGTCCTGGTCTTCTCCTGTCACTGGTTTCTGCCACCGCCTCCAGACATTTCCCCCTGCCCCAGATAGCATTCATCCCAGCCTATCCTCCAAGCTGCAGCCCAAGCCGTCACTCTAAATAATAGCTCTGCATATGTGATCATTCCACTCTCCCCCTTAAAGCCTTTGGATGGTTTCTCACTACACTTGGAATCAAGTGAACGTGGCTGACCGCAGCCTAAATGATCTATCTCATTCCCAGGCATCTCCAGCTCTCTGCATTCACGCCAACCTCATTTCTGACAGCCAAATCCCTGTTCTACCCCTGCCCCCCATACAGGGACTCGCGAATCCCATAGCACTAATCATAGCCTTCTCAGTACATTGAGCTCCCCTCTCAGTGGCAGGTATCCATACACACTCCTCACCCTGCACAGAAAACCCTTTCCCACTCTCTGCCTGGCACCCTCCTACTTGCACTTCAGAACTCAACCTAGAGAACAGCTCTTCTGGGAAGCAGTCCCTGATGACCCCACAAAACTGGCCGGGTGACCTCCTCTTTGCTTATCTCATCAAGTATTATAAGTACCCATACACCCTCCTGTCTGCCCCAGCAGACTCACTGAGGGTGGGGACTATGTTCTTAGTATCCCTTACACCCAACCCAGTAAATACCTAAATGTTTAGTAAGTAAACAACTGAATAAATCAATATACCAGCATGACTACCATAACTATGATCTTCCTGTAATCACAACTTTATTTGTCTTCTTCTGGTAATATGTACTGAAAAAAATGTGGATTTCGGAGTTGGCCGAACTCGAGCCTGAATATCAGCTCTTATGCTTACTAGCTGTGCAACTTGGCTACGTTTACTTGTTTCCTTCATGGGCCTTAGTTTCCTCTTTCACCCAGTAAAGTGGGTATGATAAGAGCAATCATATTGTATGATTGTTGTGAGAATTAAATAAAATCATGCCTACAAAGCAGTTATTACTCTGTTTGCCACATGGTCACCATTGCTCAACCAACATTGGGTGTTTTATTATATACAGGGCTCTTGTAAGAATTACATTGATTCCTTTATGTGAAACTCCCAGCCTGGCCCATCGTAGGTATTCAGTCAAGGTTAATTCCATCCCATCTACAATGTGCAGGTCCTCTTGAGATTGAAGTTAAACTCTAAATGTAGGGCACAGACTATCTCCAGAACAGGAGAGAGCAAGGCATTAATTTTATTAAAACTCCAAGCCCAGGTCTTATATACCAAGATGTCATTTAGGAAATGCACTTGCTTTTTTCCCCCAAAGGGAGACAGATAAGTTCTTCACTTACTCTCTCTGTTTTAGATAGAACTGATATTGCCTATTAATATAATTCTGCACACAGAGAAGGGCTTGCCAAAAGCAGCCTGGTGTTACTTTAGATCTATCAATAAATCCAAAGGCCTGACAATTATTTTTAATTCCATTTGCTGGCTTGAGGTTATGCACAATTAATACACACTATTAATTTCATAACTATAAATGTAACCCAAGCTTTCTTGGATCCTTATGCCCCAAAATGAAACGTTATGAATGTACTTTTGAGTTCTCAACTGGTTAAGAAGCTGTACTGTGGGAAAAAAGAAAAGAAGTAGAAAAAGGAAATTTCAGATAAATTTCCAAGACACATTTGGAAGAATCATCCTGGCCAGAGTGCTAAATGTCATTATGAGGTTAATAATATAAAATCCCCAGAATTTATATAGCCCTTTGTGGGTTACAAGTTGCTATTTATTATCTCATTTCATTTGGCCTTCATTGCAGAGAGTCACACAAAGGTGGAGATATTATTACAACTTTTCAGAGCAGTAAACTAATGTTCATTCAAGTAATGTGGACCAGATAAGGACAGCAAATAGGTGAAAGAACTAGAGACAGTTTTCTGTCTGCTGGCCCAGGACTTGCTTAATTGCCTATATTTCAGTATTCAACTCCTTACACGGGACTCAAAGAGAAAACAAATACAATGATTCTTTAGTATGTTCATCTTTAAACTTGAAGCCCAACTCCTCTGAGAAAAGAGAATGCCAGCAGTAGGCTTCCAGAAACCCACTCAAAATGCAAAAACAAACAAACAACAAAAACAACAAAAAACCCTTGATAATTGTCATTAAAAAATCCACACTGTACTTTGCATAATGGCTCCCATTTGTTAAACTTTTTCTACTACGTACTAGGCCCTTTGCTGGATATTTCACATATGTTATTTATAATCCCTCAAGTTATGAAGTGGCTGGGTGACCGTGTTGCAATTAATTCACTTCTCCAGCCTCAGTTTTCTCATCTGTAAAATAAAACTAATTATGAAATCTACCATTTAGGGTTCTGGTGAACATAAAATGTGATAATGTATGTAATATGTTTGGCTCAGGGCCTGTGGCACAGTCAATGCTCAGAAACTGTTAGGCTCAACATCATCCTCAATGGTGAAAAACTGAAAGCATTTCCACTAAGATCAGGAACAAGACAAGGTTGCCCACTCTCACCACTCTTATTCAACACAGTTTTGGAAGTTTTAGCCACAGCAATCAGAGAAGAAAAGGAAATAAAAGGAATCCAAATTGGAAAAGAAGAAGTAAAGCTGTCACTGTTTGCAGATGACATGATACTATACTTAGAGAATTCTAAAGATGCTACCAGAAAACTACTAGAGCTAATCAATGAATTTGGTAAAGTAGCAGGATACAAAATTAATGCACAGAAATCTCTGGCATTCCTATACACTAATGATGAAAAATCTGAAAGTGAAATCAAGAAAACACTCTCATTTACCATTGCAACAAAAAGAATAAAATATCTAGGAATAAACCTACCTAAGGAGACAAAAGACCTGTATGCAGAAAATTATAAGACACTGATGAAAGAAATTAAAGATGATACAAATAGATGGAGAGATATACCATGTTCTTGGATTGGAAGAATCAACATTGTGAAAATGACTCTACTACCCAAAGCAATCTACAGAATCAATGCAATCCCTATCAAACTACCACTGGCATTTTTCACAGAACTAGAACAAAAAATTTCACAATTTGTATGGAAACACCAAAGACCCTGAATAGCCAAAGAAATCTTGAGAACGAAAAACGGAGCTGGAGGAATCAGGCTCCCTGACTTCAGACTATACTACAAAGCTACAGTAATCAAGACAGTATGGTACTGGCACAAAAACAGAAATATAGATCAATGGAACAGGATAGAAAGCCCAGAGATAAACCCACGCACATATGGACACCTTATCTTTGATAAAGGTGGCAGGAATGTACAGTGGAGAAAGGACAGCCTCTTCAATAAGTGGTGCTGGGAAAACTGGACAGGTACATGTAAAAGTATGAGATTAGATCACTCCCTATCACCATACACGAAAATAAGCTCAAAATGTATTAAAGACCGAAATGTAAGGTCAGAAACTATCAAACTCTTAGAGGAAAACATAGGCAGAACACTCTATGACATAAATCACAGCAAGATCCTTTCTGACCCACCTCCTAGAGTAATGGAAATAAAAACAAAAATAAACAAATGGGACCTAATGAAACTTCAAAGCTTTTGCACAGCAAAGGAAACCATAAACAAGACCAAAAGACAACCCTTAGAATGGGAGAAAATATTTGCAAATGAAGCAACTGACAAAGGATTAATCTCCAAAATTTACAAGCAGCTCATGCAGCTCAATAACAAAAAAAAACAACCCAATCCAAAAATGGGCAGAAGACCTAAATAGACATTTCTCCAAAGAAGATATACAGACTGCCAACAAACACATGAAAGAATGCTCAACATCATTAATCATTAGAGAAATGCAAATCAAAACTACAATGAGATATCATCTCATACCAGTCAGAATGGCCATCATCAAAAAATCTAGAAACAATAAATGCTGGAGAGGGTGTGGAGAAAAGGGAACACTCCTGCACTGCTGGTGGGAATGTGAATTGGTTCAGCCACTATGGAGAACAGTATGGAGCTTCCTTAAAAAACTACAAATAGAACTGCCATATGACCCAGCAACCCCACTACTGGGCATATACCCTGAGAAAACCAAAATTCTAAAAGAGTCATGTACCAAAATGTTCACTGCAGCTCTATTTACAATAGCCCGGAGATGGAAACAACCTAAGTGCCCATCATCGGATGAATGGATAAAGAAGATGTGGCACGTATATACAATGGAATATTACTCAGCCATAAAAAGAAATGAAATTGAGCTATTTGTAATGAGGTGGATAGACCTAGAGTCTGTCATACAGAGTGAAGTAAGTCAGAAAGAAAAAGACAAATACCGTATGCTAACACATATATATGGAATTTAAGAAAAAAAAATGTCATGAAGAACCTAGGGGCAAGACAGGAATAAAGACACAGACCTACTGGAGAACGGACTTGAGGATATGGGGAGGGGGAAGGGTGAGCTGTGACAGGGCGAAAGAGAGGCATGGACATATATACACTAACAAACGTAAGGTAGATAGCTAGTGGGAAGCAGCCGCTTGGCACAGGGATATCGGCTTGGGGCTTTGAGACCGCCTGGAGGGGTGGGATAGGGAGGCTGGGAGGGAGGGAGATGCAAGAGGGAAGAGATATGGGAACATATGTATATGTATAACTGATTCACTTTGTTATAAAGCAGAAACTAACACACCATTGTAAAGCAATTATACCCCAATAAAGATGTTAAAAAAAAAAAAGCAATTGTTAGGCTCTTTGTTTTCACTATTTGGAATTATTATATATCAGAAAAACAAACTGCATGCTTTTCCCACTTGCATCCTCTACCTCCCACAGCACTGGGTGATGTCCCCTGCATTTTAGAATTTGATTGAGGAATATAACAGAACTTAGTGGTCAAAGCATGGGTTTCAGAATCAGAAAAATGGGGGTTCAAAACTCGGTTCAGATTCTTGGAAATTAACCAGTTCTTTGTATTCTTTAGTTTTCTCATTTATAGAATGGGGATATTAATAGTACCAATCTCATAAGATTTTGTATGAATTAAGAGAAATCATGTATCTAAAGCTCTTTCTGACATACAGGAAGCATTTAATAAATGCTAGGATTAATATCCTTACAGCAACCCCACGGGGTAGGTATTACCATTGGCTCCGTTTTACGGATGGAGACACTGATTATCTGAGAAATACAAAGAATGGCAACTTTTCAGGGTTGACTTGGGTCTCAGAACTATCAACTCCTATGAAATTGATCAAATACCCCTCTCTCCTAACTGTCTCAGCTACTAACCAGTGCCAGGCTCAATGAAGCGGCAACGAGGGCATCAGCCCATTTCTGCTGACAATGGTGCTGACCTGGCTTTGCCTGCATGTACCACTCTCTTATCTTTGGACACTGATTTGGGAGTTGGGCTCTGGATTAGACACATCTTTGTCTCCAACTTCTGTCCTGATTGATTTATAGTATAACTGGATGGGTGTCCCACATTTTTGAATCCTCATCCATTTTCAACGAGGTGACAATTTCTGAATGCAAAGGTCAGGGTGTCATTTTGGTAATGAAACTCAAATCCTTCTGTGCTGATTCAAGGCACCAACTCGAAAGCATCTGTGGAGAGAGATGTGTACAGTCCCTGCCAAGGAACCCTGGTCAAGTTTCTTACTCTGTCTGAATTTCAGCTCCTCACTTGTTAAAACAAGGTAAATGTTCCTGCTTTTCCTCTAGGAAGGGTGGTTGTCAGGATCTCTTATCCAAATCCAAATCTTGCTCTCCTTTCCTACCTCGTATCTGCCTGTCCTGTTTTCTTCAAACACACTTTAATCATGGAAAGAAAAAATATGCCATCAACTATAATCTGCTGTGCACATAGAGGCCAGTACGGTGGGGAATGATATGAAGAATCAGGATTCTTCCAACTCAGATTGTCTGTTTCAACTTTAAAGTTAAAAACAGCATAATCAAGGGGACATTGTTTTCTTCAAGTCATTTTACAACTCCCTTCAAGGGAATGAGAATTGATTCTCTTGTCTTTTCCCAACTTCAGGATTTTTTCCCTTACATGCATTTCCAATGGAGTCTTTATTTGCACACTGAGAGAAATCAAGATGATTCCGCCCCTACCTCCTTCCTTCTCAAACAGGTCCATTCCATCTTTCTAATTTGCAGAATTATAATTCAAATGGAAGGAAAATAGACTCCAAGAACTCTATAGATATGATTGCAATGAGTTTTAAAACACATTTTCAAAAGACAACAGCTACAGATAATGAACGTATGATGGAGTAATGAGGAATGAACACACGGCATATTGTAGGAGTGCCTCCACTCCTACAGATGGATAGACGGACGGATGGTTTATTATGTAGATGACTGATCACTGGACGATTGGCTGGGTGGACAGATAAATAAACATATAGATCAATCACATGGGACATTCGTTGTTAATAATTAATGTATCCTAAAGAGTAAGATTTAAGTCTACAAAAACGGCTAGGTATTGTCATTCATTCCCTCCACTCAACCTCCAAGGAAGATAATATTCACAAGAATCTCTAGGTCCTTTATGAAAATTCCCATCATTCATCCTAGAAACTGTGTCAAGTGGTGGAATGAGCACCAGACTGGGAGACTCACAAGACCTAAATTTGAATATTTTCTCAGCTATTGAAAAAATGTCACTGAATATCTCCAGGTCTTCCCTACTCAACAATCAGAGAATACCACCTACATCATAGGGTTATCACTGTAGCTGAAGTGAAATAATAAATATAAAGCCAGTGTTGTAAGGTTTGGCTTATAGTAGGTGCTCAACAAATGCTTACCATTTATTTGCCTTATATTCAGAGGATGTCTAAATTCAATCCCCTTACTCTACTCACTTTCAAAATTATTTTAGAAATTTTGTATCTTTTCCCCGAAAGAAAGCTTGCTTGGAGCACCAATATACCAATCAGATAAAGCTTTACCATCTCTGGCTATAGCTGGATCTTGTCTCATTAACCCCTATCAAGTCAGAGACCCCTGTGGCACTATGAAAGAAGCTAGCATTCCAGGGAACATAGTTAGAAAACAAAACTTTCTCCTAGATAATGGAGGAAGTCTATTCTATGTTCTGCAGCATTGAGACTAAAGCCTGGTGTTCATCCTCTCATTCTCTCCTTTCCTCCCTTCCTCCCTCCCTCTCTTTCCCCTCTATCACAGGAGCTCAGGGCTTTGCATTCACTTACAACACAGAAGAGTTGATGACCCAGTCAGGAAAAAAAAATGGTTTTCATCTGTCTGTTCAGGAGTTTCTAGAAATACTTCCAACTGAGAGGCTCTTTGAATAATTTACTCATCTGAGATCATTTCAATAATCTATTCACTCATTTTCATAATTGATGGCAAGGCAAGCTGTCAAGGGTACAGCTTTTGTCTTACATTTATACCATCTGTCAGCTTAATTATGCCCCTTCACTCTCAGACAGCTTCCTTATCAAACTGGGTTTGTGAGTTGGGTAGAGACGGATACTCCAGATGACATACTGGTTGATTCTGGTTCTATTGTAATACTGTTTATGTTCAAATTCTGCCTTCACCATTATATGACCTTGGGCAAGTCATTCATTCCATGCAGCTTTCAAGTTCTCTCCCATAATATGGAGCTCTGATGATAACTGGAGCTGGCATTTACTGATCATCTACTATGTGCCAGTCAGTGTTCTAAGCACTTGACATAATATTTTGTTTAATTTTCCCAACAACCCTATGAGGTAAGTACTATCATTACCTCCCTTTTATATATGAGAAAGTACAGAGAATATTGTGATATTTAAGTGAGATAATGTATTGAAAACACTCTGCTTGGTGTCTGGCATATAACAGGAGCGTAACAAATGACAGCTGCTGCCATCATGACCCCCCGTCGATCAACAGAACCATCATCATCATTGCCATCAATCATCTTTGTCATCAACATTCCCATCAAGGCATGTTCCCATAGAGATGTCTTTTCTATGAACTGCTCTTTTTTAAATTTCAGAAATCTAGAAAACTATTAGCAGACTATTGCCTTGCAGAAAAGCATGGTTCAATTGCTGTTCTTTTTGGAGTTAGGCTTATATTACAACTGCAAGAAAGAAAGGAACGAAGGAAGGAAGGAAGGGAGGGAGGGAGGAAGAAAGGAGGGAGGGAGGGAGGGAGGGAGGGAGGAAGGAAGGAAGGAAGGAAGGAAAGAAAGAAGGAAGGAAAGAAGGAAGGAAAGAAAGAGAACCATGCAAGACAGAAACAGATACACACACACACACACACACACACACACACACACACACACACACACA
>NW_020837962.1:5398732-5451245 GCF_003676395.1 Aethalodelphis obliquidens | reverse complement strand
CACACACACACACACACACACACACACACACACACACACACACACACGGAGGTGGCATTACTCATTTCAGTTTGATGTGTTCATTTGCTATCGACCTATTGTACTTTCCCCACTGTGACCTAACAAATTGTACCGTGTAGGTATTTAAAACAGTCAGCATGCATGACTCTAGGGAAGTCAGAGGATAATTTTAAATCTTTTGTAATGGCTTAATTTTCCCTCTCTGTGGCTTACATCATTTGAGAAACTTAATGATCATTATATAAGGAAACAAATTAAATTTCACACAGCTTCTGCTAAGGTGGTGATATTACCAAACCCATTTTACAAAAGGCCACTTGATTCTAGCTGTGGGTTTTGGAGAATAAAGGAAACAGAAAGGGAAAGAGGGGGAGAGGAAGGGATGAGAGATGAGCCATGTCATTTACAGGCATGACAAATTTCTTCTGGAAGTGCTCAGTCCAGAAATGCCTAAACATAAACCCATGCCTAAAAAAAATTTTTAAAAATCTTTCTGACTTCTCTCTTTCACGAATCTCTCAGCAAATCATACAGTCAGTGCCATGTGCTTTCAGTTCTGTTGCTGAAATTTCTCAGATGCCATTGCCACTGTTCTTGTTCACACCTACATTCCCTTCAACCTGAGCTACTTAAATAGTCCCTTAGAAAATTTCCCCAAGATCCATGCCAATCACCATCTTATTTTTGAAGAAGTAGTTTAGTTTTTATCTAAGAGAACAGGCTATGGGGTTCTTATCCTGGCTTTGCAACTTATTAGCTCTGTCATCTTGAGCAAATTATTGAATTTCTCTGGGCCTTATTTATCCCTTTCATATGTAAAAGAGGGTAATAGTAGTATCTGCATCACAGTGTTCATGTGAGCATTAGATAAGTTTATATATTTGAACGCTTAGCACCCTGCATGGTGTATCATCAATACTAAACGAGTATTAGCTATTACTATTATTATTTTTATGTTGTTCTCCCATCTCAAGGTCTTCAACAGTACCCCAAAGGTGACTGAATAAAATCCCACAGTGTATAATTCAAACTCCAGTATGGTCCTTCATTCCCATATTTTCCCTTTAAACAATCTGCTTTTGTCTTCTATTGCCATGTAACAAATGGCCTCAAACATAGCCACTTGAAACAATGCTCCCTTATGACCTCACAGTTCTGTAGGTCAGAAGTCCAGCGGGGCTCAGCTGGGTTCTCTGCTCAGGGTCACATGAGGCCAAAACCAAGCTGTCACTCAGCTGGGCTCATAGCTGCAGGATCTGGGAAGAATCCACTTGCAGACTCATTCGGGTTGTTGGCAGAGTTCAGTTCCTGGAGGTTGTAGGACTGAAGCCCTTGTTTCCTTGCTGGCTGTTGGCCAGAGACTAAACTCATCTCCTAGTGGCCACCTGCTTCCTTGTCATGTGGCCCTCTCAATCCTCAAATCCAGCAGTCAGACAATTCCTGCTTATGCTCAAATCTCTCTGACTTCCTCTTCTGCTATTAGTTTCAGAAAACTCTCTACTTTTAAAAGGCCCACGTGTAGAGAACAAACCTATGGACATCAAGGGGGGAAAGCGGGGGTGGGATGAATTGGGAGATTGGGATTGACATATATACACTAGCTAATATGTATAAAATAGATAACTAATGAGAACCTGCTATACAGCACAGGGAACTCTACTTCACTTTGTTGTACAGTAGAAACGAACACAATACTGTAAAACAACTATACACCCCCTGCCAAAAAAAGGCCCATGTGATTAGGTTAGGCCCAGCCTGACAACACTCCTTTTGATAAACTCAAAGTCCACTGAAAAACTCCTTTTGCTATCTAACGTAACAATCACAGAAGGCATATCTCGTCATATTCACAGGTCATCCTCCTAGAAGAGAGGATTATAGAAGAGTGAGGGTCACTGGGGATCATTCTTAGAATTCCGCCTACCATACAAGCTATGTTTCAAACACATTGAACTCTTTCTCAAATGAGCCTTGAGCACGCTTGCCTATGGACTTTGGCTTTCAACGGTCCTTCTGCATGGAATGGCCTCCCCACACATGTTCAGAAGGTCTCATCTGAGACCCTGCTCAAATTAGAAGTCCTCTGTATAGATGCCCTTGATCAGCCAGCCTACATGTAATATATCCCTTCTCCAAACATCATAGACTTTTATCAGAGCATCTTCTGTGGCAATTTCATACTGTCTTGCAATTACGAGCATCTCCTCATGCCCTATGACACTCTAAGGCAGGTACATGTCTCATTGCAACCCTCAACAATGGCTTGCACATAGTAGGTACTCAGGAAATTTTGCTTGACAGAATAAAAGTGTGAATAAATAAGGGTTATATACCCCAAATTCAACCATCTCTGCTTAAGGGGGACAGATTTAACTAAAATACCAGTTATTTAATAACTCAATATTTGTTGAGGACACACCAGGTGATAGGAACTATACTACATCCATAAACATTTCACTTGGCACTGTTACTGTCTCATTCAGCAGAGATTACTCTAGGTGCTACAGGACTCCAATTTCCTTATTTCCTTTTCTCCTGTACCACTGCTCTTTAGCATTGCTACTAAGCTGTGTATTCCAAAGGAAGAAAGAGGGACAAAGACAGGAAGCAGGAAATCTTGATAGCCAGGATGACCTAGATGAAACCATTTTTTCAAGATAACAAAGAGTAAATCCATGTCCTAAAGCAGTAGTTCTATATCTTTAATGGGCATTGCTAGGGGAGCTTATGAAAAAGCAGAATCAGAAATGATTATTCTGTAGGTTTGAGGTAGTGCTAGTACCGCAAAAGCCTTAGCACCTTTACATCTTTCCCATGGTTACTCTGATATGGGTAGCCCACAGGACCACACATGTAAAATGACCACAATAACAGCTGTTCCTCATTTGGGGAAGTTCGTGAAAAAAAATCCTTTCATTCTCGTATCCATTCTATAAATATTTATTGAGTCACAGCTATTGAGCACTAGAGATATAGTGGTAAAGGAAAAAGTGAAAACCTGAAAACAGACAGTATTCTCTCAGTGCTAGTCATAGCCAGAATTCATGGCTTCATCAATGCACTGCCATCGTTTTCTAAGCAAAGCAAGCACATAGTAGAAGCCATAATATATTTCTGGCTGCTTGTAGGACGTATAAACAATGCACTTCAGTTTTAGCAATTCGCACAATTGTTCTATCAACTGTAACTTACTGGTGTCCTCTCCATTATAATTTTCCTCCGTGATTTTCTTTAACATAATCATTGGAGTATGTGTACACAGATGCCAAGTATAATGTTTGCATAAATATTTCCATCTTTTAGCAGGATGAACCTTTTGGCAGATAACTGATACCATACACACACACATACACACAAGCAAACACACACACTAGAAATCTTCTGCACATGAGTTCCTGAGACTCACCAAGCCATCTAGGTTAAATGTGGTGGGAAAGTGATGGAGGGGTAGTTAAAATACAATGATTTAGAAGGGAGGGAGTTGTGACATTCTCTAATTAGAGACCCCACCATGGGAAAACTGCACCCCATGCATACACCATTGTGGGTGAAAGCCTCGATAGATCTGGTAACACACTGATATGCCACAGCCAGAACTGGGGATCAATCTTAGCTTTTTCTAAGATCTCCTTTATCGTATCTGTACTAGGAATTCTTTAACTGGCATCTGTTTCACTATGCACAAGACACAGGAACAGGGTACAACCCCTTCTTCAGTGAGCCAGACTGGAAGGTGGAACTTCTATAGAACAAAACAGACGGCCTGTGCGACGAGATAAATGCTTATACCCCAAGTTCCAACTGGTTGGGTTTGAGTGAAATCTGCTGCATCCAGTGAGAATAAGGAGGTGGGTGTCACTCTAAGGATAGGAGGAACTCCCTTAATTTCTCCTCTAAAATATTCCTTTCCCACCAGCTGTAATTCAGTACGATGTAGGAATTAGGAATGCAGCCTGCGGTCAGGCAGTCCTCCATTCACATCCTGCTTCTACCACATGCAGGATCTGAAGCAGGTCCCTGGCTTCTCTGAACTGGAATTTCCATTTATGAGGCAAGGATAAGAATACCTACTGTAGATGAGTTGTTGAAATGCCTAAATGAGCTCATGGACATAAAACTCTCAGCATAGTTCTTGGTATAGAGTAGCTCTTAGTAAATGGTGATTGAAGTCAGCATTACCAGCAGATTGTATAGAGGCCCTTTTAGGCATTAGAAATAGCACCTTGTGGGCTTCCCTGGTGGCGCAGTGGTTGAGAGTCCGCCTGCCGATGCAGGGGAAACGGGTTCGTGCCCCGGTCCAGGAGGATCCCACATGCCGCGGAGCGGCTGGGTCCGTGAGCCATGGCCGCTGAGCCTGCGCGTCCGGAGCCTGTGCTCTGCAACGGGAGAGGCCGCAGCAGGGAGAGCCCCGCCAACCCAAAAAAAAAAAAAAAAAAAAAAAAAAAGAAATAGCACCTTGTGGTACAGCCAAAGAAACATGTGGAAGGAACAGACCTTTCTCTGATGGGGCTCACAGTCCAAGTGAAGATGAACATGCAAGCAAATAATTATAACACAAGCTGCTAACACTCTTAGGAGTTAGTATACAGGTTTGTACAAAGTGGAAAGGACACGGCCTGATTTGGATTATCCAGATGTAGAATCAATGGAAGGGGTGCCCTTGGCAAAAAGAGGAGAGTGTTCAAAGAGACAGGAACTGAGACAGAGAATGAGCAGATGACAAGTGACTATGAGGGCTTGGAGGATATTGGGAGGATAAGAATGAAGCTTTCTTTGCTGGGACACAGGAGAATAACCATATTTGAGAGAAGAAGATGGTGACTTTGGCTTTGGACAAGATGAAGTGGAGGTCTGTGGGCTGTCCGTGTAAGGGAGTCCTGGTGCCAAGTCTGGAGATCAGGAGATCTGGGCTGGAGAGAGGGATCTGGGAGTCATCACAGTGTGGAAAGCAACTGAGATCAAGGGCACCAAGGAGAATGCAAACAGAGTGGTGAGAATAAAGAGGGAAGCAGACACATCAGAGAGACGGGAATGGGGCCCTTCATTCAGGAAGACGTAATGATGGGTCTCCCTTTTGTCTTCTGGGGCATCTCTACCATCTTTAATTAGAGCTTCTCTAGAAGAGAAGAGGGTTGTTTTACTTTAATATTTATGATTTTTGTCCCATTCATGCTTGAAGTCAAAACTGCTTTAAAAACCTTTCTTTAAATCTCTCTCCCTCCCCCTCCCTCTTTCTTTCTCTCTAAATATATATGCTTTTTAAAACTAGTCTGTATGTATGTTATACGCATGTGCATATACACACATACTTTTTTCATTTTAGCCTGGTGTAACCCTATCTATGGTAGATAGAATTATTCCCAAAGCATTTTTTCAAGTAGTTACTAAGATGATTCACCATGGAGAGGTCCAATCTTTTACTCAATGTCCCCACCCTTGTGAAGACTTACCCATTTGACCAAGTCCACCCCTCTCTCCCCAGACATGGCTCAGTAGTGAGCTACTTGAGGAGAGGGGTGGTATCCCATTCATCCTTGCCTCACTCTGGTGCAGATGGAATGTTGGCCATAGAGTTGGCCCACAGAGGGTGTTTATTGTGTTGGCCTGGGCTGCCAATTGGCTTGTAACCAGGGTATTATTTCCAAGCATCTCTGGGAAGGCTTGGACCCACTAAGCTCTAATGCAGAGCAAAGCCATCGGAAAAAAAAGGAGAGGCAGAGGGCATGGAAGGCCCAATTTACAAGAGGAAAGTCTGCTCAGACCTGAGTTCTATGTCTGCTGAACACAGGCAGGCACTGTGCACAGCACCGGACTAATCCACGCCAGCTGCACACAAAGGCCCAGCAGAAAGCAAATGTCCCTCTAAGGGCTTGTCATGTTTTCCAAGACACCCTCATTACATGCTGCTTCTAGTGACTCCACTGAGTGACCTCAGAGATGAAAAGAAATCTCCCGAGTCCCAGAATAACAGCTCCCTCCTTCTGCAGACCTTCCCCTCTGCTGACCGGCTGTACCAGCATGTGCTGCTGGGGGACGGCTTTAAGGATAACATGACTGGTATTTATCTGCTCCATTGGCTTCCTCTTTCTTTGAGACAGAAGCACAAGGAGTTATTTCTGAAGCACTGGTTCCCCTGAGCGCTGAGAGAATAGACCAACTACAGGAAGCATTTGTACATTCTGAGCTCAACTCCGCAGCAATTCCCGGAGCTGCCTTTTTGGGAAATTGCTATATTTCAACAGAAATTTGGAGGAGGACACACAATATATTAAAAGGGTATTTTCTGTATGTGGAAATGAAGCCTATCAAGGGCCGCCTTCTTTTATGCAATGTTATCACCTGCACTCCAGTGGCCTCCCTGTAAACAGGCTCCCTGGCAAATGAGGTACGTCCAAAGGCAGCACAGAGAATCCACAGGTGTGAGGCAAGCCTGACCCAGGACTGGTTAAATCCAACCAACGAGAATGATTTTACAGTTCCAAAAGTGATCCTCAGACTGTGTAACTTCAAAAGGTTGAAAAATAACTCCAAAATGTAATAACAAAAGGCAGAAAGGCTCAAGTTCTCTACCTCTTATTATGGACAAGAAAAAAATAACTTGCATTTTGACTTTCCATTTGCAAGAGGAGAGAGAAGCCAGAATTTGAAGGATGAATAAAAGAAAGTAAGGATACAGGGAAGCATTACAGGAAAGAAAAAAAAAAAAAAGCATGTTCAAAGTCCCAGATACATAAAGGAACCAGCTCAGACATGGAGATGTGAGCCACTTAGGACAGTGGGCTGCAGGGTTTACCAGAGGGAAGAGCAGAGGTAACACCCGGGGACAGAATCCAGTGCTTTCCTCAAGCATCACAAAAGTGCACAAAATCCCAACCCATCCCTCTCCACACACACACCAGCGTCTAAGTTCCATGAATCAGAAATTGTTGTTTTGTCTCTCCTGTTCACTGATAGATTCCAAGCATCAAGAACAGTGCCTGGCACATCGCAGGCACTGAATAAACATTTGTGGAATGAATGAATAAACCAAGTCGTCACTCAGAGCTTGGGTGTACCGCCTAAAGCAGAAATCAAGCAAGCACTCAATGAACAATGGCTATTGTTGTCCTAACTAGTACTCATGTCAGGGAGTTAAGTATGAAACCTCAGTAAACATTGGTAATTAATTGTGCAGGGAATCTCAATTTGAACAGTTTCAAAATATATCTTTTAATTTAGATACAATGGCATGCAATGAAACAAATCTTGTGTGATAGTCTGATGCATTTTGACAAATGTTCAAGACAAGGAATATTGCCATAACTCTAGAAAGTCCCCGTGCCGCACCTCAGATGAGCTTTTCCTGAACATTGATTTTTTATAGTTATTATATATGTTCTAGAAAATGTGCTTTACAAGAAATACAACCCTCTCCAATCCATGATTTGCAGAAGCGATACATTTAAGTTTTGGAAATGAGTTGATTCAAAGCAAAAGACTAAGTACATGAAAATACAAGGGGTTCATTCGTAGGGCAAAATGTGTGAATATCGTACCCCATTATGAGGTTTAGGCAAACTGGTGTGATCATTGCCAGAGAGTGAACACTTGCTACTGCAATGATGTGAACCAAACTTCACTGCTTTTAAATTACCTTAAGTCTTTCAAGGACACTACCTACTCAGATTTGAGAACCCAACACAACGAACAGCACACAACTGCCACAGTTCACCCAGGGAAAGCACCTCCACTTTACAGTATCTGTCTGCCTTGTTCCATCAGGGGTCATGGAATGACATGTGGAGCTGCTCAGAGGGAAATACTTTGGGAAAAGGAGTCGTTTGAGCTCCCTTGCTGCCCACACCTTTCCTGCCTCCCCTGCATTCGGCACACAGGAGGATGCTCACCTTTTCCCATTCGCGGTCCTTGTTCAGCACGATGACCACCAGCCTGGGGTGCACCTGATAGCCTTCCTCAGTGAAGGACAAGTCTTTGCCATCCCATGTCACATTGACCATAAATCTAGAGAGAGGAAGAGAAAAACAAATGTTTAGGGAAGAATTAAAGAGGTTTCAAACAAATAAGTGGATGCCACCATCAGCATAAAACTGAGAAGGTGTAAACTCATCAGAAGGAGCCTCTTATCTGTGGAAGCATCATTACCCACACAGGCTCTGCTAACTTCCATGCATTCTTTTTCATGAGCCTGTAATCAATCCCAGAATCCCCAATCCTGTACAGGCATTAGTAATTTATTGCAGAAAGCACAGGGGATAGAACATATTTGTCCTGCCAGACTATAGAACATTGAACTTCTGTTCAAATGATCTTCTTACAGGAGGATCTGAAAGCATGTTTTAACAAGCTTCCCTAAAGGAAACTGCTTGCTCATAAACCACATGGTATACAACGTCAAAGAAATGATATCCCATTCATTCATTATTCATTCAACTAATATTTATCAAATATTTGCTACATGTCAGGACTCAGCTAGTTGGTTGGCAATAAAGAAGAAACAGACATGATCTCTGTCCTCTTAAAGCTTATAGTCTAAGGGAGAGGACAGGTATTAATTGGTTAATCACTGAACTATGAAAAGTGCTACAATAGAGGGGGCGGGGTGTGCTATGTGAAAGTGAAACAGGGGTCAGGCAAGGCTTCTATAAGGAAGTGCAGCTTGACCTGAAGGATGACTCAGCATTAACTAGATCAGAAAAGATGTAAGCACATTCCAGGCAAAGGGGACAGCATGTACAAAGGTCCTGTGGTAGTGTTTATGAAGGGCTGAGTGCAAACCAGTGAGGCCAAAGCAGAGAGAGACAGGGAAATGGGGGGTGTGGTGTGAGTGAGAAGGTAAATAGGGGCAGACAGTGCAAAGCTTTTCAGGCCATGTTAAGGAGTTTTATCTTCATTTTAAAACAATAGAAAGACATTGAAGACTTTAATCAAGGAGGTGATATAATCAGACTTTTCTTGTATCAGTATAATATGACTTAAATGTTGTGTACAGAATAGGTTTGCGGGGGACCACAGTAGGTAGAGGGGGGCTGGTCACAGTGCTCTTATTATTCAGGTGAGAGATGGTGTTGGCTTTGGTCCCGTTGTGGCCACAAAAGAGGAGGAGAAGGAAGAGTAGGAGCAGCAACACAAGTGGAGAAATACTGAGCAGGTATTCAGTGATGGGTTAGACATGAGGGTGGTGGAGAGAGAGGCGTCAAGGATGGCTCCTCGATGTCTGCCCTATACAACAACTGTGCAGTTGTCTTCATCACAAGTGATGTCTGTCTGTTTACAATACTCTTATCTCTACCTCCCACACCCCCGCCTCAAACCACCTCGCCTGTAGTCACACTCGGCTCTGATGCAGAGCAAGACAGAGCTCAATTCCCAGGATTTGGGAGGGAGGCTTCTCAGGGGTTCACATCTCCTTGCAGCATGAGAAAAATACGATGTTAAAGACGTCCAAGAAAACACACCACTTAGCAGACACTCAGTAAATACAGTATGGTGGTTAGAAGCATTCAGAGACTTCCCCAGAAAGACAGGGTACCTCAAAGTCATAGCATTTTTTTGCATTATATTCCTTTAACAACAAAAGTAGCTAAAGAAGTAAAATATTAAGGAAGAGGACTAGATTACAAAAATAATTCCAAAAAGAGAGATTGGCCTAACTGATCACATGTCTGCCCCTGGACAGCCACAGTGCAGAAGACCTGACTGTGTCCTATGGGGGAAGAATCAGGTCTCCAAGGACAAGGTTAAGAAATTGGGGAAAAGGCAAAGAACATTTTTGTGTATCCATTCAATGGACTGTTTTGAGTCCTTAAAAAATCATGTTTTTGAGACAAGTTAATGGCATGAAGATAATGCTTGCTATTTAATGTTAAACAAGCAGAAAAGAGGATAAAAATAGGGTTTGTCTATGCATGGAAGGATCCCAGGTACTTTCCATTTTCTTTTGTGTATCTTTGTATTCTCCAAATTTTCTGCAGATAGTTTTCATTTTTAACAAAATACTGTTTAAAAACAGAAAAATCAAACACTGCTATTCTAGAAGAAGCAAAGGGTAATCACGATTCTATCTGGCGCATCTGAGGCATCGCTGATCATTTCCTAGGAAGATAATTTACCGATTCAACAACGAGTTACTGAATGTCTATTGTGTGTCAGGCCTTATGGTGAGTCCCATAAATACAGAAATAAAAAACACAGTGCCTGTGGCCCCTCTTACATCCTCACAATTCAGTGACATAGACACATAAACAATGACAGTACATAGAAGGCCACTTGTGCGCCAATGCACAGTAAGTATAAGTCATGAGAATGTAGAGGAAGGGTCCCTAACGCAATCTCTACAATGTAGGGAGGACTTCCTGGGAATCTGCAAGAGTAAAGGGGTTGAGGAGAGGTGGAGAAGAGCATTCAGAGCAGAGGAGTCATCTTAAACAAGGAAGAGTCAGCAAAGGAAGTGACACGCTAGGGGAAATAGCTTAGTACAGCTGACAGGCAGTGGGATGTGTCTGGAGAGCATCCCTTAAGCTAGATCATAAGGGACCTAAAGGTCTGGATTTTGTGCAGATGGCCATGAGGATCACAAAAGGTTTTAAGTAGAGGAGTGATTCACCGCATGGAGGAAACTTCAAGGCCAAGGGCAAAGACCCATGAAATGTCACGATGGAACACTGTCCATGGAATTTCAGCATAAAAGTTGCAGACGAAGCCCACCAGTGGACTTTACCTGGGCTGGCAGGAAATCTGTAACCAAGTCATTCTGTCTCTGCAGTCCAAAACTCATAGTTAGGCCTGCTGATTCATCGAGGGTTTTAGCTTGTTTGTTTGTTTGTTGTTTTTTACTGAATCCAATAAAAGCTCTCAAGCCAAGTTTTGATTATACAATAATTTGAAGTGAATAGAGTTCACGTTGGGTCAATCTAACACCCCAAATGTGGGTGAAACTGAAAAATTTAGTCCATTAGCAAGAGGTTTGAAAATATCCAATTTGATATGTGTTTGGAAACGGCAGACCAGAGGACGAACGCTTTGGGTTTGACTTGGACCCCTGGCCCGGGGAGAGCCATTCACAGGGTTATGTGGTGTGAACCGATGTCACGGTCACCATTTTAATCTAGGAGCTAGCATGCCCTGTTGAGCATCCAGTCTTCTTCTGATATGCCAGCTGAATCTACTTAAATCTCCCTCTTCTTTAACTCCCCATCTCTGTTTCCCCTGCTCATTTCCTTTTCTCCCATTTTGTAGTGAAATCAGATGGAGTTAGCAGGGACATTATTTAGATGCAATCCATCTTCTTCAGATTATATAGAAACGACTATATGGAAATTCTCACACTCCACATTGTTCTGTGTTCCTTTAAAAATCAGTATTCTGGACCAATGAGTCTACATACTCTATGTTAATATTGTCTATTTTCTTCCTTCCTTCCTTCCTTCCCTCCCTCCTTCCCTTCTTCCTTCCTTCCTTCCTTCTTTCTTTCTTTTCTTTCCTTCCTTCTTCCTTCCTTTTCTTTCCTTCCTTCTTCCTTCCTTTCTTCTTTCCTTCTTTCTTCCTTCCTTCCTTCCTTTCCTTCCTTCCTTCCTTCCTTCCTTCCTTCCTCCCTCCCTCCCTTCCTTCCTTCCTTCCCATTAAAAGTCTTCAGTCCCCTGGGAAGGAGAAAAAAAAAAAACCCTCTAACAAGAATATTTGCTGAACAGTAATTTCATTATGAAGTTGGCAGGGAGCAAGTACCCATTACCTTCAATTCCCCCATCTAATTTCTAGGAAGGATGATCCGTATTTCCACAGGCTTTCTTCCCACTTAAAATTACTCCAGAGCAGAATTCTTTATCCAGGGAAAAACCATTATACACCCCACTGCTTGGTCCCCATTAACACCTGCTGGGCACTTGTATTAAACAGTAAAATCTTATCACTGTTTTGTTTATCTCTTGAAAATTGATTACAAAACTTTTAGTGACCAGATGAAATATCAGAAATTCTGGCTGCTGCTAAGCTTCGAATTACATCTTCGATGTTTCCACCAGGAGTAATAAACACATGAAGACATGCTGGCAAAACGTGGACGTGGCGGAGGCTCTGATGGTTTGCAGAGGGTCCACTTCTGCGTTATTATCGTCCATTGATGGTAAAGTGTCAAGTTGTTGTTGTTTTTTTAATCAGTAAAATACATAACAGAAAATATGTAAATTATGTGATGCACACACCTACAAATTTCCTTTGGTATCTACAGCCTCACGTGTATGAAGCTGAAGTCCAGGTGAAAGAAACATTTCTCTACGGCTTGCATTTTGTGCCCTGTGAAATGCTGGTGTACGGGGATCAGAAATAACATGGAAAAACAGGTGGACTGTTTTCCCTATATTATGACTGCAAAGAAATTGGGCCAGAATTATCAAGGTCTTTCTAGATCTGCTCTAATATGGTAGCCACCACCAACCGGTGGCTATGGAGTAATTGAAGTGTGGTTAGTCTGAATAGAAATGTGCCGTAAGGGCACGACATACTGGATTTGGAAGACTTTGTATGAAAAAATAGTGTAAAAGATCTCATAAACAATTTTATATTCATTTAATGTTGAAAAAATTTAGACACTGCGGTCGCAGTAGGATACATTATTAAAATTAATTTCATCTTCTTTTTACTTGTTCACTGTGTGGCCAGATAATTTGAGATGATAAGTGACTACATTATGTTTCTACTGGACAGCTGTCCTGGACCATCTTTGGTGTTTCATCTTGTTTTTTAACCAGCAGATGGACGGTGTGCATCATGAAGGCAGGGACCTCTTATGCCTTGTTTTCTATTGTATTTTTAGTGCCGAACAGAGTGCCTGGCACATGGCTGGTGCTAAAATAGTTAGGCGCAGAGTGAATTAAAGAATGAATTGCTATTGCTAGCAATTGTTGGGATCAAAGCCTGCCTCTGCTATTCCCCAGCTGTGCCACTTGGGGTCATATATTTAAAATTCTCTGAGCTTCCACTTCCTTCTTTGTAAAAACAGATCAGGTTAAACCGTATGAAGTAACCATGATGGTTTCATGTGGTTTAACCTAACAGATCCCGCACTCCCAGGTGTGTGGGTGGAATTAGCAATAGTGCACATAAAATGTCCGGCCCGATGCCCGGTACACAGCTGTTGCTTAAATAGTAGTTAACCTTTACATAAAGTTTCCATGTATTTTCTTTTTCCACCCTGTCATATTTCCTAACACCCCACCCCAAATGCAACCTCATCCTTTTAAAGCCGGGCTTATTGCGGCCATTCTGGGTACTCATTGCCAGGATCCTTCTTTCTTTTTGTCAAAGGCCAACCATATATGGGCTGCATAAGCTCTTTCAACTATTACTTAAAGTGTCTCATTCCTCCAGATTTCTATTTTCTCTCTTTTGCCTCGTAAGTCTCCTTTAACTTTCCAAATCTGATTATTCACAATGTTCTCTAGACATATTATTATTCACTATTTCCCTTCAGACTATAATTCTCTTACTGTTTCATAAATGCCACCAGAACCCATTCAGTGTGTCTCAATTTTCAGTTAATTTTCCATCTGCTTTGCTATTTCTCATGTTCCCCAGGCCTTTTCCTGAATCGCACTAGCCCTTAAATGCCTCCTCAAACTGCTTTAGTGTCACCATTTTTTTCATTTGTCATTTAATTTACATGTTTTTGGAAACAGAGTCACTGTTTTCTTTACCCTTTTTCAGTTCTCAAGACACTCTCATTTTTACAAAATAGTTTGGCGCTTTCCGTCTTCCTCTTGGTGGTTTGAAATCCCTTCCACTTTGATGTGTTTCTCAGCACCCTCTCATCCTCCATTAACCATTCCCTTTTGGGCACAAATCCTCTCTTTAAAGCAAACTCATGGTTTTTCGACTCCCAACTCCTGCACCACACCTTCCCCGAATACGCCCTCACACCATTTCTTTTCAGCAAGTCTCTTAATGAGTGTACTTTCCTCTTTACCCCGGTTCTTAACTTCATATACTCATTGGTGGTTTCTCATTTCCCCTGAATGATTACCAAAGGCATGACCGAAGAGCTGAGACTTAAATGTCAGGACAGAAATGTAATAACTCCAACACATAGATCTGCATAATCCAGGCCAGCATAATTCAAAACGGACTCAGAAACTGCAGCATAATGAAAAAGAAGAAGAAGAAAAAAAAAACCCAAAACAAAGAAACAAAACTGGGTTAAAAAAAGAGAGGGGAGTATTTACTCTTTCTCAAATTCCATTGTGGCCAATTAAAAAATGATAATAATAATGTTAGTTGTCTTGGCTAAGCAATACTAATTAAAAAAAATTAGAACAGGAGTGGTAAGCTCCAAAAAGGCAGAGATCTTTCTTTTGATCACTGCGATTCTAAAACACCTAAAAGAGTGTCCTGCAGTACAAGCTTAAAAGTATTTGTTGAATAACCGAACAAATGAGTGAGCAGGCATAGGCTGCTGGGAACTTGCTCATTCAACGTTTATTTCCTGTGCAACAACTGCAGAGAAGCAATTCTGCAAGACGACTGTTTAGTTTAGGAATCAGAAAGCCTGGGTTAGCATGCAGTTCTGTGGCTCCCAGTCCCGGGTAAGTCTCCTAAATTCTCAGGGCATCCATTTCCTCTTCTGTAAAAGTCAAGTTATGATAGCCACATCTCTGTGTAATTATAGGGATCACATTAGATGACATTTAATGAGAGAGGTATGTAATGTGACCAGCAGAGTGTTGGCACATAATGGTGTCTGGTAAATGATGACACTGGGGGTAGTAGTAGGTGTCACGGTTTCACATATTTACCTTTTTTCCTTCTAAAATTTGAAATTAAAAGGCTTTCTCTTAGATGCTCGAGGATCATTTTGACTGCTAATCCCAGTTTTCCAAGGGAGGCAATGAACCCTGTAGGCCCCTACCCCAAGCTAATCTGATTACTCAGAGCCCCAGGTACCCCTGGACCAGGCTATCGTGCAAGAGTGCTGACCCAGGTGCCAGCCTGCCCTTCATGACTCCTGGGCTTCCCATCTCTGCTTGGTGAGCACACCTGAGCCAAGGTGACTTTCTGAGGACATGCCCCGCCAACTAACTTTTGTAATACAATTTCTAAGTTTAAAACATGGAGTAAGTTAGGGCAAAGCTTTCTCTGTAAGTGTGACCATTCTATCTACCCCATCACTAGACAACATGCTTGACCCATTTGGCCAAAGGTCTGCAGTGGGAACAGGATCTATAGTAGGATCTAAGATGCATGCCCTAATTCTACTTTATCAGGAATTATTGGAAGCCTGAGTGTCCATTAATAAAGCAGTTCTCAGGATCTCTTGCTCCTTATATGTGTGGTTTTTTCAGGAACATGATGGGGGATGTGGAAATTCTTGAAATTCTGGATAGTATTTTGTAACACTATCAAAATAGTACTGAACATATCACCATGAACCTCTAATGGCTCTGCCTCACCTAACCATTTGGAACTGGCTGGCACAGGGGTCAATGGATTCATCCCCTGCAATAAGCATCTATTCCAAGAGAGCTGGAAAAAAGTAGGCAACATGACAAGCAGTTTCTGTGAACTCCCTGGATCACCTGTGTCTATGCTATCAAATTATTCAGGATCTCAAACAGGCAGATGTACATGGATGTTGACTCCTCACCTTCCCCAAATGTGCAGAATGAGATGGTGTGAATCAATTCAAAGTGCAACTTTATCCAAGAATCACTGGGTATCCCCCTATCCTGGAACCTTAGGCCCCATGAGAAAAGGGGATTTGTCTGTCTTGTTCTCGGCTGTTCCCCCTTTCCAGAACCTGGAACAGTGCTGTTCAGAGCGTGTTCACCTGTGCTCGGTGGGTCTCTGGGGACCCGAAGAGGTAACTAAGGCAGAGGAGAAAGGCTGGGGCCCAGGAGATGGCAGATCGTGGGGCTTCTCAGCCTCCATAATCATGTGAGCCAATCTCTCGTAGTAAATGTCTTTCTCTATATAAATATCTTACTACTTCTGTTTCTCTGGAGAACCCTGACTAATACAACCTGATACTACCATCTGCCAGAGGAACTGTGAAAAGAAAACACAAATCTGCAATGAATACGATGCAAAGGGGTCCCCCCTGCGTTATTCATAACCTGCACAACTGTATCACCTCTGCCGGGTTACAAAGTACTTGAGGACAAGAGTACATAACTCAGTTCTTTGAACTCTAGGAACATTGTCAGGTAGAGAGAAGAGCAGATTAGGGATTTGCAAGCTAAAGTTGAGTTTTAAACCCTCCATTATTGGCGCTGTGCCTTTAAGCAAATCATCCAACTCCTCTGAGTCTCACCTCACTCCTATGTCAATGGGGTAAAACACCACTGTCTTAGTCTGCTCAGGCTGCTGTGACAAAAAACCATAGATTGGGTGACTTAAACAACAGGCACTTATTTGTCACAGTTCTGGAGACTGGAAGTCCTAGGTCACGCCTGGGCAGATTTGAATCCTGGTGAGGATTCTCTTCCTGGTTTACACACTATCTTGCTCTGTTCTCACATGGCCAAAGAGTCAGATCTCTAGTCTCTTCCTCTTTTTTAAGGACACTAATTCCATCATGAGGGCCCCACCCTCACGACCTCATCTAACCATAACAACTTCCTGAAGACCTCACCTCCAAATAACATCACACTGGGAATTAGAGCTTTAGCATGTGAATTTTGGGAGAATGCAAACATTCAGTACATAACAACCACACAGCGTTAATGAGAAGTTTTACGGTGCTAGGGCTAAGAGGTAGGATTGACATCTGTAAGTAGTATGAACAACTATCTCAGTTTTCCCAGAACTGAGGGATTTCCCGGGGCATGGAACATTCAGTGCTAAAACCAAGATCATAAGTTATGGACCATAAATTAAGAGTTTGGTCCAGTAAGCAACACCTCAAAAGCACATCTATCGAAAGGCCTCCAATTCATTTCTTATCAAACACATCCTCAATTCAAATAAATATTAATTGAGTACCTATACTATATGCCAGCAACATGCAGGAGATAAAATGGTAAGTAAAAAACTTGTGGTCCTTCCCTTGAAGTCACTTACAGTTTAGGGAGGAAGAAAGTTTTATACAATAATTCCAATAAATGGTAATATATTTGCAACTAAATTCCCTGATGCTATAGGAACATTAGCAGGGGGACCTAATCTATCAGAATACTGATTAGTCTTCCATTGCTCCATTTCTACTTGCTTTTTTTCTGGGCAAACACCAAGTTGAGCTCTTGGAAGGAATCAAAAACTCTCATGCTTTCCAGGTATGAGACAGGACAGATAACATCAAGGGCTGAAACGGACCAGATACAAGATTATAGAGAATGATGAAAACCCCAGCTAAAGGCATTCAGTAAATTAATTTTAAAATAATACTGTAAATGAAATGTAGTATATCTACTAACCACTCATTTGAACTCTCTGTTCTAAATTCAAACTTAGGAATATTCATATTCCTTCCTCCAGCAAAAACCCTGCTTCCTTCTATGCCCATATAGCTCACAAGATTGCATCCCTTGGACCTAATGGAATTTAAAAGCTTTTGCACAGCAAAGGAAACCATAAACAAGATGAAAAGACAACCCTCAGAATGGGAGCAAATATTTGCAAATGAAGCAACTGACAAGGGATTAATCTCCAAAATATACAAACAGCTCATGCATCTCAATAACAAAAAAACAAACAACCCAATCAAAAGATGCACATAAGACCTAAATAGACATTTCTCCAGAGAAGACATACAGGTGGCCACCAAATGCATGAAAAGATGCTCAACATCACTAATCATTAGAGAAATGCAAATCAAAACTACAATGAGGTATCACCTCACACCAGTTAGAATGACCATGATTAAAACATCTACAAACAATAAATGCTGGAGAGGATGTGGAGAAAAGGGAACCCTCTTACACTGTTAGGGGGAATGTAAATTGATACAGCCACTGTGGAGAACAGTATGGAGGTTCCTTAAGAAACTAAAAATAGAACTACCATATGACCCAAAAATCCCTCTCCTGGGCATATACTCAGACAAAACTATAATTCGAAAAGATACATGCACCCCTATGTTCATAGCAGCACTATTTACAATAGCCAGGACATGGAAGCAACCTAAATGTCCATCAACAGAGGAATGGATAAAGAAGATGTGGTACACATATACAACGGAATATTACTCAGCCATAAAAAGGAATGTAATTGGGTAATTTGTAGAGACATGGATGCACCTAGAGACTGTCATACAGAGTGAAGTAAGTCAAAAAGAGAAAAACAGGTATCGTATATTAACACATATATGTGGAATTTAAAAAATGGTACAGATGAACTTATTTGCAAAGCAGAAATAGAGACATAGAGAATGGACGTATGGATACCAAGGGGGGAAGGAGGGGTGGGATGGATTGGGAGATTGGGATTGACATATATACACTACTATGTATAAAATAGATAACTATTGAGAACAGACTGTATAGCACAGGGAACTCTACTCATTGCTCTTTGGTGACCTAAATGGGAAGGAAATCAAGGAAGAAGGGATATATGTATACGTGTGGCTGATTCACTTTGCTGTACAGCAGAAACTAACACAACATTGTAAAGCAACTACACTCCAATAAAAAAAAAAAGATTGCATCCTTTGTAGGTGGCTTACTGACACACAGTAAGTTCCCTTTTTTGGAAAAGCAGCACCCCCCCCCCCCCCCCGCCCACTATATACACCAGAACATCTATTCTTCTCCTCTCCTTTGGCCATAAAAAATAGATCCGGTGGGAGAGGGAAGTGCACCTCTCCCAAGCTGCAACCATCAGATTCTCTTTTCTGGAATTTGAAACGTGATGGTTGAGACAGAGACCAGAAATTATTTGATCGGGACAAAGGTGATAGTAAACTTCCTTCATCAGTAAATGTTGCCTCACCTTCTGACCTTTCCAAACCTTGGCTGCTTAATATTTACTTCGATTTTTCAAGATACCCCAGTAAAGTCCCAATGTGTTTTCTATCATTCCTCGTTCATTACCTCCTTTTGTTTAATTGAGCTAGTCAGAGTTAATTTGTTACTTACTACCTAAATACTTTAAATAATACATTTTACCTGGGCTGTTAAAAGATCTTACCCGGTCTCTAGACTCGCTGTATAGCATCCCTTACACTCATTTGAAGCCTGCCTGCCAGGTAAATGTTCCTAAACCTCAGTTCCGATTATATACACCTCTGCTCAAAAGCTTGAAATGGCTCCCTAATGTCCAGAGCTAAAATCCATGCTCCTTAGCCAACTTTAACTTTCAACCTTACTTTCTAAAACTGCTCTTTACGTACCTTGCATTGGAGCAGACCCAAACACTTATGGTGTCCTTGTGATTTCCCACTTCTTGGCTACTTGTTCCTACATTTTCTTCCACTGGGAAAACAGTAAAAGCTGATGTTTCTTGCTATGACCATTTCTTGATGATAGATTTTCCCCTACCTGGCCAATAGGAGTATCACTGGCCACAGTGATTGGTTCAGGGATGGGCACATGACTCAACCACATCCAATCAGAATCCTTCTCTGGGAATATTCTGTTGCAGCTAGAGAGAATACTGCCTCTCTTGACTTAAGGAAATACCGTGACAAAAGTATGTGAACTCACACCTAGTTAAATGTGCTCTTTCCCATCTCAGTGGGATGAAACAGTGAGCCATAACAGAGAGAAACATGAGAGAGAAAGGGAAAAAGAGTGAAAGAGAGAGACAGAGAGGGGTTTGAAGACATCATTTGCACCTGGATCAAGATATGGCAGATAAGACGTACACCCCATATATGCCTTTCCAGTAGAATAGAGCAATACATCCTTTTGTTTTGTTTTGTTTTTTAACTTAATGAGAATTGGTTTTCTATAATTTAATATCATAAAAGTCTCAATGAATACGAAGATTTTTCTCCCCTGAATATTCACATATTCAGACTCCCCAAAACTGAGCACAGAGTTCACCTCTTTCCAAAATGTTCACTGAGCTTCCAGCCTCAGCTCCCTCCTTGGAACTCTCATCACTTCCTCTGCAGCTCCCTTTCCACCTTGTTGCAGAGTTTTTCACACACTTACAAATCATCTCCTTTGCTGGAGGGTAAACTCCCCCAGGGATCATGGGCCCTGTCTGAGTTGGTGCCACACGCCCTGCACCCTGAGCACAGCGTCCAGCGTATGGTAGGTGATCAGTGACCATTTGCTGAATGAACAGGATCAGATTTTCATCTGGCCAGAGCTGGAGGCCTCAGCAGCACAGAGAATGTTCTGGGGTGCTGGATGACACCTCAGAACCATCAGGACAGAGTTAAGTATGTCCTGGCCTAAACAGCAGTCTAAATGCTCCCCAGTCTCATAATGAAACTTGAAGGCCCTGTGTAAATTCAGCAGTAATAATGTTTCACATCCTGCCATGGATTTCTGGTGTGGAAATCTGCCCCCCAGAAGACTCAGCTCCGCAATCCTGCCCTGCCCTGATAGTCCTATCTTCTCCCATAACTGCTAGATTGCTTTCTTGATGGGAAAGAAAATAATGTAATTATTTCCTAAAGAGCAAAGAAGAACTGCTATATCAATGATGGCTGGGTTTTTAAAATAAATAATAGAAAGAATAAAGCTCTTTTTTTTTTTTTATAACTCCTCTTCCTATTTGTTTACCACATCGCTTTAAAGGATTAATTTTACAACTATGGGGAAATAATTGTGGGGAGAGTAGGAAGAAGAAAAAGATGAAACGAAAGAGTAGTAAGGAGAAAAAGAAGGAAGAGAAGTTAGAAAGAAGGAAAAGGGGGGGGGGGAAGGGAGAGAAAGGTAGACAGGGAAAGGAGTGGAGAGAGAAGCCTGGGAAAAGGAGGGATGATATTTTCTCCCACTTGAATAATAAAACAAAATGGAGTCTGAAGCAGAGCAGGGCCCTTCAGGAAAGCTGGAAAGCACTCTGTGGGAGGAGATCCTCACAGCAGTAGGATGAGCAAGAGAGAGGGAAAGAGAGAGAGGCAAGATGGAGGGCGTCCAGAGCTGGTCGCGCAGCAAGCAGGAAGGGGACCAGCGGGAAGAGGTCCCATGTTGTGGTCTGGCACCGAGCCCTCCCTGGTGACACTGGAAAAGTAGGTCAGTTTCAGAGCTGGCTGGGGAATGAATGGTCAGCCAGAACAGTGGTGGGAAGTGCGGATGCTGAGTGAGAGGTTGACCTACGCACAGGACCTGGGAGATGGGGCACCTCCCTAGCGCAACGGGAAGAATGAAAGCCAATTCTAGACAGCACCATCCAATAGACTTTTCCCAAGGATAGAAATTCATACATCTGTGATGTCCGTTACGGTAGCAGCTCGCCACCTAGGGCTACTGAGCTCTTGAAATGCGGAGAGTGTGACTGAGGAACTGAATTTTCCATTTTATTTTATTTTAATGAATTTAAATTTAAAGAGCCACATATGGCTACTGGCTGCCATGTTGGACAGCTTGAGTCTGAAAGCCGTGTGGATCACATTCAAGAAGGAACTGATTGCCAAGAGGAACCAAAAGGCTGTTTTGTGAAATGTCATAAGTGTACGTTTCAGGTGGCACACAGATTCGTTTCGATGGTGCATGGGTTAACTTTATTTGTAGGATTAAATTTGTTTATTTTAATATATATTTGAAAGTGGAACTAGCATATCAGACACATTATTTCATAGATATCATTGCTTAGGAAGAAACTATAGTGAAATTTTATCTCTAAAAATGTAAATCAATGTAAATAAAAAGTACTATGTGAAAAATATCACAGTGGGTTTAGAGTTATGAAAAAGTAATAAACATATTCATATAAATGGAATCATACGATGTGTGGCCTTTTGGGTCTGGCTTTTTTCACTTAGCATCATGTCTTCAAGGTTCATCCATGTTGGAGCATGTATCGGCATTTCATTCCTTTATGGCTGAATATTATTCCATTCTATGGATATACAGATTAAGCTTATCCATTCATCTGTTGAGGGACATTTGCTTACACCTTTTGGTTATCGTGAGTAGTGGTGCTATCGACATTCATGTACGAGTTTTTGTTTGAATATCGTTTTTAATTCTTTGGGGTATATAACTACGAGAGGAATTGTTTGGGGTAATGAAGAAGATAGAGGAACTAGTTATCTGTGGAACCACTATCTGGAACTAGACAGTAGTGATGTTTGAACAACACTGTGAATGTACTTATTACCACTGAATTGTACAGTTTAAAATGATCAATCTTATGTTATATGTATTTTAACATGATAAAAAACTGGTTTTAAAAAAGTAACAAAGAAAATAAGTAGTTGGTTGAATAAAGACTGAGCTAATTCAAAAGATACAATAAGTAGTCTGAATTGGGATATGAGGTTTATCAGAGATCCCAGAGTTTTTTAGATCTAAGCTTCTATCCAAGAATCATTTCTACAACCACTCTGGCAGAAAGGTCAGCCTAGACACCAAAAGCACAAGAATAAATAAGTGGGACTGCATCAAACAAAAAGCTTCTTCACAGCAAAAAAAGATCAACAAAATGAAGAGGCAACCTATGGAATGGGAGAAAAATCTTTGAAAATTATATACCAGGTAAGGGGTTAATATCAAAAAAAATAAGAAACTCACACAGCTCAATAGCAAAAAGACTAATAATCTGATTTGTAAATGGGCAAAGGACTTGAATAGATGTTTTTCCAAAGAAGACAAACGGTCAACAGGTACATGAAAAGATGCTCAACATCACTTATCCTCAGGGAAATGCAAATCAAAACCACAAAGAGATATCACCTCACACCTGTTAGAATGGCTATCATCAAAAAGACAAAAAAGACAAGAGATAACAAGTGTTGGCAATGATGTGGAGAAAGGGAACACTGGTGCACTGTTGATGGGAATGTAAATTGGTACAACAATCCCACTTCTGGATTAAATCCTAAGGAAAAAGGATCTGGAAGAGGTATCTGCACTCCCATCTTCTTTGCAGCATTATTCACAATAGCCAAGACATGGAAACAAACTAAGTGTCCATCTATAGATGAGTGGATTTTTTTTTAATGTGAAATTTAAACACACACACACACACACACACACACACATAAAACGCACGCACAATGGAATATTATTCAGTCATAAAGAAGAAGGAAATTCTACCATTTGTGACAATATGGATGGCCCTTGGGGTACTATGCTAAGTGAATTAAGCCAGACAGAGAAAGACAAATATCGTTATGATATCACTTACACGTGTAACCTAAAGAAAACCAAGCCCATAGATACAGAGAACAGATTGGTAGTTGTCAGAGGCATGTGGTGGGGAGTGGCCAAAATGGGTGAAGGGGTCAAAAGGTACAAATTTCCAGTTATAAGATAAATAAGTTATGAGGACATATCGTACAGCACAATGACTATAGCTAACAATACTGTAGTGCATATTTGAAAGTTGCTAAGAGGTAAATCCTAAACATTCTCATCACAAGAAGAAAAATTTCATAACTATGTATGGTGGCAGACATTAACTAGACTTATTATGGTGATCATTTTGCAATATATACAAACATTGGATCCTTTCGTTGTACACCTGAAACTAACACAATGTAATATGTCAATTACACCTTAATTAAAATAATACTCATCTCATACGGAGTCTTAAAGAGCAATGCACAGAAAGCACTTCGTACAGATCCTGAAACATAGTAACTGAAGAATAAACATTAGTTATCACCGGTATTAACAGGCACAATGAAAGGGGGGATCTGAGCCAAGGGACAAAGTCTACTGAATTCCACACCTACAGGGCAGCAGTGGCTGTGGGTGGAACATTCAGCACAAGTGGGTAGAACATTCTAAGGCAAAGAAATCAATGGACCAAATGGCCTCCACGTAGAAGGGTTTTAAGGTTATTTATCTAAACTGACAGAACGGCCTGCCTTCACACTTGACCCCAGCACACTGCCGAACCCCTTCCTGACAGACAGCTGCCCAACTGTTGGGCGGGTCCCAGTGTCTGAGTGCTACCTCCCCACTTCCTAGGAGGGTCCCTTTCACCGACAGCTCCAAATAAGTGTTTAGCAAAGACTTCCTTCCACTGAACCAGAATTATTTCCTTGGAACTTCAACCTGCTGGCTCTAATTCTCCACTGTAAGCAAAGGAGACTAAAAAAACTTTAAAACTCTGAAGACAAGTATTATTGTGTCCCCCTTGAAAGTCCCTTCCGGGGATTCTTCAGCCATTGCTCATGTATATTAGACACAAAGACTCCTTTCCATTCAAAAGCACACCTGTAGATTCTTCTCTCTTTTCTCCAGAGAGAATGTGGGATTTTCGGAATATGTTCAGAAGGAGATCCTATCCCAGGAAGCTTTGTGTAAAGATTGATAGGCATTCACTACAATGAGGTAGGCAATCCCGTATTTCAAGTCAAAGAAGTAATCGAAACCAGTTTCTTTATGTTTCCCCTCTACCTGGGAATTATTAACGATGGTATGAAATTGGGAGTTCAACGTGTGCCAGGCCCAGTGCTGCGTGCTGAACGTAAGTCACTGCATTTCACACCCCAACGAAGCAGCTAATACAGTCAGTCAAGAGAGTGTTCACACGTTTCAGAAACTGGGTCTCATATCCCATAAAGGAGCTCTGTTCTACGCTTCATTTGCACTTCACTCATAAAAACGCTCTTTGGTAAGAACTATTTGATGTACAAGGTTCCTTTGTTTTAGCTTTGCCTTTAACTAAGAGGTTACATTTGCATTTCCCATCTCAGTCCTCAAAGTCTGCTGAACCTGTGGAAGGCAGATCACATCCGTGTGGGCTTGAAGTTTGAGAAAACATTTTCTCCATCTCCTCTCTGGGAGGGCTACTGTATTTCATCCACTGGGGTCCTTTCTACTTGCAGCTGATTTTCAAAAGAAAGGAAAAAAATTACAAAAATCCATTCTGTGGGGGCACTGGAACCAAGTGTGTGGAAACAATTCAGAACAGAGGCTCCTGAGAATCTATGATTTATAAGAAAAGTAGAACATCGTTCTTAGTCCAAAAGATAAGGCACTTCCAATATTAACGTAATAACAGAGACTAATTTCTTCCAGTTGAAGTAGAGCCAGGAATCAAAAATGCCAAATCATCATTTAAAAATGGCAAATTTTAGTATTTCTCTCCTTGACAGAAACACCTAGAAAGAAAATAAAACTTTACAGAACTGCCAGTTTCCAACATGCTGGCAGCCAAGCCCAGCGGATGCACCGACCAGAAAGGCAGACCTAAACCAGCACAGCAGGGGCACCACGTGGCACATGGACAGCCTGCCACCACACTGGTTTCTATTTCAGACAACAGAATTGTCCAACACTGTCTAGTAGAGCTAACTCACCTAGCTGTGTGGCTGACAGGTCTGCACCTGCGTTCAACATCAGATCTGGCTTCTGAGCAGCACAGTCTAACCCAGTCCCCACCATGGTAAACCACAGTAGAACCTCTTCCCTGCCTACCATCTATCTCAGCAGCCAGCCCCAGCGCATACGATCAGCTGTGGCACAGAAGTTAGGTTCACTGAAGACGTATAAACGGGCCCAGAGCGAAAGGAGCTGGAGCCTAAGGGGCTTTCAGATCCAAAGCTGAGGGAGGAGCCTGTGAACTGAACTTGCCGTGAATGCCGTATTAGCCCCATCACCTGGATCTGTCAGTAGCAGTCAGATCAGCCCCCAAAGAGGCAAAGCCTCAATTGGAAGCTGAAGCATCACGCCGCAAAGGCAGCTAAGCAGCAGGACAGCCAACAGCGGCATTTCCCACATGCAGGGAGGTGCATATGTTTCCATTTATTTGCATCCTATTGACTATGCAGAATTCTTAAGAAGGCCAGTGGAAGAAGCTGAAACTGACAGCAAAACACGAGTCAGGAAAATAGGAATCAACTGGTTAAGAAACATATCAAAATTGGGAAGCTGGAACGGAGTCTACTATCCTTAATAACAGCAACACCCTTCCTTAGGAAGAATAGCATGGACCCAGGCAACCATCCAAACACTCTGATTAAAGTAGAAAATACACATGAACAAATTTTTCTATGATGGCAGCTTTACAGTCTGATTATTTTTCAAGGCAGCTGCTCCAATTACTTGCTTGTCTTTGCCTATGTGGTAAGAGACAGCATCCTAAAACTTTTACTTTTTTCTTTTTTTTTTTCCAGGAGTCACAGCAGAAGTGTGCTCAATGCGACAAATTTGTGTGACTCCTATAAAACAGAAGTATGTCATCACTAGAGGCAACTTAAGTGGTGATGACAAGTACTGGATTTGGAGTTAAACTGTTAGGGTTTGTGGACTCTCCCTGCAACTTTCTGGTTAGGTAAAGTGGGGTAAGTGGTTACTTCACCTCTTTGAGCCTCAACTTCCTCATCTGCTAAATGGAGATAATAACAGCACCTACTTCATGAAGTTGTTGTGAGGGTTAAATTGGTTGATAAACAGAAAGAACCTAGCACGGTGTCGGAGAACTAGTTATTAATCAACATCTCCACTTCCCCCCTGAGACTGCTGAGAGAGGTAGAAGAGCATCACATCTCCCAATCCTCAGCTACCTTTATCTTCTGGATCTGGGAGGCAAAAGAATTAGGTCAATGGCTTTGTGTGATGTGATTATATCACATCACCTCTATGAGCTTTATTATCCTTATCTGTTAAATGAGAATAATCTCATGTGACTCACAGGATTGTTGTGAAGATTAAAGGACATTTTGTATTTGAATCTAAAAAGGTCTATACAATACTATTGTAGTAACTATTCATTATGTCCATGTTGAAGGGGAACCAAGCAAAATGATGGTCCTATTAGCCACAGATCCTCCCACAGAGACCAAAGTTTCATGGCAAGTCCTTGGAAAAAGAAAAATGGAATGTTACATTGAAGAGCCACCCAGCTTCTCACGGGGACAAAGAGGTTGAGACTAGGAGCCCTTCATACACCCTAAATTTGCAGGCGTTTATAAATGGAGGTTTCTCTCATTCTTCCCTTATTTTCATCACCTCCTGGTGGAAAGGAAGGTTCTAAGGTGAAGCCATTCAGGACAAAAAGGCGCAACTTTAAGAGCTGCTGCCATAGCAGGACAAGAGCAATGTGCCTTCCGCCACGTGGATTAACAGAGACACCTAGTGTTCCAGGGAGAGCCGGCCCGTGACACAACTCTGACCAGGGGATGGCTCAAGTCAACAAGCATTGTCCACCCCCAGCTCTTCTTCCATCAGCGTCCCTTTTGCAATATCATGAAGGTGGTTCTCCCTCCCCCACATGTCTCGTATGGAAGCTCTTCAAATATCTCCTCCAGCTTTAACAGGACAGGGATGGGGTTGGTGAGATAATGTTCGAAATGATTCTCTTCTGGAGGATTAAGTCATTGATGTGAGGAGGTGATCAGCATCCCTTGGACAGCCACTGCTCCATGGTCTTTCTTGCCCTTCGAATCCTCAATGGCCTGTTCTTCAAGGGCGGTGTGACCTAGTGGTCAGAAAGATCTGAAACTGCGTCCACCAGGATACCATTTTTTTCTCATTTCCATATAAACTTCAAAGTCTTTCCCATCTCAGGCACTTGGCACACTCTGTTCATGTCTTTGCCTGGCATGACTTCCCCTGGCTCTTTGCATGTCTAGTTCTTCATCCTCCACGAGATTCATGCTCTCTGCACGCCTTGATGTCTTCCATCTCAGTGTCTACTATCTTTCCTTCTCAGCAGCCATAATGTAGTGTAATCATTTTATTTATAATCATTTATAAATATTTTTGTCTACAATAACAGCATTTTGTCTCAATTTTCTCTACACTCCCTATTAGACTGCAACCTCATGAAGACTGGGACCATACTCTTGTATTTACTGGTGTATCCCCGGCAGGGATTGACACTGAACACGAGATAAATGCTTCAAATGAACGGACAAATGTAACTGTGACTCTTGCCCATTAATGATATGACTTTGAAATGCCACCTAACTTTCCTGAGCCCCATTTTTCTCATACATAATATGAGGCTCTCACCTGCCTTATAAGTAGTTAAGAGCACTGGGACTGGCAGGCACTGCTACTCTTCCACATCAGTTTTAAGATGCCCAACTTTTGCATTTTATCCTTTTTAAAATAAAGATCATTTTATAATCGTTGGAGTCTTAGATTATATAAAATATGGTAACATCTCACTCTTCTGTAGGACTCAAGGTCTTCTTATATTAAAAAAAAATCCTCTAGAAAGACATGGTTATGTGGCTCTCTGTGTCTATTTACTGTATAGGAGCAAGTCAGCATCAATACTAATGCATTCTATTCCACAATTGCACCATTGCCTCCCTCTCATTTCCTCTCTAAGGACTGTTCCTCCCCAGTCTATTAGTTAATGAGAATGCCTTCCTAAATTTTTAAAAATCTGTTTTTCTTTCAAAAGCCCTAGGGAGTTAGAATAATGAAGCTCACTTCATTATTATATGCAGAGCAATCCTGCCATCTAGGTGGCATTTTTGTTCCACTTTCTTGGTCATTCTGAGAATTATATTATTATACAAGAACTAAAACGTATCATACATTGAGCCAAATGCTTTCCATGCTTTATTTAATTTTCACAGACTCCCCACTCTGAGAACCAGCATTATCTCCATTTTACAGATGACGAAATGAGGTCTAGATGGACTTAGTTACTTGTTCAGTGTCCCACAGCTAATAAGTGGCAGAAAAATCTAGAATTTGATTCCAAATTCTGTGGGATTTATCAGACTGGAATCCTCCAAAGACTACAAACATAAACCAAGCACAAATTATGCCCATCAAGGAGTCTTCTGTATGGAAGTAAAAAGTCATAGTTGTCTGGGTAAAACAATCTGAGATTTTTATTTCTAATATCCCCTTGTTGGTCAAACTCAGCTTTAGAAAGGCAACCACATTAAAGGGTACAATGCATCAACTATTTAGCATAATATTACAGATTAGCTGCCAAATATGCATATTCATCAAAGTTCTTTTGGTTGTAATTAGCAGAAGCCAACGTGAACCAACTTAAACCACTAAGGAAGTCTGGTGGTTAATATCTGAAAAGATCAGTGATAGGGTGGACTTCAGGTATGGTTTGATCATGGCTCTGGCTTGTTCTCCATACCATACTTCTCTAGTTCAGGCCCATGTATGAGTCACCATTATTCTCAGCCTGATTTCTTCCATGGTAAAAAACCGGCAGCAGAAATTCCGGGCCTCACATCTGAACAATGACCGTACAACAAATAGTCCTAAAGTTCTCTCTGTTAGACCAACTTAGATCACATGTCCATTCCTGAACCAACTGCTATAATGAGATGGATGGGATCTTTTTTTAAGTTGGCTGTGGCCAAATAGGACTCACCCACCACAGCCTTCATAATGGGAGAAGAGAGGAATGGAATCTGAGAAATCACCTACGCTCCACACTAAGCAAAGCCTGTTAGTAATAGGAAATGAAACGGCACAGGGCAAAGAAAAAGCAAATGAGGCTCCAGAGATAACCTGTGCAAGCTCAGGGGTCACTGCAGCTGTCTACCTCACTCCCCTGCTAAAACTCTCCAGTGGCTTCCCATAACACTTGAAACAAAACCTGAAACCTTCACCATGGCCTAAGATCTTACAGAACTTGGTCTACCTCTATCTCCTTACCCTACCCTATTTTTCCTCCCATCTCATGTCAATACCAACTTGATATTATGTGTTTATTCACTCATTTTTGGTCTCCCCTCTAGAACAGGAGATTTAGGTGGGGAGCCTTTGTCTGTTTGGTCCATCACTGTATGACGCTGTATGACACACATACTGTGGGACTGAGACAGATATTAAGTGTTGCATATTGAAAGGGTAAATGAATGAAAACAAATGCATGTATGCATGAATGAATGAATGAACAAATGAAAGAATGAGATCCAGGCAATCAGTAGATGAACATGGATAACTGATGCCAGGGGATTGTTTTTATTCTCTTTGTTTTGTTTTCACCTAGTTGGCTGAAGACAAACACTTTCTCCCAGTCCTGTGCTCAGTGCTCAGAGTCTATTTAAGAAATGCTCTGTTTTGAAGGCAGAAGATTTATTAAACTCAAGAACTATGGTTTAGAGGCATGCATGATGGCTTCCTCCCCATCTCCTATACTGAGTGGAAGATGTTTGCCAATGGTTTAGCCTTCCTGCATATATGTGATAAGAACACTTTAAAAAAATCAAGGCAGGGCTTCCCTGGTGGCGAAGTGGTTAAGAATCCGCCTGCCAGCTCATGCAGCTCAATAACAATAAAACAAACAACCCAATCCAAAAATGGGCAGAAGACCTAAATAGACATTTCTCCAGAGAAGACATACAGGTGGCCAACAAACAGATGAAAGGGTGCTCAACATCACTGATCACTAGAGAAATGCAAATCAAAACTACAATGAGGTATCACCTCACACCAGTCACAATGGTCATCATCAAAAAATCTACAAACACTGAATGCTGGAGAGGGTGTGGAGAAAAGGGAACCCTCTTGCACTGTTGGTGGGAATGTAAATTGATACAGCCACTATGGTGAACAGTATGGAGGTTTCTTAAAAAACTAAAAATAGAACTACCATACGACCCAGCAATCCCACTCCTGGGCATATACCCTGAGAAAACCAAAATTCAAAAAGAGTCATGTACCAAAATGTTCATTGCAGCTCTATTTACAATAGTCAGGACATGGAAGCAACCTAAGTGTCCATCGACAGATGAATAGATAAAGAAGAGGTGGCACATATATACAATGGAATATTACTAAGCCATAAAAAGAAATGAAATTGAGTTATTTGTAGTGAGGTGGATGGACCTAGAGTCTGTCACACAGAGTGAAGTAAGTCAGAAAGAGAAAAACAAATACCATATGCTACCACATATATATGGAATCTAAAAAAAAAAATGGTTCTGAAGAACCTAGGGGCAGGACAGGAATAAAGACACAGACGTAGAGAATGGACTTGAGGACACGGGGAGGGGGAAGGGTAAGCTGGGACAAAGTGAGAGAGTGGCATGGACTTATATATACTACCAAATGTAAAATAGATAGCTAGTGGTAAGCAGCCGCATAGCACAGGGAGATCAGCTCAATGCTTTGTAACCACCTAGAGGGGTGGGATAGGGAGGGAGATGCAAGAGGGAGAAGATATGGGGGTATATGTATATGTATAGCTGATTCACTTTGTTATAAAGCAGAAACTAACACACCGTTGTAAAGCAATTATACTCCAATAAAGACGTTAAGAAAAACCCTTTTGCTTTCCAAAACAACAAAAAAAGAATCTGCCTGCCAACGCAGGGGCCACGGGTTCAATCCCTGGTCGTCCAGGAAGATCCCACACGCCACAGAGCTACTAAGCTGGTGCGCCACAACTACTGAGCCTGCGCTCTAGAACCCACAAGCCACAACTACTGAGCCCATGCACCTAGAGCCCGTGCTCCGCAATGAGAAGCCCACACACCGCAACTAAGAGTAGCGCCCACTCGACGCAACTAGAGAAAGCCCGTGCCCAGCAACAAAGACCCAACGCAGCCAAAAATAAATAAATTCATTTAAAAAAATTGGATCCTATTACAAATAAGATTATTTAAAAAGGAAAAATCAAGGCAGATAACCCCATTATGACCTGGCATGCACCCAGTGTCAAAATTAAATATTGGCTTCCCTCTTCCTTTCTACCTTTTACTTCCTTCCTTCTGCCTAGCCAGAATTACTGAGATTCCCTTGCTGACATTTTTGCTCAATTCTTTGCATCCAATTAATATTTACTGGCATTCCTCAGGGAGGCACAAAATCTGAAGGGACTCATTCTAGAACTAATTTAAAGAGAGTTGATGACTCTGCAATTGAGCTTTTGACTATTCTCATAAAAATTCTCCCAAGAAAGATCAGCTTCTCCCCTTTGTTCTCCACTTGCTTTATTCTTGGCAATGCCAAATATCAATCTCTATGATAATGACAATAATAATAACTGATATTGATGGTGAGGATATTATTAACATTTTCAGGAAGGTTTTGTGGTTTATAAAATGAAATCCCATGCATCACATTTTTGTGATAAATTAATTTCTAAGAAAAGCAAAATGACTCCCGCCCACAACGGAAGGATCTTTGTACGCACTTTACGACAATGTAAGACCTCTAAGGTCTCATGAAAGCACACCTAGGATGTCCTCTTTCCCTGAGAGGCCAGAGAATCAGAGGGTCAGAGAGGCAATCTTGATCCTGATTCTACCATTAAGTGACACTGGAAAAGTCAATCTTCTCTCTGAGATTTTTTTTTCTCTAGCAAAAATAGAGTTGTGAGAATACAAGATAATGTGTGTAAAAATTCTTAGATCAGAGCAAGCGCTGTGTTAGCAATTATATGATTCACTCATTCAACACATATTTAAGTGTCTACACTATTCTGGGTACTGGTGTACCAGTAAAATGGACAAAGTCCCTGGAGTTCATTTTCACGATCATCATCACCACCATCATTATTACCACCGCCACCACCATCATCATCATTCTCATCACCACATTATTATCATTAATCACAAAGGACCTAGAAGGAAAGAGGACTGATTCAGTGGAGCAACACATCTGGGTCTGGGGCAAAGAAAACTTAGGCTTAGCATGTCTTTGCCATTAGCCAGTCTCTCATTAATGAAAAATGAGCCCTGTGTCTTCCAGGCCTCACTTTCCTCATCTGTAATAAAGCATAGAGAATTTACATTTTAATGTTATAACACCAGTTGAAAATAATTTGTTACAGCTAATAATATATTTTATGAATCTGAGCCATAAAAAAGAAAAATCAGATTTGAACCATAGTCTTCACGAGGTTTAGATGATACACTGACATTTTCAGCAACAATCCTTCACAAGTAGCGTGGGTTCCATCAGACTCCCTCGTTTGCTGTTTATTTGACAAATTTCAGGATATTGTAGAAAAGCTGGATACCTATCCCTACCCCCTACCAGAACAAATGTTTTCTTCCAGTTTTAGAGGAACATCTACAAATTAATCCAATCTGATGAGTGGGAACTCTCTCTAGGTAATTCAATAAGTTCTTGCCTTTGGGCAAGCCACTTGGCACAAACAACTCAAATTCTCACCTGTAAGTTGAACAGAGAAGTAGATTTATGACCTAGGGCCATAAAAAAAGACCACTTAGTCCCAAAGGTGATCCTTGTAAGTGAGATATCGAAACTTCCTGTCATCACTCATTTGAACATCTACCAGTCTTAAGGTTCATCAAGGTCTTGTTTTGGCAATGCTTATAAATAATGATGATTATGATAAAAGTAATAAATATACATCTTATGATAAAACAAACACTGAAAGAGGCTATGGAGGTAATATGAATAAGTAGTCCAGGTGGGGACTAAAGTGAACTGGGAAGGCCCTTCTTGATCTAAAGGTCATTTCCCATGTCCAGTTGAACATCTCCAGGTAGGAGGAAGGTTCTGGTACAAGATGGCAGCATAGGAGGCTCCCAAACTCACTTCCTCCTATGGGTACACTGAATCTACAGCTATGAAGCAATTCTTTCTGAAAGAAATCCAGAAACTAGCTGAGTGAACTACACATCAAGTGAACAACAAAATACCCACATCCAAATGTGTAGGAAAGGCTGAGACACATTCTCACCATATACTCTACCCCCAGCACAGCAATATACAATCAGGAGGGAACTTACAACTTCCAGCTTCTCCCTGAAGAGTGAAGGTTTGGACCCAACATCTAGAGTCCCAACTTTTAAGACTTCCAGATAGGAATGTCGGATTATCATTATCAGCTTTTCATATTTTTCAAGATTAGCTAAACATATAATTTTTTGTGAAATCTTACAAGTTTTACATGTTGGAATTTATTCAATTTTTGAAAACAGTAAAAACATTCAAGTCAAAAAAGACATACCGCAACTTCAAGTCAACTTGCAAGCTTTTAAAGTAGTGTAGTGGAGTTTAGATCCAAACAAAACTGGATTTGAAGTCTGGCTTTATTTTGTATTAGCTGTATGGCTTTGGCCAAGTTATGTAACTTCTCTAGTCCCCGATTTCCTCACCTGTAATATGAGTTATGATTTATAATTGACCTGCTGGTAATCTATCCAGAATCCATTTCCCTCTTCCTCACTCTTAATAGAAATCACATTTGTTGAGACTTCATGTTTCCTATAAGAATCCATGGGACTTGGAGGAATGGAAGCTTACCCCATCTCAGTTCTAAGAGTAGGTCTGGTTTGGTGTAACTTAATCCTATTTGCCTTCTCAGGGATTGGGTTAGCTGTCTGAAATTAAGCCGGTCAGTACATGGCATTTTCAAAATGGTTATTACTGGCTCAAAGATGGGCACATGACCTAATTTGGCCACGAACAAAGAAGTCATCTGAGATGTTTCTGACAGCAAGCTTAAGGTCATGAAGGAAGCACTTTGAGAACGAGGACTATACTCCTCAAAGGGCAGAGTCAAGTTCATATCCTAAGTAGAAAAATATAAAGCCATTTAGAGGTCTCTTTGTGTAGGAAGAGGATTCTTACTAACCTCTAGTATTCTGTAGGCATGAGACACTTTTACAGTTAAAGTATTGTATGTTGTGATAAATTGTGTTTAATTTTCACATAATAAAATACAGACTGTGAAGTTTTTATTATTATTATTTTTTTTTTTTTTTGCAGTACGCGGGCCTCTCACTGCTGTGGCCTCTCCCGTTGCGGAGCACAGGCTCCGGACGCGCAGGCTCAGCGGCCATGGCTCATGGGCCCAGCCGCTCTGCGGCATGTGGGATCTTCCCGGACTGGGGCACGAACCCGTGTCCTCTGCATCGGCAGGCGGACTCTCAACCACTGCGCCACCAGGGAAGCCCCGGAGTGTGAAGTTTTTAAAAAATATTTCCGTGAGTTGAATTGTCCTAAATCCCAAATTACAAATGTTTGCATTTCATTAAATTGAAACTAAATTTAATATATGTTTATGATAAGATCTTATATTTGAAGCTGTCATTTAATTACCTAAGCATCCAATAAGAAGATGTTAGATTCTAAACAACCAAAGGGAAGAGTTTAACAGGACAAATTCTTTATTATTATCCAAGAAGAGATAATTATGAAGTTTAGTTGTGTGACTGCATATGGATTTTAAATAACTTATTATGACATTAATTTATCTTGAAAAAAAAAAGAGCAGAGTCAAGCGATCACAGGGGAAAGAACCAGAACCTTGAGCATACTGCATCTGAAGTCCACCCTGTGTCTAGAATTCCAATCAAATAACTCAATCACATAACTGAATTTAGTTGATTATTACCTGCAGCAAAAACATCCTAACTCATACCTAAGGATAAAAGATAATGTATTTAAAGTGACTGGCACATAGGAGGGACTTAATACATGGTAGGTTGTATCATTAGAGTATTTTAACATTTCCATTACATCCGATTTTAAAATATATATGATTCCAACTTATACCTCCTCCCTTTTCCCCTTTGGTAACCATAAGTTTGTTTTCTATGTCTGTGGGTCTATTTCTATTTTGTAAATAGTTTCATTTGTATCACTTTTTTAGATTCCACATGTAAGTGATATCATATGATATTTGTCTTTCTCTGTCTGACTTACTTCACTTACTATAATAATCTCTAGGTCCATCCAATGTTGCTGCAAATTAAACAACAAGGTCCACTGTATAGCACAGGGAACTATATTCAATATCTTGTAATAAGCTATAATGGAAAAGAATCTGAAAAAGAATATATGTATTTTATATATATATATATTATATATATAAAACTTAATCACTTTGCTGTACACCAAAAAATAACACATCGTGAATCAACTATACTTCTATCTATCTATCTATGCTTCCATAATGTAACTTACGAAACTTGAAGTTTCCCTTCCCCCCCAACACATAATGATGTATTAATTAAATTGTTGAAACTTCCTTTTATTAACAGGGATGGAAATGAAAAGGAAATGAGCATGTGTCTCAGGACAGCTGTCCTCCACTGTGTAGGAAACAGTGATATATGTTTATTCCTTGTGTTTGGATAGGATTTAATCAAATGATGCAAACCCTCAGGAACTGGCTATGGGGATTTGGACAAGAGTATACCAGACATCAGCAGATCAGCCAGTTCATTCACCACACTTTGAGGCCTGTGTAGCAATGTGGCTGGCCTCCCCTGCCCACGCAGAACCCAGTTAGCATCACCAAGCTGACAGTGACTCCTCTGTCCCTGCGATCCATGCCAGGCTTTGAGGCACCAGGAGCCTGCACAGGGGCTCAGTCACACCTGCAGGCAGGCAGCATCTACACGGAGGCAGGAGAAGCGGGGAGCAGGAAAGCAAGAGGACAAAGGCAAAGAACAGGTGGAGAGGCCCGTTCTGGCTGTCTAGCTCCCACCTGGAAGGAATGACAAGGAGGGCTTCTGTCCTACATACGAGGAGGAGGGGTATAGACAGACACCCTTCCAGGAAAGCAAAGGACAGCTTATAAATGAACTGGCCCTTCACACCTTGCCATATGCTCCTCTCTTGTGGTGGAAAGGATTTTTAACTTGTTTTGTGCGGCATCAGATGTTTTCCAGATCATGTCAAGAATGAAACAAAAGCAGAGGTTTTTTCCCCCTTCCTGAGTATGACCTCCTCGTCTCTTCAGACCCAAAGCTTGGCTCGCCACCTATGTCATGGATCCAGCCCAGTATGGTATTGGTTTCCTTTAACTCAAAGCATTCACTGCTCTGATGATTTGCTTGGCAGTTCATCATGTGATAAAATTTTACTTCTTCCACATATTGGTTAAAACTTCTGGTCAGATTATTTAACTCTCCTAGGTTGCACTAAGCCCAGATAGATTAACAATGCTTGTGGATTATAGATCTTTGGAAGGTCCATAGCCTCCATCATGATGTCTAGCATATAACAGACATTGTACAGACACCCACTAGGCTCCACAACAAAATCAAGGCTGAGAATAGAGAGTCTCCAAGGCGGAAAAGGCAGCCGAAATTCACAGCCCAACTCGTTTCCTCCAGTATTCTCCTTCCCCTCAGGGATTATTTACCAATTAATGCTGAAGTTCCTTAAGGTTGGAACCTGATCACTCTTCTGAGTCTTCATTCTCCCCTAGATGATCTCACCCAATCCTGAGGTTTTAACTGGCATCAGTAAGCTCAAAACCTGTGTGTTAGATTTTCAGCCTGAACTCAGACTCTTTTCTCCAATTGCCTACTTGAGATTTCCACTTGGATGTCTACAAAGTATGTTCAACTGAACATGTCTGAAATTAGATGCTGTTCCTGTCTCACTCTCCCCCAATTTGTTTCTTCTCCAATTTTGTGCAAGGTACCGCCATCTATTCAGCTGTACAAGTGAAGAAGTATTATTGAATCTCTTCTATCATTTCATATCCATCCATCACGTTTTGTTAATTTTACTTCCGAAACATGCATAAGCCCACCCACTTCCCTCTGAATCTATAGCATTACACAGATTTAGGTCTTAATCTCCTAACTTGTCCCTGTGCTTACACATTAAAACCCCTTGCTCCCAATATACTCTGTTAGCAGGCACCAGAGTAGTGAAAATGGTGCTTTTCTTCGCATAATCCTTTCACAGAAGGAAGCTGTAGCAAATCATTAGTATATGTCACCAAATTAACAAGTTTCAAAATGAAAGCTTCCCTAGTATTCAAAAAAGGATAAAAGGAAATACGTAGGGAAAAGATCAATACGTATTTTTGTTGGCATGCTGGTTCCAAAATCCAAAGATTTGAATCTGGCCTAAGGCAAATTTGAACAATATTTATGCTTTATGTGTGACCCCAAAACAACCCAAACCACCTTTCCTTCAAGGTAAAGGCACGGACAATTTCTGACCCTTTCAAGTTGCCAGCACTGGGTTTCCACCATTTGTCGAGCTATTCATTGGATGCCAATTGGAAATGATTGACTTGCATCGCTGGGTTGGCATACGGTGCTCTTGACTTCCAGCCAAAAAAGAGAGGGCAGTGTTCCAGGAGAGGTGCCACAAACAGAGATGAGGCTGAGGAGAGGCTGTTGACTTCACTCTCAGGCTGAACACCCAGGGAGCACAGCCCACCTCTCGTGGGTCCATCAGGACACAAGAGGTGTCAGATCAAGCTGTGCATCTGGCCGAGCGAAGGGGGAGAATTAACATCTGCAGGGGGCCAACTACATCCTAGATGCTTGGCTAGGTAAATTATGTGCATTTAAGTGTCACCATAATCCTGTACGGTTGGAATTATCTCTGTATATAATCAAGGAAATGGAGGCTCAAAGAAGTTAAGTAACTTGCCCAGGATAGCCTAGATAATGAGAGGGTTTGAACAAAGCACTATCCAAAACCACATTCCACAAAGTCACACAGCCTCGTGGAATACGCTTTGGGTTCTTAATGTGGTACAGGCTGCTGGATTCTCTCACTACATATCTCTTTGAGACTCAGTCTTTTCCCCCTTTCCCGAGTCCAGACTCCCAATCAGATTTACAGCACAGGCCCAGAGGATGGCTTGGTCTCCTGGGTACCTGGTGTCATCGCCAGAAATGTTTGTTGAGCATATGCTGATCCCACAGATAAATATTTGCAGAGTTATTACATTCACCCAGGGACGTTATAACGCAAAGAATTATAACTGCGCAGGCCTCTTAATTGGCATTAAAAAAGAAACCAGGGCTTCCCTGGTGGCACAGTGGTTGAGAGTCCGCCTGCCGATGCAGGGGACGTGGGTTTGTGCCCTGGTCCGGGAAGATCCCACATGCCGCGGAGCGGCTGGGCCCGTGAGCCATGGCCGCTGAGCCTGCGCGCCCGGAGCCTGTGCTCCGCAACGGGAGAGGCCACAACAGTGAGAGGCCTGTGTACCGCAAAAAAAAAAAAAAAAAAAACCAACAGTGATAATTCTGATTATCAAATACAAATATGCCAACCAGGTTCAGATCAGTCTCTTAACGGGTCATTAAACCAGGAAGTTTTCCTATGGATATTTCAGAAAGGAAGATTGAAAAAAGTATCAATGTAAATTGGATATGAATTAAATTTACTCTCCCTTATTTATCTTCCTTCCATTTCCCTTCCTGTCAGGGTGATAATTTACAATGCTGTTGCTTCTTAAAGCAGAAGCTGGACTTTATAAATCAAGAAGTTAATGTAAAACACATAAATGGTCAAGCCAGGTACCATCAATTAAAACCAAATAACTTCCCTTTAATAGTAATTCATAGCTCTCCCGAAGAAGTTGTTCTTTTTCCCCTCGTTGGGGCTGTAGATCTACCTGAGCGCTTCTATTTGACTTCCAGTGCAGCGACTGCCACATCCTCCTCCACAACTGAAAGGGGAGCCGAGCTACAGGACACAGAGTCACAACTCAATCGGTAACAACAGGACACAGAGTCACAACTCAATCGGTAACAAACAAGATTGAAATATACCTCCATCTCTCACTTCCCTGTCTCTGTACAGCTTGCAGTATAACAGGTATAAATTAAAGTAATAATAATGATGATAATCATCATCATAAGAATAATGACTTCACAGTTGTTTGTGTAATGCCTACTACATGCCAGGCACAATGATAACTGTTTTACATATATGCTTTCATTTAATTCTCCTACGGTATGAAGAAATGTCTCTCTCTCTCTCTCTCTCTCTCTCTCTCCCCCTCCCTCCCTCCCTCCCTCTCTCTCTCTCTCTCTCTCTCTCACACACACACACACAGACACACAGACACACACACACACACACACATGGGCATTTTAGGAAAAAAGCCTGAGTTCGGAGTGGTTAGTAACTTATACTTGGTAAGTATGTAGCTAATTCAAAACCAAGCTGGCACTCAGCCCGTGAACTTTTCTCCACTTTTTTCTCTACCCTTCTTCCCACTGGCCACGCTCCTCCCAAGCTAATCCTTTGGCAAGAGCGTGTAAGTCTTAAAAGCATCCACCGTCTCCCTTCTATGACCTCCTCCTTCATAAATGTAAAAGTGGAAGAGGAAACACACAGATGTGCACACACATTTTATCAACAATGGTAACCATCTACAGATTGCTTTCCATATGCCAGGCTCTAGCCTACAGGACAACAGTTTTCTTATCCCCAGGTTACATCCGAGGGAGCAGACTTGGAGGAATCAAGTGACTTGGCCGAAGTCTTGAAACTAGGAGAGTTCAGATCAGGGATTCAAACAAGGCAGCCTGTCTCCAGTGCCCACACTTTTTTTCCATCAAATTTTTCTGGCTGCACCCCACGGCTTGTGGGATCTTAATTCCCTGACCAGGGATCAAACCCGGGCCCTCAGCAGTGACAGCACGGAGTGCTAACCACTGGACGGCCAGGGAACTCCCAAGTACCCACACTCTTGACCATGATGTCGTGCTGCCTCCGGAGGGGCCCCATCCGCTAGTGAACCGGAGATGTTCTTGGGACAGAACTGGACAGAGCAGCCTAAGTTCCATGCCAACAAAACAGGTAATGGTTTACCTTCACAGATCCAGGAGTTGCCAGCGATGTGCTCTGTGCTTGGTGAAGGAACAGATGTTTAATAACTCTGCAGTAGCAAGGAGGCGGTTACATAACATGGCTGAGCTATTTTTGAACTTTGGAAAACGCTGACTGCTCTTTTCAAAGTGCCTTCTGTAAAACCAGAATATTAAACATAAAGAACATTTCCCCTTTTCCCCACTTTTTTTTTTCTGAAACAAGAACAGACACAGGTCCATGGTAGGATCATTAACCCGGCAAGCAGACCCTTTGTACCTGGTCCATCACTGTGAGCAGTAAACCATTGTGACAATATTTTAACTGTACAAACTCTGTGTATAAGATTACAAGCAACGTCCGTGAAGGCCACTGAGGGACACACCTAGTTAGCCCCAAGATGTAGAACTCAACCAGTCAAAGCAGGACCCCCGATCCCTCAGCAACTCACCATGAAACCATCAGGCGTGACTTCACCTGAACCTCTTCTGAAGCTATTTGCATCCTCCCTACTGCAGAGTGGGAGTGATGAGAGCTATTTGTTTACAGATGCTTTGCAAAATGAGACTTTTTAAACCAGCTGAAAATGTAACTTTTTAAAGCTTTAAGTGAGAACTCCTAACTCAAGCTGATGGGTCCGAATCAGGTTGCAGACACATGTGTTCTCTGCCTTGAGCTACCCAGACTGAAGATTCCTTACTGTCAACAACCTAAATGTCCATCAAAGGGGGCTGATTAAATAAAAGATAGAACACATACAACAGAATACAAAAAAGCAACTAAGATGAATACACTAGTTTTATATGTGTCCTCATAGATCATGCTTGAGCCATAGGTTGAGGTAAAGGAAATTCCAGCACATTAGATACCACTTATGATATTAAAAAGAACTACCCATTGGGTCTAAGGTCGCACTGTATCTGTATCAAAAGTACAAAACATGCACATGGATTTAGATACATACCAAATTCACTGTGGTGTTTTTCTCTCTCATGGAGAGAAAGGGAGAAGAGTGGGGCTGGGGAGAGGTATAATCAGGACTTTCTACATTATCAGAAATGTTTTATTTCTTTTAAAAATTTGAAACAAATATGACATGTTCACTTTGTTCTCTGGGGTGAGTATGGGGGTGGGTGTTTCATCAGACTCTGTACTTTTTTTTTTAACATCTTTATTGGAGTAGAATTGCTTTACAATGGTGTGCTGGTTTCTGCTTTATAACAAAGTGAATCAGCTATACATATACATGTGTTCCCATATCTTCTCCCTCTTGCTAGACTCTACTTTTTTTTACTATTCTTTTCTTTTCTATGTTAAAAAAAGTCCTTGTTGCGCTTCCCTGGTGGTGCAGTGGTTGAGAGTCCGCCTGCCGATGCAGGGGACATGGGTTCGTGCCCCGGTCCAGGAAGATCCCACATGCCGCGGAGCGGCTGGGCCCATGAGCCGTAGCCGCTGAGCCTGTGCGTCTGGAGCCTGTGCTCCGCCACGGGAGAGGCCACAACAGTGAGAGGCCCGCGTACCGCAAAAAAAAAAAAAAGAAAAAAAGCCCTTGTTACCTGAGTTTGTCTTTAGACGAATTTCCCCCATCTTCATCAGACTGTACATTCTTTGAGAAGTTATATGTTAATTCATATATGATTCCAGAGGCTAGCACAGGGTTCGCTGGATAGAAGGAGTGATGGATGGAGGATAGAGATATAGTGCCCTTAATCCTTTTCTTAAAAACTGCGTCTTGGGGCTTTCTCCAGCTCCTGGTCCTTGTCTTGCTTCGCAAGGTCCCACTCTTTCCTGGGTGGGCTTAAGGAACACTGTGCTAGTGGGGAAGTGTGGCGAAGAACCCACATACTGGTTGAGCCCTACACACTGTGGCTGAGCGCCACCAGTGCTCCAAGGGTGGAGAAATGTTTCATTAAAACCAGGTGGTGGGGGCTTCCCTGGTGGCGCAGTGGTTGAGAGTCCGCCTGCCGATGCAGGGGACACGGGTTCATGCCCCAGTCCGGGAATATCCCACATGCCGTGGAGCGGCTGGGCCCGTGAGCCATGGCCGCTGTCCCAGTCCGGGAAGATCCCACATGCCGCGGAGCGGCTGGGCCTGTGAGCCATGGCCGCTGAGCCTGAGCGTCCGGAGCCTGTGCTCTGCAACGGGAGAGGCCACAACAGTGAGAGGCCAGCATGCCGCAAAACAAAAAACAAAAAAAAAACCAGGCGGTGGATGACGGCTTACCACACTTAATGCATTACTTCTCTGCGGCTGAAATACCACCTACAACATTGCTGCATTCAAAGCATAACTCCTGGAAAGAGCACACCAGGATTTCACAGGAGTAGAATTTTTTTTTTTTAAGGAGTGGAATTCAGGGTGGTCACTAGAAAGAGATCTGAATGTCTTGCCAATTATCCTTCTCAAGTTCCTCTTCCTGTATATATTATATTTCAATTGCCCTACAATTGAGTTATGTTTCCATCAGAATTATACGAATATTCCAGCTGCAAGGCACTTATTATGGGAAGTGAGAATTCATTTGGGCTGGCAGCAATCCTGCCTCTGTAAGACACTCCCGTGACTCATACCAATTTATCCTAGTTCCTTCCTGATACCTGGACAATTATTAAAAATGCTGAAAGTAGCAACGTAGAAACAAGATCATTAAAGAGGGAAAGAGGAGAGAGGAAGGGAAAATTTCAAAGGACCATGATTTCCTAACCTAAGAGTTCATTTTTCGGATAAATGTCAGTTTCAGGTAAAATCTTTAAGCCTCCTCCATCACACACACACACACACACACACACACGCACACACGCACGCACGCACACACACACACACACACACACACAGACACCCCACTAGCTGCAGACCAGAGATTATCCCTGAACTGTAGCAGATTCAGAGTCCTAAAACCTTCCAGAGACATTTTAGAGTGACATGTTATTCTACTGATAATAAACTCACCTGGTCTGCTGACTATACTTTCTGATGACCAAAGCAACTTCACTGCTCACTCCGACAGTCATTAAATAATTGCCAGGTGCGAGGCACCCATGCTAAGGGGCACTCTTCATGCATCACCTCATTTCATACTCAGGACAACCCCTAGAACATTGGTTCTCAATGCATGTTCCCCAGACCAGCAACATCGTCATCACCCAGGAACTTGCTAGAATTGCAAATTCTTAGAGCCCACTCCAGAGCTACTGAATTAGAAACTCTGAGCATGGGGCCCAGCAGTCTTGTTTTATCAAGCCCTCCCAGTGACTCTCATGCATGTTGAAGTGAAAGAACCACCATCTAGGCAATCCCTGGTCCAGGAAGATCCCACATGCCGCAGAGCAACTAAGCCCGTAAGCCACAACTACTGAGCCCACGTGCCTAGAGCCCGTGCTCCACAACGGGAGAAGCCACCGCAATGAGAAGCCCGCGCACCGCAACAAAGAGTAGTCCCCGCTGGCCGCAACTAGAGAAAGCCTGCGCACAGCAACGAAGACCCAAAGCAGCCAAAAATAAATAAAAATTACAAAAAAAAAGAAGAAACAAAAACAAAAAACACCCCATCATTTTGCAATGAACAACTGAGGCCGAGAAAGGTAAAATGATTGTCCAAGTCACATGGAAAGTGGACAAGACAAGATTTGAACCCTAACAAGTCCAACTCCACAGCCCAGTCCCTTAATCATGGTGCTACACTGCTTATCTGAAGAATGAGCATGGATTAAATCAACGAACATCAGGCAAACACACGCAGAATGGGTGTAGGAGTGATCATTCTAAATATCAACAGCTGAACCATAATGATGGCCCACAAAGAACAATGACACTTCTCGGAAACATCAAATTTAACTTAAATGTCCACCAAGATGGGAGTAGTTAACTAAATTATGATACAGCCATATGATGGAATACAATGCAGATTTAAAAGTGATGTCTGCCAAGATTTCCAACAGCCTACAAAAACACTTAGGCCATGGGCTTCCCTGGTGGCACAGTGGTTGAGAGTCCGCCTGCCGATACAGGGGACACGGGTTCGTGCCCCGGTCCGGGAAGATCCCACATGGCGCGGAGCGGTTGGGCCTGTGAGCCATGGCCGCTGGGCCTGCGCGTCTGGAGCCTGTGCTCCGCAACGGGAGAGGCCCATGTACCGCAAAAAAAAAAAAAACAAAAAAACAAACACTTAGGCCATATGAAGGGAGGAAATTCAGATACAAACTCTGAGACTAGGAGCACCAGTGTGGGCACTTTCCCCAACATGTAACGTGTTGGTGAGGATGTGGGAAGTCGAGTGATTTCACAAAATGCTAGTGTGAACATAAAATATATAGTCACTTTGTGGGACAATTTGGCAATAGACACTTAAATTTTAAAATGCACTTGTTCCATGACCACAAAACTCTACTTCTTAGAATCAACCCTAGAAAAACATTTGCACATGTGCACGAAGAGACAGGTAAGGATGATTATCACTGCAGTTTAGTTTCTAATGGAAAAAAAGCTGAAACAACATAAATTTCTATTATTATGAAGATTGGATAAATAAATCATGGTATATCCCTATTGAGGAATGCCATGTGCAGTTTACAAAGAACGTAGATATTCATACATACATATCTATATATACACATACATATGTATATCTACATATATCTGTGCATATTCACATGCACATGTATATATACATACATCTACATATATTCATACATGTGTATATAGATAGGCATGTATATACATACATATATCTATATATACACACATACTTAAGATATAGCTATGGATAGAGGACGGATAGATAGATAGACAGACAAACAGATCTCAGGTGCAGGTTCCCAGGGTATACGTTGAGTAAAAAATGTAAGTTGCAGAAAACCAAGGATGATGTTACTTAAAAACAAAAGGAGATGAGACGAGAGGAAGAGGGGAGAGAACAAACCAACAAATCCCACAGGCACACACACAACATTCTCTATTTTCAGTGCACATTTTCAGCAATGAGTACATATCGTTTTTAGTATTTAAACAAACAACAACAAAACTCTGATTCCACTTTGGCGGACAAGCAAAGAGCCCCTCTTACTGGTGCAGCGTGTGCAGTGGGACCTCTGGCTTCTCCATCTGCCCGTAGCAGCTGGCCTTGGCCTCGGGGATGTAGGAGAACTTGTCCAACATGGAAGATGCAGCAGTGGTCAGGATGCCCAGGCCGTCCCTCACCCTTTCCTCCAGGCTGTAGTCCCAGTCATCGTAGGAGACAGAAATAAGTCCCGATGGAAACTCTTTGGGGATGAGCTCCGTATTCCCCGAGACCAAGCTGGGGACGATCCAGAAGAAATCGTACCCAGTGAGGCCGAGGGAGCGGGCCTCACTCAGGATGAGGACGGCCTCGTCTTTGGAACAGTAGAGCAAGATGACGGAGGAGTGGATCTTCTTCAACTGGACTTGTGTCTTTGCATCCTCGAAGGACGTGTCCAGTGTGATCACGTTCTGCATGTCCCAGCCCACAAAGCTGTTGTCCACCGTGGTCTTGATGAAGCTGATGAAGTCCCTGTAGCCAGGGAAGATGGTGGTCACCAGGGAGAAAACATGCCAGTCATAATCCTGCATGATCTTCAGCATGACGGTGACTTGCTGCTGGATGGACGCTCCAAACTGGAAGAAGGTAGACGTTGGATCCTGCCAACAGGTAAAAAGAAAGCAAAACAGAGGATGAGGCCGAAGGCAGTTTATGCACAACCATCTGCCTTTGTTGGCTTAAAGAAGCTCCTTCCTAGAAGTGAGGGAAAATAAATCCCACATCTGTTCATTCACAAACATTCCGGAGCACCTACCGTATGCCAGACTCTGGAACAGATACTGGAAACACAGGGATGAGAGAGGTCCCTGAACTTGAAGCCCACAGCCCGGAAGAGTGAAGGACATCTGTTATTTTGCCAGCTTCATTTTTCCTCTAGTTCATCTCACCACCACCCCTCTGGGTTCAGATGGGTCCAATAGAATGAACTCTATCTGGCCCCCAAGCTCATGACTGGAAAATGAAGCCGACAGAAATAAAACAACAACAGGAAATAGAAGGAGGTTCCTGATGACATACTTGGGGCATCTGGAGTCAGTCGTGCCTGGAGCCATTTACTCTGGACCTGTTGGTTATGTAAGCCACAAGTTCCATGTTCACTTAAGCCAATTTTAGGAGTGTTTCTAAAGTCTTGAACTCTAGATTCACTTGAACTCTAGATTCCTGTGTAATATAGAGTATGATAAATGCTAGGTGGACATCTCTCTGTTCAGTCAATAAATATTTGTTGAACGCCTAATTACATGGCAACAACATGTTAGAGCTTGCAGAAATGATGATTTATAAGACAGACAGACATGGCCTCTGCCTTCATAGACCTGGAAGGAAAGTGAAGAAGAGCAACGTCTATGGACTGGGGGCTGAGAGAGGCATAAGGGGGTGTTGAAGGAATATCCAGGTACAGAAGAGGGGAAGCCAGTGGACAGTATAGTCAGAGAAGCCCTGAGAATACATCTTGACTATTCCAGGAACTGGAGATAAATGCATGATGGCCTGAGATGTAGGGGGGGGTGAGATGATGTTGAAGAGCTTGGCAAAAACCCCATCACGTACAGCCTCAGAGGCTATGTTAGACCTTATTCTGAGCATAAGGGCAAGATGCCGAATGCTCTTACACTGGGAAGTGACACGGTTACTTGTGTTGGGTTAAAGGGTCTCTAATAGTCCTAACATCTCACCAAGTCATGATCTGATCATGAGAACAAACTTCCATTTAGAAAAAAAAGTGGGTGGTGCCCACAGTGGCACCATTTCCAAACTACCTTCACACTCCTTAACTCGTCAAATCCCGTGATGATCCTATGAAGTTGGTATTGTTGGTTGGGGAAAATGAGGCTCAGAATGGTCCATGGCTAAGTCAGCGTCCAAACTCAGGTTCCGGTTCCACTTCCAGCCCCTTTCCCAACATACCACCACAGCCTTCCTGGGATCACTGAAGATCTGCATAGAGTAGGCGCTTAAACCATGTTGTGGACCCACTGGCATGGTGCAAAAATGCCAACTAAACAGAAAGTATGGCTCTGTATTACAGCAAAACAGGATTTGACAAATGCAGAGATTATATTTTTTTCTGGGAACTGAAAGAATTCTCCAAGGGTCCTTATCATATTGCAGCCATGCTTGCATGTTGCATTCTGTATGTACCATGTGCATTTAATACACCCTCAAGTGTACAAATACGAGGATTCCATTTCGTGTGTGTGTGCGTGTGTGCATGAAGAGGGGGTGATTCCATTCATGTCTTTCAGAACAACACTTAGTAGCTGTGCATGTCAAGTCTTTCAACAAGTCTGCATAGTCTTCCCTGTGGATGCTCACTGACTAGGAAGTTTTATCTGAAAGGGCTAAAAGCTATCGTTCTTAGAAACAACCCCCTTTTCTAAAGTGCATGGAGGTTGGGGGGTAATCTGAGTGCAGCACGGCCTGAAGGCAGAGAGAAGAAACAGGAATAAATGCCTTCTGGGCCGCTTCCAACGTTACAGTTCTATGAATTTTACCTATCATTAAATCAATTAAATGGGGTAACATTTAAAGACTTGGGATAATTATCTTTTCCCCCACAGTAGCTTTTGGAGAAATCCAATATTCTTGGATTGATTAATCACTTTCTATCACGCCTCAACAAGGTGGCGAACTGCTTAAGGGCAGAGATTTTGCTGGCCTCATCCCTCTGTCCCCAAAATCTGGCAGAAGTCTTGGCACACGACCCGTCTGGAGAAGGAGGGTGAGGGAGTGCATGAGTGAATGAATGTGTGAGTGAAGCTCAAGAGAAATGTCCTTGGTGTAAACACAAAGTGAAAGGGGAGATTCAGTATCCAAGGCTGTATTTTTTTTATATGGCTCTCGAATGTCATGTCCAAAAAATAAAAACGTTCAACATTATCATCCCCCTATCCTGAGGAACCACGTCACCATCCAAGGCCCAGATATATTTAGTGTGTCCTTTATCGATAAGAAGGAGAATATATAAGTCCTGTGAGCCTCAACAGCTGCCCATAGAGCCTCATTAAATACCCCGAAAGGCAACAATATAAAGAATCCACGAGCAGAAGGCGGCACAGAAGTGAAGTCTCAAGACAATTATAGTCATCAACCTAAAGCACTGTCAGGTGTCTCTTGGGATGGGACTGAAAAGTTCCAACCTTACTTACAAAAGAAATGTCATCATTCCCATGGAGCAAAGATGCCTCTGAGGAAGCCGGTCACTAGACTTACATTATGACTGCAAAAGGCAATGGAATCAGCATCTTGCCCTGAGCACATGAGGAACGGAGAAAGTTCTCAGGTGGACGTATGCTAAGGGCACAGTTGGAACCCAATAAAAAGGATCTCTGAGACAACCTACTACCAGTTATCCCACTTCTTTGGGATAACTGGTATTGGTGAAGAGGTGGAGGTCAAACATGCTAGATGTGGGAGTTGGTGGTGTTTGGGATGCTCCAACACCTCTGCTCTATGCACTATGAGTTAGACATGATTATATCCAGGTACGTGCACCCATGAGCACAGAGCAGAACTGTAAGCAAATGCAGCCTTATCTGGCTCTCTACGTAGAGAAAGGAGGGCATGGCTACACATTAAACTTCAGAAAGGAGAAAGGTAATTATAGGGATAGCCATTCAATAGCCAAGAGCTGGCTTGGCGCAAGCCCCCTGTGAAAGAGTATGTACAAACCCCTTGCCCTGTGCCATCCCTACTGTCCTGCCCCAGCTGAATCTCTCTTGTTACCCTCTTCTGATCCCCATTAATCTCTTCCCCCCAGAATGGATAGTAGTGTAACTTCCGGGATCAGACTGCCCAGGTACCAATCCAAATTGTGTAGCCTTGGGAAGAATCACTTCATCTTTCCAGGCCTCAGTTTCCACATCTGTACAATGGGTATAGCAATGGTAATAATTATACCAGCTAACATGCCAGGAGTACTTTGTAAGAGTCATGTGGCTCAACACTTTCTAGGTTGTAGCTCATTTAATCCCACCCCCAACAATCTTGCTAAACTGGTACTAGTATTATCCCCATTTTACAAATGAATAAGTAGACTCTGAGGTAGAATGATTTTTTCAGAATCACACAGGTAGTGAATCAGGTTTGCCTGCCTGAACGATTCCAAGCTTTTCACCCCTCACTACCCTATTGCCAATGATAGCACTTCCTCATTAAGTTGTAAGAATTAAATGATTTCTCTGTATAAAATCACCCAGTGCAGTACCCATCAAATATCATGTGCTCTACAAGTGTACGTCACTATTATTTTCACCCACTATTATTCAATATTTCCCCCCTGGGTCAGGAGTTCTGGTGTCTCACATCAGGGGGTTATGATACCTGTCCCTCTAAAAGACGTAGTTCACTCCTGACTTGAGCATCTCAACAACTTGCCTTGTTCACGGCTGCCTGATTGAAATCCCTAAAGCACAGCTTTAATCACACCACTCCTCTCCTCTATAGTCACCAGTGGCTCCCCTAGGCCTATCACATTCAGTTCAGACTCTCCAGTTTACCCCTCCATGCACACCAGTCAAACTTCATAGCTGGAATAACATGGGCTCTGGGGTCTATAAGACCTGAGCTCACGTCCTGGTTCTGCATTAACTAGCCATGTGACCATGGGTAATTACCTAAACTTTCTGGACCTGAGTTTCTTTGCTTATGGAATGGGAATCGTGAGCACCATCCCATAGGGTTGCTGTGACGACAGGATGAACTACAAGGAGTAAAGGGCTCATTTATCCATGTCTGACTCCAACAGTTTAGGGACCCCTCTCCTCATTCTCTGTCCTCTAGACCACATGGACACTGCCACAAACCTAAGGGGATCGGATCCTTATCCTTTGTAAAAAACGGTATCTCCAGATCTACTGACATGCTAATTTCACATTCCCTCCTCCCTCCTCAAACCAGCCCATTCATTCTGAGCCCAAGGGAGCTGCATGAGAAGGAAGTGATGAGTCACACTTTGGAGAGAAAACATCGCCAATGTCCTTTATGGACCTCATGCAGTTACCCTACGCCACTTTCATTTCCATTGGCATCTGAAACTTAAGCTTCCAAAACCACCGTGGTGTATACTGTATACCCCTCGGAGGGATGAAAGCAAGTAGTTATTTGCAAAACATAATTGCACAGCGAGGCACTGAAGAGGCTCACGTTTAGCTTTGGGATCTTCTAAGGTGGCTTTAGGGACTGGCAGGAGGTGATGGGGGAGTTTGGCCACACTCCCAGGACCTGGCATCTGACATGCCAAATGGCCCTTTGTTTCAAGGTCCTGCACGTTCTTCCCGGTTCCTAGCTGGATAGCAGAGGCTGACCCTCCTGCACTTACCTCCTCCTGCCATGACAGCCTGCCCTTTCGTGGTCAGATCAGTCTGACCACCTCTGGCACCAGCTTCCTTGGCAGTGTGCAGCCGGGGGAGAGGAACAGATTTCAGACACCCACTTTGGTTCTGAAGCAAAAGCAGTGCCCTCCCCAAGCTCACTGCTCTGCAGAAGCAGAAAAAACTGTTTTAAACACAGAGTCAGGGAGGAAGGCAGGTGTGGGATTCTGGGTGTCTGCTTTCAACTCTGTGTTCCAGTCCCGGGATAAGTAAGGTTCTAGAATTTTCCAGATCTTGCTGAGTCCCCAGGGTGAGACCTGACTCCATGGGTATCAAGGTCTGATGTTTAATAGAGTCTAAAACCAACTTTAATTTCACTTACCCATTTATAAGGCTATAAAGGACACCCACACTCATTATCCCTTTAATTCCAACTACCTAAGAGATGAGGTGTTGCCGGTGGTTATAACCCTTATGGACGGCATTTCTCATAAAGACACAGGAAGAGAGGCTAAATGATTTCCTTAAAATCCACATGGCCCCATGTGACAACAGCTCAGTTACTGCAAGATGTCATCCAATGTTCCTTTGCACACACCAGTGGCTTTCACTCCTGGCTGCACAACAGAATCACTTGGAGAGTTATAAAAACAACACCAATGCTCGTGCTCCATGCCAGTCCAACTGAAACTGAATTTCTGTGACCTGAGTACATGAACTCCAAAGCTGATTTATTTGTTTTTCTCCGTCTCCTCTCAACAGCAGGATGAGCGTTATTCAAGTTAGCATCTTCAAAGCCTAGCACCATGTCTGACACACAGTAGGGGCCCAGGAAATATTTGGTGAGAAAATAAATGAGCAGGAAACTCATCCCTAGGAAGCAAGACAGAACTGGCTGCTGCTATCAACCCTGCACCCTTATTTTAGCTTATTTTCCTCTGCCTGTCGGGGTGAGCACCAAAAAGAGGATAATCTCACAAGGGACCCAACAAAGGTCTTGCAGGACTCCTTGGGAATTTGCTTTTTGCCTTGCTAAGCCCCGATGTACCTTCTGCTACTCTTATTGTGTGCTAACTGAGCTTTTAAACATATTTGATTTCATTTTCCATGGATGAGAGGAAAAGTAAAAGTGTCAAACTTGATGAGCCTGAGGATTCAGATGAATAGCATTCTCACATACATATAAGCTGGATCTGTTTCACTAGAGGATCTTTATCCCCTCATCAGCCATCCTCCACCTCCTCCGTCATCATCACCATCATCATCATCATCATCATCATCATCCTTGATCATCACAGCCATCAAATCCACCCATCCTCCTCCTCCTCCTCATCATCACCATCATCATTGTCACTATCAAAATTAATATTAATTTGGTCTATTCTATATGTAGTACAATGTGGCATACAGTAGGAAGTATTATTATGACCCCTGTATTACAGATTAAAAACACAGGCTCAGAGAATGTAACTTGCCCAACCCACATAGTACATGGCAGAGGGAGGATCCCAGACTAGGTGATCCAAATCCAAAATCTGGTTACTTAGCTACTGGGAAATACTGATTCCAGGTATGCAGATCAGGAAGAAGTGTGTGTGTGTGTGTGTGTGTGTGTGTGTGTGTGTGTGTGTGTGTG
>NW_020837962.1:5356023-5398722 GCF_003676395.1 Aethalodelphis obliquidens | reverse complement strand
GTGTGTGTGTGTGTGTGTGTGTGTGTGATGAATATCACCACTTAATCTTTCTTGAGGCACCCAACTAGAAAAGAAAATCCCTCAGAAATGGGCAACCAGTAGCAATGATCTCACATCAACTGTCAATCAGGAGACTGGAACAGAGTGGGGAAGTCATACCCAGGTGCCATTCCCCAAAAGCACATCAGTTCCATCACCCAAAAACACAAAATTCCACTCCAAGCAACCTCCACTCATTGGACCATTTTATGATTTGTGTTCTACTTCCCATTTTGCTTCTCTCAGGAGCAAATCCACTGGCATTTGTCTGAAATAACCTAACAACATCTTTCTCCGCTCTATCCTCCTCTCTCTTCAAATGAGAAGTTTAATCTTAGGTTTCTGGTGACTATTGGGTTCCCAGGTAGGGGAGCTGTCCAAGGTAGCTGAAGTGCTTTGATTCAGAGACCAGGAGAACACCTGAGTTAAACACAGGCTTAACTCAGAGTCCGTGCAATAGTCTCTTAGACTAGAGTGGGAAGGATGGGTATTAGGCAAGACAATTACAAAGAAGAGTCCTATGATTTGGGGTGGAGCAAGGAATGAGCCACATAGAGCTACCAAGCCTTCAGCCTCATTCTATCCTGGGTTTCCAATACAGCACCTACTGGTCACATATGACTATTTACACTGAAATTTAAACTATGAAATACAATTAAATATTTCGCTTCTCAGTGACACTAACCACATTTTTTTTTTTTTTTTTTTACAGTACGCGGGCCTTTCACTGTTGTGGCCTCTCCCGTTGCGGAGCACAGGCTCCGGACGCGCAGGCTCAGCGGCCATGGCTCACGGGCCCAGCCGCTCCGCCGGCATGTGGGATCTTCCCGGACCGGGGCACGAACCCGTGTCCCCTGCATCAGCAGGCGGACTCTCAACCACTGCGCCACCAGGGAAGCCCACTAACCACATTTTAAAAGCCCAAAAGTCTTCAAACTTTAAAGCTGATGCTCTCCCACCCCTACCAGGCCTACCCCTAAAGATGCCAATCCAGTTGGTCTGAGATGGAATCCAGGATATTTCTAATTCCCTGGGTTAAGTCTAATGTGCCAGGATTGAAAACACTAACCCAAGCCTTCAGTATCCAACCCTGTAGCTATGTATCAGTTCACCTGGGGAATTTTTTGTACCTTTAGATTTCCAGGCTCCAAGCCATCTCCACTGAATCAGAATCTCCGTTGAGGAGCGTGAGGTTATGTATTTGCCCCTGAAAGTGCTGATGAACAGCAAGACTTGGTGCTGCCAAGTCCAACTCCCCTATTTTCAAGGTGAGGAAACTGAGGCTCCAGAATCTTGGATGACTTGTTCCAAATTTCACATAAATCAGCGGGACAGCAGTAACAGACATGGTGGGTCTCTCACCTCCTAATTTGGTGCTCTCTTTGCTGTGTCATGATGCCATCGTGTGTGAAGTGTTTTCTGCAAAGTGAACCCACAAGGGATGGGGCATGTGCAGGAGGAACATGGCTTTGCCGACAGCTTGCCTGGGATCTGCTTCTTACTGGAAGTGAATATTTTAACCTAAGCCTCTATTTCCCCATCTGAAAAACGGGAATGATAATAACAGTCACCACCTTAAAGGGCTGCTGTGCATATTATGAGAGGTAATGTACATAAAGCACTTGGCACATAGGAGGGGCTCAGTCGAGTTGAGTTGGTGTTAGTGGTGGAGATGGTAGCCTTGAGTGTCAAGCCCCAAGTCTCACATCCACTACGGGTTCCTTACTACCCCACTTCCTACATATTCCTAAGCTTCTGAGTTTCCAGCACCTTGATCTTTACAGCCCAGCCCTCAGCCCTGACTGTGTGTGGTTGCCTAGTTGCTGAGAAGCATGCATCCCGCCTGCCCTTCAGACTAGAATTCTTGAGGGCAGGACCCCACGCCCTTCTGAGTCCTCCTCAACACCTTGCATGGCACTAAGCCACAGCTCTGGGAATGAAACTGGGAGTAGCATTCGGAGTCTTCACGGCTGCCAGTGGGAAGAAAGTGAGACTAGTACTTTAAGTATTTAAGTATTTGACTTGCCAGAACTTCTGCTCTAGGAAGAGACATTCATCTATTAATTGCCTTTCACTCATTTGGTCACTATAACAAACTCCTACTATGTGCCAGGCATTGTTCTAGGGAAGGGAATCTAGGGAAGGAGGCGACCAAAGTGAAGATCCCCACTTTTACAAAGTTTACATTCTTACGGGAGGAGACAGACAAGGAAGAAGGAAATCAGTAGGATGATTTCAAGGAAATCAGATGATGCAGCAGTTCAGGGGTGGAGTGGAGAGGAGCACCCCTTCCGATCATCTGGTCTGATACGTCAGAGCTGATCAACAGAATGTGAAGGAGGAGCTGTCAGCCAGACAAAGCTGAGGGGTGAGGTGGGGGTAAGGAGAGCCATCCAAGCAGAAGCAACCTCATGTACAAAGGGAGGAAAGGGAACAGGAGGAAGATCAGAACAGCTGCAGTTTAATCAGCAAAGGAGAGGGTGGTGAGATGAGTTAGGACAGGAAGCAGAGGCCATAGCACAGTGAGAGCTCTGAAGATCATGGCAAGGGGTCTGGATTTAATTCCTAGATCAATTTTTTTTTAACATCTTTTTGGAGTATAACTGCTTTACAATGGTGCGTTAGTTTCTGCTTTATAACAAAGTGAATCAGCTATACATATACATATATACCCATATCTCTTCCCTCTTGCATCTCCCTCCCTCCCACCCTCCCTATCCCACCCCTCTAGGTGGACACAAAGCACCGAGCTGATCTCCCTGTGCTATGCGGCTGCTTCCCACTAGCTCTCTGTTTTACGTTTGGTACTGTATATATGTCCATGCTACTCTCTCACTTCATCCCAGCTTACCCTTTCCTCTCCTCATATCCTCAAGTCCATTCTCTAGTAGGTCTGTGTCTTTATTCCTGTCTTACCCCTAGGCTCTTCATGACCTTTTTTTTTTTTTTTTTTAGATTCCACATATATGTGTTAGCATACGGTATTTGTTTTTCTCTTTCTGACTTACTTCACTCTGCATGACAGACTCTAGGTCCATCCACCTCACTACAAATAACTCAATTTCGTTTTCTTATGGCTGAGTGATATTATTCCAAACAATTCCTCTGCTAAATGCACCATTAGTATCTCCCAGCAGGGCAGCTGGGAGAGGATCTGGGACTCTGGGGACGTTGGAATTTCATGTGAGCTAGCCCTGTTCTTCCCTTTGGAATTCTGATCTGTGCCAAGTGGGGAGCCTCCCTTGAAGATGCAGTAAGGCACATAAATGCTTGCTATATTGTTTAGTCAGCTGGTACCCTCACCTTGAATAGTGTGGCTAGGACTCCCACGTCTGCCTGGGCCTTCCAGAGCTTGTCCCAGTTCATCATCCAGAGTCAAGCCCTCCCTCTAACATACATCGTAATGCTGGAGGAGAGAATACACACATGCGCGGAGAGATGTAGTCCTTGATTCCAGCTGCAACTAGCTTAGGACAGCCCAATATCCTCTACACTCATCAGAACCACTTGGCGATTGCTGCTCTTGGACCCAGTCCTGCTTCCTAGATCATTAGCAGGGCAGGCCAAGAAGAGACACCTGCTGAGATTCAGGCCCTTATTTCTACACAAGCACACAGCAAAGGCCCAAGCTGGCTTCACCTGGGGTTCTGTCAAACTGCGGGTGAGCATCTGACTCAGGGCTTCTGAACAGGGTCATTAGCGATTATGGATTGTCTGAGGCTAGGTCCAGCCATCCTCACAGAGAAAGCCAGAGGGAAATTCTACCTGATCAGATCATTGAGTCAGGTCTCCAAGGAGCTGATAAACCCAAGTACATGAGAGCATCGTTTTTTGGAGGTCGCAACTGTAACTGGGCTACTGAACTTTCTCTGTGCACCTGAAGCTATTTTTTTTCAGATTCCTTTTCTTAAAGAAGCACAAGCAGCCTCCCTGAGCCACATCATGGGTAATGTGTCATTCTGGCCACTGAGCATCTGTTCTTCCTTTACTGGTCATAGTGAATTTCCACGGGGAGGCATCCTTTCCCCTTTCTCAGTCAAACCAATTGGCCCATCCAATTCTCATAGTGCCATCAATTAGTTCAGGGGTAGGAACATGTCCTAACTGGTACAATCAGAGTGATTCTTAGGATTTGTACAAAAAGTGACTAGGAAAAGACAGTTTCTCTTATTGTTAGATTTGAACCTAGAAGGATGTTCAGCCAGAGTTTCTGGCAGCCATCCTGCCACCATACACCATCCTGAGAAGGAAGTCATCAGAGCCAAAGGCAAAGGTGAAAGATGGAGAGTTACGAAGTCCTGACATCGTTGTTGAGCACCTTGTTCAAGCCATACCTGAAGCCAATACCCTTGTTGTCACTGTATGTCCCAATTAATTGCCAATTAACTACCTGATTTTACTTAAGCCAATTTGAATTAGCTTTTCTAATCACTGTCACTGGCAACCAAAGATTTCTGACATCACTTTAGCTAGGGAAAAAAATGGAGAATAACGTGATTCATTCTTCACTCATCTTCTGAACTTAAATCAGAAGAATCCAAGCTACAGAGTGGAGCGTTTCCCTTCACCATTCTTCTCTTTTCTGATCCTGTTTTTTCCCCAGGGCAGCCGCCTCTCTCCACATATCTCTCCCTTCCTTGCATGAGCTATTCATCATTGCTTTATTTTGGGGGTGTTTTGTTTTGTTTCATTTTTCTTTCATATGCTGCTGAGATTGGTTTCCTCTCAGAGAGTCTGACAGCCACGCTGCCATGACCCAGATGAAAGACATGACAAGTTGCCACCAATAATAATCACTTGTCATTAAGCCATTCCAGCGAGGAGAAAAAGCAAACAGGTCCCTTTCATTAACTTCCCTCTCTGGCTGTCACACACAGAGGGGACTGAACGAGGCAGCTTTATTTTTGGAAAAAGGAGAATCTCGGGTTTTCCCATAACACTTGGTAGGAGCAGACCCTGGAGGTAAACATTATAGTAGAAATGTCCTCTTCAGAATGCCCCACTGTTCCCTAAGAAATGCCTACAAACAACTCTGAAAGCTGAGCTTCGAGAGGAAATTGCTTCTTCCTTTGGGGATCTGGATGTGCATGTTATTAAACGCACAGACATTGACGCCAAATAGACCAAGGGTTCAAGTCTTGGCTCTTCTTGCTAACGTCAGGGTCTTGGGCAAAACATGTCCTATCTTCGAGCCTCCATTTTCTCATTTTCAAAATGGAGGGAATTTTAGTCCCTACTTTAAAGAGGTTGTTGTGATTGAGATAATGCATGTATAGCTCTCAGCACACACCAAGAGCTTGATTAATGAGAGCTGGGATTACTGTGGCTGTTGTCATCAGGAAAAAATCAACCACAATGAAACCCAAGCCCCAAGACACTATAACCCACGAGCATAGCACTAATGAGAATACAAACAGTTCCCCTGTGGCTATTTCCCCCGTTTCCTAAACGTCCTAATAATGACACCACCCCTTCAAAGGAGCTCTTACTGTGCGCCAGGCATGAGCTGAGAGCAGGTGACAACTCATCCCAGTGTTAAAACTGAAAGTTGCACATCCCTGGAGGCCCTTAGGTCCTGGGCACATCAGGATGACTCCTCGGCCAAGCAGAGAGCTTTTAGTGCATTTAATCCTCACACTAACCTTTCAGGAAAGGTATTAATATTTCTATTCCCATTTTACAGTTGAGGAAGTTGAGGATATAGAGAGATGCTTCTTTACTTTAACGAGCGTAGGAACCACTGCGGGCTCTTGTTCCGCTGCAGACTCGGACTCAGTGGTTACAGACTGGAGCATTGCTAACAACCTCCGGGTGACACTGATGCTGCTGGTCCATGGACTAAGCTTTGAGTAGCAATGCTGCAGCGGTCGGTCACATGTCCAAGGTCCCCCAGGGTCTGGCAGAGCAGAGGTTCAGACCTACAGGGCTGACCTCACAGCAGGCTGCAGCCATGATGCCAGGCGGCCTCTGTCTTCCAGGGAACAGTGGGGAGGGATGCAAGACGGTGTCTGTTGTCTGACATCCTCACCCCTGTGTGTTTCCATCAGCCTTGCCGGCTGAGACGGCCACATGTCACAGCCTGTCCGTCCCATCATCTTATCCGACAAAGCACTTTCAGGGAGAGGCTGTGAGCCACAGCTTACTGTGCAGGAAGGAGGAAGAGGGGAGGCGCCGGGAGAGCTGCCCCGCTCCCAGGCGAGTCCCAGGCGAGCACAGAGAGATCGCTGTCATTCAGGCGCTGCCCACGCCCACCTACTGGTGGGAACCAACTCCCCTGGGATGCAGCCGCCCCCTCCTGCACGCTGGCCCTGCTGCTCTCACACTAGAGTGAGTGGCTGAGTCCCTCTGAGCCTCCGTGTTTCCACCTATAAAATGGACCTAGTGGGACTCTGGTTTCCTGGAGGGGTGCCCGGCCATCCGTGACGTGGTGACTCAAAAGAGCTCTGTGAACTGCAGGGTGGGGACAGGTGTGCCACCCGTGGGTGGAGAGCGAGCCCTTGCTGCCTCCGCCCTCCCCTCCTCCCCCTTCACCCCCAGGGCGCTCCCAGAGCACACTGTCCAGGCCTCAATTGTTGATCTCGTCACCAGGCACTCAGAGTGTCTACTTAAATATCTGTCTCCATGCAACTCGATTAATGCCAATTCCTCTCTTTAGGAATGGCACCAGGCCAGCTCCTGTACACCGTGGGGCTCAGAACACAACACGTGGGCTTCCCTGGTGGCGCAATGGTTGGGAGTCCGCCTGCCGATGCTGGGGACACGGGTTCGTGCCCCGGTCCGGGAGGATCCCACATGCCGCGGAGCAGCCGGGCCCGTGAGCCGTGGCCGCTTTGCCTGCACGTCCGGAGCCTGTGCTCCGCGGCTGGGGGGGCCATAGCAGTGAAAGGCCCGCGTATCGCAAAAAAAAAAGGAACACAACACGTTAGCTGCAGGTGTAAGTCAGCAGGGGGTGGGAAGGAGGGAAGGAAGGACGGAAGGAAGGGAGGAAGGAAGGGGGTTGTGGGTTAAGAGAGAGGGAAGGAAGGAAGGAAGGAATATTCAGTGAGAAAGAGTGGCTGACTCATGGGCGTGGCCATGGAGTTGGGAGGCAGGGTTTAAGTGGGTCCTGCTGGAATGGGGGGTGAGATGAGGGAGCTGGGAGGCAAATCTGAGTGTCTGAAGTACAGGGATCCTTTGCTACCCGAACTCTCATGATCTGAAGCAGAAAACAAATTGGCGGTGGGGAACTGGGCTGGTATTCATGTTGTCTGAACTCCTGCTACTTGCTCTCCAGAACTCAGGAGCCAAACAGATTCAGACAAAATGATAACCCTCTCTATCCAAACCCAGGAACGCACTGTTTCCCTTCCCAATCCCCACCTCACTCCCAAGCCCCCTTTTCTGCCCTCTCCGCCATCACAGACCTTCAGCAAAAGAAGCCAGACACCAACGACAACCTACTGTCTGACTCCATTTACATGGCACGTCCACAGCAGGCAAATCCACAGAGACAGAAAGCAGGTGAGGGGCTGCCAGGAGCTGGGGACAGAGAGGAATGGGGAGGGGCTGCTAATGTGCATGGGGTTTCCGTCTGGGGTGATGAACAGCTCTGGAAATAGATAGTGGTTGTATGACACTGTGCAGGCAGCTGTGCCATGGAATTGCACACTTTAACAGAATTACAGTGGTAAATCTTGTTATGTGTATTTTTACCATCATTTTTAAAAATACCAAGACAAATAAATAAAGCAAGCAGGGCCTGCAGCTGAGGCTGGATGCTTCTCCTAGGTCCCTTCAATCCTGCAGCTGGTGTGAGGGGGTCCCCTAGGGAGCCCTCGGACCTCACGGTCTCTTGAGGCACTGGCCCAGCTGGAAGCAAGGGCCTCCTGGGAGTCTAGTAGGGCGCAGGCGGCCCTCCACGTGTTCCTGCCCTTCCCGGGTATCCGAAATCCCCCAGCAGCCCTGTGGTCATCAGTCACCCCCGACTTCATGGAACATACACTTCAGTGGCTGTGACAACAGCCTTCTCTAGACAGGGCTAGCAAGCAGGCTTGGTTCTTCCGGTTCTTTAACACACTCAAGCAGGATGGTATAACTGTTTTGCAAGAGTACAGACCCAGTAGAATTGCAGGAGGTGACCTGCTGCAGTGGACGGCACACAGGTTTGGGGCATGAGACACACCCGCGTTCAAACCTCTATTCTGCAGCAGACCAGCTCTGTGGCCTTGAGAAACAGACTCTGCATCTTAAGCCTCCATCTCCTCTACTGTGAGATGGGAAAAGCAATTGCCACCTCCCTGGCGGATTAGATTAGGTCCTGTAGGCAGACCTGTCGGCACAGCACCTGCCCCACAGTGGCCGCTATCTACTGGTTAATTTATTCCATGCTATTCCCTTTCTCCACATCAACTGATTTAATCATTAGCACAAGCCCATGGAGTTGGCGGTATTAATGTCGAAGTGAGTTAATTTGAATTCTGTTGGATTCCAAAGCCCTTGCTCTCCACCGCCGGCAATGTGCACCCTCCTCTTCATCAATGTTTGCCTTCTTTCCTGTGCATACATTCAGATATTGCCTAAAGATCACCCCTTCTCAGCACAGTGCTGGTCACTGCAGTCTTCTTCCTCTGGAAGTAATGTTTCCACAGCAGATGTATGAGCCCTGAACTAATGCCAAGTTATTTAGCAACCCTATCTACCCCATTTTACTTGCGTATAATATTCTGCTTACTAATCACTTCCCTGTGAAGCTAACAGAATACAGAGCTTCCTGGACCGTATGTAGACATAGGCATCTTAAGAGCATCGGGCTTATTCATCTCTCATACCCTTGGAGACCAGCGGACCAAACACAGAATACCAGAGGTCTCTTTAACGGGGCAATGCTAAACTCTCCTGTGCACCGTTATGTACAGGCACATGACAAAAAGGTAACATTTGTTTGTTCCCTCCTGACAAGGGCTAAGTGAAGACCTATTTGAAGCTCAAAAAAAGAGTATGAATTAATGCGACCAGAGTTCATCATCACAGTTGAACTCCAAGCACAAAAGGAATTAGGAACGGAAACAAGGGTTGAGAAGGGAGATATTTTAACAGAAAAATTGATGGGTTGAGTTCTCTGGAGAAGTGACATAAAAGGGAAAATTGAATGTCAGCTTCCGAAAAGGGTTCCAAATTACTATTTGAAAGGAGAACAACACAATTGATGATGGTCCATTTGTGTTCCTGCTCAGCCCTGGCGCCTCCCAGCTACAACCAGTGCAGGTTCCACAGGACCCCAAGTCAGCTCTTCAAGCTCAGGGAGGTCTGTCCTCTCCAACATCACCGAACACAAAAGAGACTCCTGTTTCAGGGTCCCAAAGGCAAGGGGAGCCCTGACACACTTCGCCCACTGACCGTCCAGCCCTTCACCCCCATGTATTTCATACTTTCTGCAACCCTCGTGGAAACGATGAGAAATCAGAAGACAGTTCTTTCTTCCCATTTTATATATGAGAAAATTGAGGCTTGGGGTGGGGGAGGCTCACTGACCTCCTAGACTCACCCAGAGAGAGAGAGAGCCATGCCCGTGATAGACCTCCAATGCTGAAGAATGGGGATCCTCAGTTCTTCACTCTGGACATCCCTTTTTCTTTACAGAGAACACATAAAATTTAATTGTGGCCTGCTCCTAAGAACATAAAGGAAGTAATGGTCAGCAGATTGAGGGAGGGAGGGAGGGAGGGAGGGAGGATGGAGCGACACAGAAATGGAGTGAAAAAAAGAGATGAGGAGCTAAGGTTTTTTGTGGTTGATGAGAAGAATCCACTGAAGAATCTTAAGCAGAAATGTGACATGATCAGATTTTTGTCTTCTGAAAGGACCACCCTGGCTACAGCATGAAGAACGCCTTGGAGGGAGGAGAGAATAGAGGCAGGAAGAGCAGGTCAAGAAGCCACAGAAGCAATCCCAGAAAAGGAGGGAAAGACGTGAACTTGGATAGCGGCAGTGGAGATTAAAAGGAGGAGGAAGATTCAGGAGATGCTTAGGAGACAGATCCTATTGGCTTTGGCAACAAACTGATGGGACTGGTGGGGTCAGGGGTGTGGAGGAGAGGGAGGACTTGAGGAGGACGGCCAGGTGGGGAACTGGTGCGGGACCTTGCTTTCTTCCTCTCAGTTGTACCCCTGCCACCTAGCACCATGCCTGACATAGAGTAGTGGCTCAGTAAACGTTTGTTGAATGAACAAGTGAGCAAGGTGGACAAGCAGGTACTGGGAGGAGAAGGGGGAAATATACACGGAATGCAGCTAGGGACTGGATGAGTGTGAGACTTCCATGTCGGAAAGCCTAGCAGGCAGCGGGATACGCAGGCAGATCAGGAAAGAGGTTAGGGCTGGGGTGTGAGATTCAGGAATCGTCCACCTGCAGGGGGTTGACAGCTGTGTTGACATCTCCTAACATATGCAGAAAGAGAAGAGCCTTGAAGACTTAAGGAAAACATCAGAAAGCCTGAGCTAGCAGAAAGAGAGATAAATGGAAAGGAGACCGAGTGGGCATGCAGGTGAGGTACAAGGAGAAAGCAGGGGAGTTTGAAGTCTTAGAAGCCAAGAGGGTAGAGAGCTTGATGATGGCGGGAGGGATGGGAGGCCTCTGAAGTGTCCAGGAGGACACAGACTGAACAGGATGGCTGCACAGGGCCCGGACAGGGCCACTGGGGGCTCCAGAGCGAATGGAGGGAGCAGAAGCCAGACCTCAGAGCCATCCACAGGAGTGAAGGAGACAGCGGAAGAAGCACAACACTTTCTAAGCAAACGATGCTTCTTTTCAGCACAAAGGTATTTTGAGGCCAAGAGGAGAATCCCTTTGATGCTGGAATTCAACGTGGGGTCAGGGGGCCCTTCCCCCTGCCTTCTTCTCTTTTCCCATCCACCAGGTCCTCCACACCTTTCCTCCCGTGTGGGACAAAGAAACACAGGACAACACAGGAAGTCCCAAAATAACTTCCTGCATGCTAAAGAATGATGAACTGAATGTTTTCCTTTGTGTATAATTCCGAAATGCATGCTTGTGATAGACCTCCAATATTAAAGAATGGGGTCCCTCAGTTCTTCACTCTGGGTGTCCCTTCTTTGCAGAGAACACATAAAGCTATGTCCTCCCCCCAAGAACATAAAGGAAGTGAAGGTTGAGCACAGTCAGCAGATTGAGACAGACAGCCACGCGGACACTCTCTGGAGTCGAGAAGGCTACTCTTTGCAACTCACACACTCCGCATGCCTTTCTGCTGCCTTCTTCTGGGGGGTTATTCCAACACCCTCTCCTTTGAACGGGACAGAGAGAACAGAGTACCGAGGGCCTACTGAATACTCAGCTCATTAACAACCCACAAAGGTGCTTCTTTTTCTAAAGTTCATATGACAACAGTGATCGGCCAGTCCTGGCATAAAAATGCCAACCCTCTTCATTTTAAAAAATCCCTTGCCAAGCAAGACTTTCAGGGGACAAATTAGAAAAACAGAGGCACTGCAGGTACAAAAAAGTTGGGATTTGAATGAGCCTTCTGCCTCTAAATGAATCTATCTGCCCAACACGCAAATTCTCTCCACACTCAGGTGAGACGCATCCATGAAGCAAGATAGACTGTGAGACGAGCCCCAGGAGTCGCTAATAGTCCAAGCCCTCCTTCTTCCAGGCCAGTGTCCTGTCTGCTCATCTTGGCAATGAGTGGTAACTTTGTAGCAAGTGGTAGTAGATTTGCTCCATGGTTATTACGCAAATAGTGACTGTGACAATGCGGTTTCCCTCACCCGGGATCACAATGCACTCACTCTGCAGTCTGTCTGGTTGGGATTGGGGATGAGTTTGGTGTCATCCCTGTGAGCACTCAATAAATCCTTACAGCCAATTGCCTGAGTCAGAAGATGGTTTCACCCTCTCAATACCCGGAGTTTATCTCCACTCTGGCACTGACCACTCAGTGTCAAATGGCTCCTAGGACAAACGACACAGACCACAGCGTGGCCTGCAGATTCCAGAAGAGTCTGGGCCCTGTTGCCTCTGCAGGCTCGAATCAGGCCACACGTGGGCTTGCTTCCTCCCCTCCCTCTTCAGTGACTTCTCAGCCCCGTTATGCTCACCACAGGGCCTTTGCTTGTGCTGGTCCCTCTCCCTTGGGATGCTCCCTCCTTCTCAATCTCTCCCTCATCCTTCATTTCACTGCCAGATCATTATTTTTTCAAGGGATGCTTTCCCTGATCCCCTTGGTTAGGTAAATTTCCTCTCTTCTGTGCTCTTTCGTGCATTTTCATAGCACTAATATGGTTGTAATATGTATGCATAGGCTTTTTTGAGTGTGTGTGTCCCCCACTGCAACATTCGCTCCATAAAGGCAGGAACTATGTGTGATATTTTATTTTGGTTTTTTTTCTGCTTTGTTTTACTAATCACTGTATCCCTAGCACACAGAGAAGCCTGATTCAATTTTTGGTTTTGTTTTGGTTTACTGGCTTCTTTTTTTTTTTGCGGTACGCAGGCCTCTCACTGTTGTGGCCTCTCCCGTTGCGGAGCACAGGCTCCGGACGCGCAGGCTCAGCGGCCATGGCTCACGGGCCCAGCCGCTCCATGACATGTGGGATCTTCCCAGACTGGGGCACGAACCCATGTCCTCTGCATCGGCAGGCGGACTCCAACCACTGTGCCACCAGGGAAGCCCTACTGGCTTCTTTTGAATGAGGTCAGGAGTCTTGCCCAGGTGTGTCCACGTGAATTAGGTCCTTGAGTCACACAGCACCGAGGAAGACATTGCTGATTCAGATTCTATCTCCACCTCCAACTTCAACAAGCCAGGAAGCTTAGTAGCCTGCACGACCTTTGCGCAGAAATGCTGGGCAGCTTGTGTATCACACTGACAACTCTCATACAGGCACTGAGTTTGCTCCTACCATCACTTCCACGTATTTCCTTAACGTTGTCTGTGTCGTCCTGGGAAAGTTTTTCTGAAGGTTTTCTTGCTCCAAGTGGTGATCAGGATGCAGAACTAGGGCTTTTCCAACATCACCTGATGCTGGAATGAGGAGTTGGAACAGAATCCATTGTCCTATGGGCTTTGTTGTGTCTTTCATTTTTGTTTTTGTTGTTGATTTTTGCTCATTTTAATTTCTAAATTTTAATTGCTTTTACCAATATGCAACATAATGCCCACATTTAAAGCAAAGATGAATACAATTTTGGATTCTCAAGGGCTCTATATAAATCCTGGTTTCTGGGGTGTGTGTCTTGGGAAAGTCACTTCAGTTCACTGGTCCTCAGAGCCTCAGTTTCTTCATGGGAATAACAAATAGTGCCAGCTTTACCAACTTCCTAGAACCTTACAAAGGACCAGATGCCAAGTATCACTTAACTGTGTCTTTCTTTAATTCATTTGTTCATTCATCCTACTATTTATTCATCTCTGTACCAGGCACTGTGCCGAAGGCTGGGGATCCAATGGTGAATAAAAACAGCCATGGGACCTGCACCTACAGAGTTTATGGTCCAGACAGGAGACAAGCATAAATCAAACTGTTACATGAATGTAAAATTGCTACTACTGACATTCAGGTTTTGAAGGAAAAGTTTACGGTGCTTTAAGAACCCACAATGAAGGAAACTGAACAATCTAGATGGTCAGAGATCTCCCTGAGGAAGGGATGCTGGAGTAGGAGTGACCTAAGCAAAGAGGAGAAGGAAGAGTGCCTCTCGTGAAGAGGGAGCTTCATGTGCAAAGGCCCTGTGGTAGGAAGCAACTGTGATGGTCTCAATGGAAGACATCAGGGTGAGGGTGGGAAAGACCCCTTCCCTGCTTATAAAACATATTTTTATCCCTTTATACATATAACAGGCTACTACCTTTCTCTTACCTCTCAGTTGCCCAGGAATCTTTTCACAGTTTCTATTTAATCTCTTTCAATAATTCCCTGGCTGCTAATCAGAGGAAAGGTGCTAATTACCTTATTAGCACTCCTCTGCTTCTCTGTGATCACAAAATGCTCTTAACTTCCTCTACCCTGGGAATACCATTTGCCTGTCACTCTGGCCCTGTGTGCTCCTTGCCTTGGCCTGTTCTCAGCACAGGGGACCAGGACTACCTGGCACCAGACTCTCGTTTTATTCATGGGGAAGATGAGTTAAAAAGACTGCCCAGGGTCAACTCATAAATGGTGTATCCAGGACTGAACTGCAAACCCAGGGCTGCTTTTGCTGTACCATGCGGCCACTGCTTGCCCCATGGGTCACCCAAAGAGAAACAAGGTCTTTCACTTCTAAAAGCACTCCTCAGCGTTTGGGTTCAGACACTGTGGTTTCCTTCAAGGAACCTTCTTTTTCATGCCTCCCCTCGTGAAACTCCACTTCACCTTGTAAGACATTATCAGGAACAAAACTGCAATCCACAACTGTACTCTGCTTACACTGGGCAGCCGGAATAGCAGAAATGAAGCAAATAAACACCCTGAGAGCAGTTCCTAGACCGAAGGACATTACTAGAATGATACAATCACATCATACCTAGAGATGCGGCCAGAATTCTCAAGCACAGGAAAGGCGGCAAAGGGATGGGGCAATCCCAAATCCTTAACTGAATGATTTAACAACCCAAAGATGACCAGTGACAACTCTGAAGGGCTAGGTGGCTCAGAGAGGAAGTCCCTGGACCTCTTTGAACCTCATCTGAGAACTGTCTGTAGACCTGGGCAGGAGAACATCACCTGAACCTCTTACTGGAGGTTCCAGCAACCACACTCTTAGGTTCCAGAGTGTGACATGGGTCACCCTCATGAGCAACATCTGCCAAGGAGATGAGATCCTCCCCGAAGGCCAGGTCAGCTCAATTTTCGTACTGATGGTGCGTGCTTCCTGTCTAGTCTTTCCTCTCAGTTACACCGGGAAGGAAGAGCAGTGATAAACTACATTAGGATTCCAGCTCTGCTATCTCCAAGCTGGGCCACTTTGGGCAAGTTGCTTAGCCTCTCTGTGTCTTGGATTCCTCCTCTGTTAATGAAAATGACAACTGTACCTTCTGCGTAAGAGGCTACAAGTATTACAGGTGGTGATGATGTGAAAGCAGTTGGCAAGCAATGATCTCCCAATACATTTAGTTGTTACTGAAATTGCCATTATATATCATCCAGCCCACCTTGAACTTACTACCAAACACACCCTCCTTGAAAGTTGGCTTGCCACAGGACTATGGCTCCCCCTTGCCAAACTGGGCAATGCTGAGCTTCTAAATCCATATTTACTGGCAAACCAGACTGTAAGTTGCCAAACTTATTATCGATGACCCCTCACACCTATCAATGACCACACACACACTCACATGCAAACACATGCACACATGCACATGTGCACACACACATATAAGTTCAATTCCACGCCTCCTCCCCGCCCAGCTCCATGCTTTTACCCATGGTCATCTAGGTCCCTATTCCCAGAGATTTCATCTGGTGCACTGCCTGAGGTGTGGTACAGGAATCTGTATTTTTTAAAGCAGATTCTGAGTCACCTGGTCCTCAAATTGGCCCTAGCACAGACCCAAGGAATGGAAGTATTTTGCCAAAATGAACTATCAAGAATTACAGTGAGTTGGGGGAAGAATATTTGCTATGTAATAGGTATCTGTTGCATATCTTAACTTTCATTTCAGATTACAAGCTACGTGAGGGCAGAACTTAGAACTTGAATAGCTCATAGTACCACCTCTTCCCAAGCCGCAGAGAGTAGGTTCTCAGTAAATATCTAAAGCATAAACTCCCCCAACAGACTATAAAGTCCATATAGGCATGGCTTTGCCCACTGTTGTATCACCTGCATAGACGTACAGGAGGCGATCGAAAGATTTTGCTGAATGAATGAATGAACATAGAGAAGTTGGTACTGAAAAGGCACAAAAAGAAAAGAATCAGTGCTAATTTATGTTCATACAGACAAATGTTCAACCTATGCCCCACAGCATGCATTTTTATAATTATCTTTCCATCAAGCCGCTGAAACACTGCTAGGAGCAGTGTGGTCTGGCTCTATACTGCCCCATAAGCACTGTTTCCATTCAAATGTTTAATTTTGAGCATCACAAGGATGAGTAAACATCTGGAGCAGAGAAACAGAGTGGATTTGCATTCATCTGTTGCAGCGCTCTGAAATCTGCCTCAAAAAATTCACAGCCTTCTAGAAAACATCCCAAGAGATATACAATCTCTTGTCCAACCTCCCAAGAGATATACAATCTGGCTTCATTTGCCCATCCCTGACCCACCCCCCAGCTCTCATCTCTGAACCTGGGGTGAAATTACCTGACATTGCATCTCCTCTTCCTATTTCAATTCCTCACGCCCTGCACCTCCCCCAATAAGAGCTCTTAACAGGCTTGCAGGTTCCACCTGATTCTGAAAATCAAGTTATGGCACTCTGGTTTTGGAATCCCTTCAATCTATTTGCAGAGCAAGCCTCCTTAGTATTTTAATATGCAACCAGAGCTCTCGGTATGTGATATCCAAACTTCTCTCCTGTGATGTGTATTCCAGTGGTCCCTGCTCCAATCTGTTACCCAGGATTCCTGCTGTACTTAAAGCAAGGAGCCCAGGGAGTCTGCAGGGAATTGTGGATGGTGTTCTTGTGATTTTCTTCTTTTATTAATTAGAAAAGTAGCACAAAGCAGCAAACCTAGGAATTTATTAAAGGCACATAACCCAGCAGTGTTAAGGGGGCAACAGTGTGGCTTCCTGGTTGGGACCCAACTAACCTGGCTCAGGTAGGAGACAGTAGACCCTAAGGATAAGGAACACAAGCGAGGCTCAACAAACGATGTCATACAGCAAGTAATTCATAAACATCAGTTGCATGAATACTGAATGAAATCATCACAACCACTGAGTTTATAACAAGCCGGAAAAAGAAGTTACATGAAAAAGTAAGATATATGATTTTGCAAGTGTACCGTGATCATAACTATATTAAACAAATAATACACTATACATAGAAAATAATACAAGAAGATAATATACCTAAAAATATTAATAGTGATTGTCCTGAGGTGGTGGCACGTGGATGCCTTTACGTTTTCTTCTTTCGGCTTTTCTGTATTTCTCAAATTTTCTATAATTAACTTCTGTGTTTATTTTTTAAAGGAAAAATCAATTAACTTTAAATATAGCCCAGACAAGTGAGGGGAATGTATTTGTTGGAATCAACTAAGCTATCACTTTTTGATCATATGACATATGACTTGGACCCAATATGTAAGTCTCTGGGTCTCAATTTCCTGATTTATATACTAGAGATAATAATATCTACCATTCAAGTGAGTTGCTGCTGTTGTTGTTTTCATTTACATAAGATAATGAATGCAAAATGCTCAGCTCTGTAGTGCCTGCTATATAGTAAACCCCCAACATACGTAGGTGGAGTAGCACTTGTCATGAACTCATTTACTAATAGTCCTTCATTAATTCTCTACTATGTACAAAGAACCACTTTCTCACTGAAGCTGTAGACCATGAGGAAGGCATTCCAAGCCTGAATCACCAGATACCATTCACATGTCAATAAGGAACCATCCTCCATTGGAGGCCCACCCGCCAGGCTGGGAACTCATCTAATGATATGGGAGTCACAGGTGCAATGCAGCGGTAAAGAGCATTCTACACTCAACATTATGGATGAACTTCAGAAACATTATGCTAAGTGAAAAAAGCCAGCCACAAAAGAAGGCATACTATACAATCCCTCTTACAACAACGTAACAGAACAGAAATTTTATATAAAGTTCAAGAGCAGTCAAAGCTAATCTACACTGATGGCATTCAAAAAGGTAGTCATTTGGGGGTTGATGGGAAGGGAGCAAAAGAGGACTTTCTGGGGCACTGGAACTGTTCTACATCTTGATCTGTGTGCTGATTTCACAGTTGGAAACACATGTAAAAATTCAGTGAGTCATACATGTAAGATTTGTGCGTTATATTATACGTAAATTATACCGCCACATATACCTCCATAAAGTACGGATGGAAAAAATAAAAGACTCAAACAATTACTGCAGGTTTATTAACTCTCAGTCTCTATATGTTTATTGGGCACCTGCTATTCATTAATTCATCCATTTAACAGATATTTATTGTGTAACTACTAGGTGCCAGGCACTGTGTTAGGCACTGGAACACAGCAATCATGGACAAATCTCCCTGCTTTCATGGGGCTTGCATTTCAGTAGGCTACGGGCCAGACACAGTGTTACATCCTGGTGAAAGTGTTAGAGAACCATTGACCGAAACCACCCACCTTGGCCAGGCATGGCGATAACCGCTTGCCTGAGTTGTCTCACAACAGAAGGACCCGATAAGAAATGTGGTGCTGCCACCGAAAACTAGCTGGGAGAATTCGGGAGGGGCCAAAAGAGGGAAGAGATGACCAACCTCCCAGAGCCCTTCTCGCTGGAATGCATCTTGGTTGAGAGATGTATGTGCCACCAGGAAGGACCCTGAGTCACCAACTATGGGCCAAGCAAGATGACTGGCCAGAGACAACCTGGAAACTAACCCCATCACCATAAAACCCGAGACTGCGAGCCACGTGGCAGAGCAGTTCTCCTGGGTTCCCTTACCCTGCTGCTCTCTGCTCGGGCGCCCCTTCCCAATAAAGTCTCTTGCTTTGTCAGCCCGTGTGTCTCCTCAGACAATTCATTTCCGAGTGTTAGACAAGAGCCCTCTCTCGGGTCTTAGAAGGGATTCCCCTTCCTGCAACAAAAGAGAGGTAGTGTGATGCAGGAACTGAGAAAACTCAGTCTGGTGGGAAGACGGACGCAGTCGGTACCATGCTGTGTGGTAAGTGCTGAGATGAGGTGTGTGGACTTCTCTGGTGCTGGTGATGCACAGGAGGAAGGGGCCCTGGGGCGTGACTGTGAATTTAGAGACATACACAGCCTGAGAGCTGAAGGACATGGCAGAGCTCCCAGGTGGATCTTGGGAGGAGGCGAGAGCATCCTCAAAGGCATGGGTGCAAAAGTAGAGCTGCATGAAATGTCAGGGGATGCTCCGAGATCCACGTAGGGTTGGATACTGTGGAGCTGACGTGAAGTCTGTGGCTCTAGAGCCAACGGTCCAGTCCTGGGTCTACCACTCCATAAACATGTGACTTTGTGCAATTACTCAGCCTTGGAGTCCTCTTCCTCCCCAAAATGTGACTAATCCTCAGTAGTTAACTAAATAGTTTTGAGGATTTAATGAGATCATGGTGTATTAACTTCCTTTTGCTGCTGTAACGAATTACCACAAACTTGGTGGCTTAAATAATACAAGTTTATTATGTTAGAGTTTTGGAGGTCAGAGTCCAAAAAAGGGGGTCTCTCTGAGCTAAAATCAAAGTGCCAGCAGGGTTGCATTCCTTTCCGGAGGCTCTAGGAGGAAATCCGCGCCCTTTTCCAGCTTCTAAGCTTCCAGAGGCCACTGCGTTCCTTGGCTCGTGGCTCCTCCTTCCTCCACCTTCAAAGCCAGTAGGGTAGCATCTCTCTGACCATTCTTCTGTCTTCACATCTGGCCACAGCCTGGAAAGCTTCCCCACTTTTAAAGATTCATGTGATTAAATTGAGACCGTCTGGATAATCCAGAATAATCTCTCCACCTCAAGGTCCTTAACCTCACTCACAATGGCCAAGTCCCTTTTGCCATTAAAGTAACATATTCACAGATGTTAGGATGTGGACATCTTTGGGGAGCTGGTTTTCTGTCCACACACACATCATTACTGGGCACAATGCCTGGCTTACAGTACGTGCCTCGGAATGGTTACTTACTATGATATTACTATTGTTATTATTACGGCAGATTCAAAGGAATATGAGAAGAAAATGCCAGAGCCTCTGGGGTCAGGAGGCATGCAAGTCTGAACCAAATCAGTTGTAAATCCTGAGAATGCTCAAGTCTTAAGGAACTGCTCCAAAAGATACACAAATCTAGAGTTCCCATTTGGGCAAAAGTTTCTAATAAAAACTTTCTCACTAAACACTATCTGTTGCATGCTCGTATGCTGGCAGAACAAACACTGCGTGATGTTTCAGCATTTCCATACCAACAGCTAGAACAGATTCCTCTCCTAACCCTCTGTGTCGTATCAACCAGGGGTCTAGTCTGGCTCATAAACGGCTATCACCTGGTGGTGGGTGATCAGTGTTCTGTAAATCATTTGCAAAGAACTCCTGGAAACTGGTGGGGTGGAACCAAAAATGATCCCAAAGGTTGCCTCAACTTTATTAAAAGTTGGGCAGCTAGAAAGCCAGAAAACTAAACATAAAGTATATTGGACTGGGGCTATGGAATAGAAGTTCTTTGGATGGCTAGTAAACTTTCTCCCCCATTTTAACCAGACATGGCATAGATTTTGACACTGTTTAACATCCCCCCACAGTAGGTGAGACTGCGCGCTCCATGAGAGCAAGGAAATCAGCTGTCACTCTCCCGTGCCTAGTTAAGTGTCTGGCACATAGTCAGGATCCAATAAGAAGTGTTAAAGAATGAATGAATGAATGAATGAGTGATTGAATGGAAAGAGAATGACTGATGGGAAGATGAGCAAACCAGTATCACAACCAAGGGTGATATTTAGATTCTAAAGCAGGGGTTGACAATCTATGGCCCACTGGCCAAATTCACCAAGCAGACCATTTTATATGGCCCCAGAAACACAGCCACACTCATTCCTTAAAGTATTTATTGTCTGTGGCTGTTTTTCTACTACAAGAGCAGAGCATGTGGCCTCCTTGCCTGCCAAACCTAAAATATTTACTAACTGGCCTTTTACAGAAAATGTTTACTGACCCCTGCTTTACAATATATATGGTAGCTCATCAGAATAATCCTGGGATCTTTTATATGCAGCTTCCTACGCCCAGGATCTGAATTTCAACTAGTTTCCCAAAGTTTGAGAATCCTTGCACTAAAAGGGTAGTGACTTGATTTCACTAGGGCAGTGTTCTAAATGTTTAGATTGAACCAGAATCACCCAAAAAGTTGGTTAAAGACACAGATTGTCAGGCCCTGCCCCCAGAGTTTCTGATTCAGTAGGGCTTGTAGGGGACTGAGCATGTCCACTTTCTAGGCATATCCCCAAGTGATGCTGTGCTGCTGGTCCAAGGAACACACTTTGAGAACCACTGCACGAGGGTTACCCAACGCCCATCACTATTTAGAAGTCACTTGTGTTCCACATGTTAGCAGTAGATTCTGGGTTGAGTATGTCCGACATTTGGAAATTTGGGATGAATTCTTCCTGCAATGCTGTGGCAATAAAGAATATGAACTGTGAATGCATTAGGAGGCCAAGGAAGCAAGCTGTCAGAGAGAAAGCCACTGTGACTGTGGCACTGGTGACTGTGGCTGAAATACTTTCTATGGTGTTTCATCACCTACAAAGTTGATTCCTCATCTACTATCTCATTTAGACCCCAGAACACCCCTGTGGGGAGGCATTATTATGACATAATCCTCGCCCCCATTTTTTAGAAGAATGAGGCTCAGGGGGTTAAAAACAGAGATAAGTTCCTCCTCCCTCCACTGCACTCACCTGTTCAAGGACAATCTCTCTAAGCCCCGTCCTGCTTTGTTCTTTCCTCTCCTTATCTACCACCTCTTCTCCTCTATTGACTCTCTTACACTTGGCCTCAAACCTGTCCAAGTCTCTCCCTTCCTAAAAATACACCCTTTGAGGCACTGTGTCTTCTCCTAGATAACAATGCCATCACTCATCTTCCCTTTTTCTGCCCAAGGGCAAGCAATCCACACTCTCCAGTGGGACCACTTGTCCTCCCTTTTGCCCAAAGAGCAGTCCGCTCTCCCACTGTGCCTCCTCAGCTTCCACTCACTCCTCAACTACCAGCTGTTCCTAGTCCTTCCTCCTCCATGGAAACTCTGCTCGGTGTAGCACTGTCCGATAAAATACAATGCAAGCCACATAGGTAATTTCACATTTTATTGTACAAACAGGTGGAATCAATTCTAATAATGTATCTTATTTAACCCAACAGATCCAAAATATTATCATTTCAAGGTGCCATCACTATGAAAACGATTAATGAGGTATTTTACATTCTTTCTTTTTCATAGTAAAGCTGAAATCCAGTGTGAATTTTACATTCACAGCACACCTCAGCTCGGTCTAGCTGCATTTACTCTGCTCAGTAGCCACCTGTGGTCAGTGACAGCATAGGGCTCTGTGCTCAAGATGACCTTCTGGTAGACACAGCCCAGGAGTCTATGTCTGATAGACATAGCCCACCAGTCTTTCAGACCTGGTGTTAGTGAATCTTTCTTCTGCCGACTGTTACCTCTTTTTTCCTCCTTGCCCACTCTCCTCCATTGTTTTCCGAGACACTTTCTTCTCCTTGTACTTCTCCTACATTCCTGATCATTCCTTCTCATGGGCACCTCTTCCTTCACTTAACTCTTCAAGAGTTGGTGTTCCCGAAGGTTCTGTTTTCTATCCTCTCTCAGTGCACCATTTACTTGGAAATTTTATACATTCCTTATGATTTTAACTATATGCTGATGGATCTCAAATCCATATTTCTAGGCCTGATCATTCCATTTGGCTTCTGTATACAAATGACTGGGCATTCAAGGTACCGTATAAGCCACTTGAATTCAACAGACTCTAAAACTAGGCTTATAATCCACCACCTGAACCTGCTCAGTGAATGATACATTAATCTATGGGCCACCCAGACCAAAAACCCTAGAGCAATGGTTCTAAACAGGGGGTGATTTCCCCCCCGGGGGGACATTTGGCAATGTCTGAAGACATATTTAGTTGTCACAGCTTCAGAGGAGAGAATGCTACTGACATCTAATGGGTAAAGACCAGAGATACTATTAAACATCCTACAGTGCACAAGAAAACTCCCACAACAAAGAATTATCCAGTGAAATTGGATCTTTATCTTATACCATTCACAAAAATCAACTTAAAATGGAATAAAAGGCTTAAATGTAAGACCCCAAACTGTAAAACTCCTAGAAGAAGACATAGAGGGAAAGCTTCATGACACTGGTCTTGGCAGTGATTTCTTGGATATGACACCAAAGCACAGGCAATGAAAACAAACATAGATAGGACTACAGCAGCCTAAAAAGCCTGTGCATAGCAAAGGAAAAAAATCAACAGAGTGAAAAGGCGACCTCCAGAATGGGAGAAAATATTTGCCAACCCTATATCTGATAAATGGTTAATTTCCAAAGTATGTAAGAAAATCCTACAATCCTAAATAACCTGATTTAAAAATGGGCAAAGGACTTCAACAGACATTTCTCCAAAGAAGACATCTCTCCAAAGGCCAACAGGCGCAAGAAAAGATGCTCAACATCACTAGTCATCAGGGAAATGCAAATCAAAACCACAATGAGGGCTTCCCTGGTGGCGCAGTGGTTGAGAGTCCGCCTGCCGATGCAAGGGACACGGGTTCGTGCCCTGGTCTGGGAAGATCACACACGCCACGGAGCGGCTGGGCCCGTGAGCCATGGCCGCTGAGCCTGCGCGTCCGGAGCCTGTGCTCCGCAACGGGAGAGGCCGCAACAGTGAGAGGCCCGCGTACCGCAAAAAAACAACACACAAAAAAACCCACAATGAGGTATCACCTCATACCTGTTAGGATGTCTGTCATCAAAAAAACAAAGGATAGCAAGTGTTGACAAGGATGTAGAGAAAAGGAAACTCTGGTGCACTGTTGATGGGAATGTAAATTGAGGCAGCCACTACAGAAAACAGTATGCAGGTTTTGCAAAAAAATAAAAAATAGAATTACCATATGATCTAGCAATCCCACTTCTTTGAAACTGAACAAAGTTACTGAAATCAGGATCTCAAAGAGATATCTGCACTCCCATGTTCACTGCAGCATTTATTCACAATATCCATGATATGTTGACAACCCAAATGTCCATTACCAGATAAATGGGTAGAGAAAATATGGCATATACATATAGCGGAATACTATTCAGCCTTGAAAAAGGAAATTCTGCCATTTGTGACAACATGGATGAACCTGGAGGACGTTACACTAAGTGAAATAAGCTACATAACAGGACAAATACTACATGATATACCACTTAAATGAGAACTCTAAAATAGTCAAACTCACAGAAGCAGAGGGTAGAACAGTGGTTGCCAGGGGTTGGGAGAGGGGAAATGGGGAGTCGCTGTTCAATGGGTATATTCAGTTATGCAAGATCAATAAGTTCTAAAGATCTGCCTACAAGATAACGCCTATAGTTAATAATACTGTATTGCAGACTTAAAATTTTGTTAAGAGGCTAGATCTCTTGTTAAGTGTTCTTACCATAATAACAACAAAAAAAGAATTACCCAGTCCAAAATGTCGAGTTCCACTGTTGAGAAACACTGCTTTAAAGCCTTTCCACTCAAACAGTAGCCATGGACCAGCTGCATCAGCATCGTATGGGAGCCTAATAAACATGCATCTTCTTGGACCCAGACCTACTGAACTAGAATCTCTAAAGTGGGGCCCAGAATCCGTGTTTTAACAAGCTCTCCAGGTGATTGTTACATACATTAAAGTTTGAGAATCATTGCTCTAGGTAGAGACAACTTTAATGCCAAAGACATCCATTGAGTTCTTGTTCTGTGTAAGCAACAGAATAGTTGATACAGAAAAAGAAGTTCAAATTCAAAGTCTGAGTGAGCACATGACTTCAGCCTTCAGGATCCAACCTCCTGGGCCCCCAGGTGAATCATTGAACTCTTTTCTCCCTTTATTACACTATTCCAGAAGAAATTAACCTATAAAGTTCATGGTCCAAAGCAACAAGTATACGATACACAGTATGCTTCTTATTCCTGGAGTTCAGAGTGGATTTCTTCAAGTTTGAAACTAAGAAACAGAGCAGTGCTTGCTGCATTGACCATTAGAGAGACTGGAGCAGAGACCAATGCAGGAAAATCCTCAACCCTTTTCACTCTGTTAAACTCAGTTTATATTTTAAAACATGAAAGAAAGTGATCTCGAGATATGTGGATAAAGATATAAGCTGGATATACTAAGGAAAAGAGGCTTTGAGGATTGCTGAATTTCACTCAGCTGCTGGCGAGCCCTAGGAAGCATTAACCTAGAGGGAAAACAAATCTGGAATCCAGTTCTGGTCCTGCCTTAACTGTGTGAAATTAAAAAAAAAAATCACTCTAGCTCAGGAATATACATTAAGCATCCTTGATGAGCCAGGCACGAGGCTAGGCTCTGGGGATATAGTAAACAAAGCAGTCAATGTCTCCAACCTTAGGGGGGTCACAGCCAGTGAACTCTCAATGGGAGAAGCACTGGATGTATCAAATATGGTTCCTTCCCCTGAGAAACTCAGACTAGGTGATGAGGAAGACAAACAGATCTTACAATTGCAGGATGATGTGGTAAATACTAAAGTATGGAGATGGAAAGGTCATTCCCTCTGGGAGACAGAGGAAGGCTTTCTCAAGAAGGCAAGGAGTTGTGCAGATAGACCTTTGAGAGAAGCAAGACTGGAGGGACACTGGAGGAAGGAGGGGACAAGTTAGAAGCTATTTCAGAGGTCCTGTAAGGAGATGATGAGGGCATGAACAAACGACATGGTGGCAAGGATAGAGGGGGCAGGCAGGGTCAAGTGGGGTGAATTAAAGGTGGCTACACATTTCTTGCTAGCCGCCCCCCCCTCCGCCAATGGCAGATGGGTCCTTTCTCCTCCTCTTGAATCTAGTTGGTCTCATGACTGTGTGGCCAATAGAAAGTATCTGAAATAAAGAATTCACTGGGTGGACTTAATATGAAAATGGAGATGACGTTAGAAAGAATCAGAGAACTTCAAGATAGATCAGTAGAAATGACTCAATATGAACGAGAGACACTTTAAAAAATTAGCAGAGCAAGGTCTCTGAAAGAGAGAAAATGGGATAGAAAAAAATATTGGAGAATGACAGCTAAAAGCTTCCCAAATTTGGTGAAAAACCTAAATTCAAAAAGCTCTGTGAACCCCAAACAGAATATATGTGAAGAAAACCATGCACATCATAGTCAAACTAATGAAAATCAGAAGAAAAATAAAATCTTGAAATTAGGAAGAAAAAAATGACATATTATATACAGAAAACGATGATTCAAAAGTTTCACAGAAACTATAGAGTCCAGGACACAGTGGAATAACATCTTTAAAGCACTGAAAGAAAACTCCTGAATTCTGTATTGGGTGAAAACATCTCTCAAGAATGAAATAAGTAAAAAGAGTGGATATATGTATAACTGATAAACTTTGCTGTACAGCAGAAACTAATGCAACACTGTAAATCAACTATACTCTAATAAAAATTTCAAATAAATAAAATAAAATGAGTCTTAGGTTTTGAAAAATAAAAAAGAATGAAAACAAGTTAAAGACTTTTTAAATAAAAGAAAACTAAGAGAATTCATTGCCAATAGACCAATACTTCAAGAAATGCTGAAGGAAGTTCTTCATGCTGAGGCGAAATAATACCAGAGGGAAACCCAGATTCTTTCAGGAACAAATGAAGAGCATTAGAAACAGTAAATATCTGGGTAAGTGTAGAAGATTATTTTTTTTCTTAATTTAAAAAATACATATGCATATGGCTGTTTAAAGCAAAAATTCTTACATTGTCTCCTGCAAGTTTTAATGTATATAGATTCCGTGGACATCACACCACAGCCTAAAGGATGTTGAGGGGTGGTAAATGGGTACATCCAGTAAAAGATTTCTGCATTTTACCTGAAGTGGTACAATATAAACTGACGTAGTCTGTGAAAAGCTAAGAATGTTTCATGTAATCCCCAGGGCAATCGCTTTAAAAAGGCAAGAAACATAGCTAAAACCAATAAATAAATTAAGATGGAATTCTAAAATATCCTAAAAAAAATGTTTAAGGTAGGTGTGGCCGGCAGAATAGTCCCCAAAGATGCCCATGCTCTAATCTCTAGATCCTATGAATATATCATTACATGAAAAAAAAAGATTGCAGAAGTAGTTAAGGACATTAAAAAAAGGAGATTAGCCCACTGAGCCCAATGTATCACATATCCTTAAAAGCAGAGGACTTTCTCCAGCTGAAATCAGAGAGATGTGGCAGAGGAGTCAGACTCACTGAGTCAAAGGGTGAGAGGGACAAGACCAGCCATTGCTGGAGGGGGACACCTAGGAAGCCTAAGAAGGAAAGTGGGTGCCTCTGGGAGCAAAGACCAGCCCCCAACCCACAGACAGCAAGGAAATGCAAACCTCAGTCCTGCAACCCTTACGTCTGTGGTCATTTGTTACAGCAACAATGGAAAGCCAATACAGAAGAGAGAAGAGAAGAATAAAAAATGGGAGAAATACAGAAGACAAAGTAATAAAATGGTATACCTAATCCATACACATCCACAGTCACATTTAGTGGTACTGGACTAAAGGGCAGAGATTATCAGAATGGGTTAGAAAAAGCAAGACCAACTATTGCTATCTTTAAGAGATGTACTTTAAATATAAAGACAGGCAAATTGAAAGTAAATTAATGGAGAAAGATACCACACAGCCAGTAAGCGTTACAAGGCTGGAGCGTCCGTAGTAGCACCAGATAAAACAGACTTCAAGACACAGAGTGTTTACCACAGGGACATTTCATAATGATAAAAGGGTCAATTCATCAGGAAGATAGAATATTCATAAATGCTTATACACTTAATAATAGAATCCCCAAACATATGAAGTACGAAAAACAAACCATATTCTTATATCCCAGCATTAGTGCATGCCCACTCTGTGAGTCCATGTTCTTTCATGCTGGGACTATACCACCTAAAAGCATCTTATTCACCTGACACACCCCACATTCTGGGAAACACTGATGCAACCCAACTCTCTCATATGTGCAAGGGAGATTAACTGGTCTCGTGTCACAAAACAAGGGACTATCAGACGCCCCGTCTTCTGATCCTTTGCTAGAACCCAACAGAAAACCCAAATCCAAAATCCTGAACCAACTCACAGAGTTACATGTGTATATTATACATATTTTTAATTCTCTCTATATTATGATGTTTTGACATCCTTAAAAGCTTTTCTGACTTTTTAATGGGAGAAACTGCACCTTCTGGGGCTTCCAATTCTCAGATATGGCAAGGACTCAGGAGCACACCCTTGATGCAAACAAAACCAATCTGCAGCCACACAGCCTCTGTCTGGCCCATGAATTCCAGGAGGCAATATTGCCTTAATCATCCCAGGACCAGGTGCTGAGCAACTACACACCACCCCCATAGTGTAGAGCCCGCCAAAATTATTCAAAGTAGCTAGTCCCAAGCTGTTTTACACTGTCTTGCCTTTCCCTTGGAAACCCCAATAAAAGGTCTGCCCTAAAATTTTCACTCCTCCCAGCTTCCGCTTCCCGACCAAAACCAGGTGCTCTCCTCCCTTGGACGTGCTGTGTCTCTCGTTTCAGGAGAACCATGAATAACATGAAAGTTTTCTTTCAATGGCACTGGCATTCCCATGTCATCCATCAGTCATCTTTATAAATTAAGACCCAGACCCAGACCAGTGTGCTGAGAGCAGTCAGCATCCAGGAATACTCAGAGCCACGTCTGTTTGTCCAACACGACTGATGTCATCAGCAGATTTACAGAAAACTGGGAGGGAGTACTCTAATTCCAGTAATGGAATCTCAGGCAGGTGCCCCTACACCCCCACCCCCCAACCTCATAGGAGCCTCACAAAGGATGCAGGTCCTCTGAAGCTGTTCAGCTGGTACCACTTGCTAATTCATCCCTTGGAGGGAAGCCACTATCCATCAGGTGGCCGGCCTGGCAGCACACTGGGTGAGGAATAAGATCTCGAAAGCCATGTGTTATCAGGGAAAGGCTGCCACATTAATGGACTACAAAATAGTTTATCCTGCCTAGGCTCCGCTCATTGCTGTAAATGAACTTCGTCCAATTTTGCCTCTGCTTGCAACAACAAAGAAGAAGTTAACTCTCTGCATTCCCTAACTGAGCACAGTGATTAATCCCTAATCGACCAGTGTGTTACATGGCGCCCATTCAACGTGAAGCTGGCCTGCAAGACCCCAGTTTCAAACCTTAAACAGATCTGGATTTGAGTCCTTGGGTATTTGCTAATTGATTGATTTTAGGAAGTTAGTTAAATCTCTAAATAATTTTTTAATCTGTAAAACTGAAGAAATATTATTTACCTCATTTAAAGTGAGCAAATTATAATAAAAATTAATAGCATTCACGGCATGCCATCTGCCAGGTATTGCGTAAAGCCCTTTATGTGTCCTGGAGCAGGTATGTAGGCTGTAAAGAAGAGCTGTGTGCACGTCTAGCTGCTCAGTGTATAGAGTACCACCCACTCCAGGGTTGAGAGTTGAAGGCAGAGCTCAAGCACATGTTTGGGCAACTCTGCCACTGAATTTTAACTATTGTAGAAGAGCAAAATTTGCCACCCCCACACGTGCCTCTTTGGCATTCGAACTGCTTCAAGCTAAAGCAATCAAGGCCCAAAGATTCGGGAAGAACCTTTGACCTTCCTCCTAACTGCCTAAAAGGATTTAGATAGAGCACCTATTCCAGAAAGAACTGTCACAACAGATAATTATGAACTCGGTGTATGGTAGTATATGAACTCGGTGTACTAGACAGGAAGGAACCTAGCAAGGCTGGTTTGATCAAAGTCCTCGCTCTGTCTGTAGGTGGCCCAGCAAACATGTGTTTACCAAACATTTGCTCATTTGCATCTTCCTGTAAATTGCCTTCCTCCCAAACCCCTATCCTCTTCTCCTCTCAGATAACATATAAGCGTCAACTGCCTAACTAGTCCTTGGGTCCTTTATTCTTATGGAGCCCCCGTACATATGCAATTAAATCTGGTTTTCTCTTGTTAATGGGTCTCATGTCAATTTAATTCTTAGACCAGCCCGAAGAACCTAGAAAGAGCAGAGGAGAATTTTTCCTTCCCCAACACTAGCACATATGTAAATGTTCTCAGTCCTACCTCTATCCCTCATCACACGCATGTGCGCGCGTGCGCACACACGCGCACACACACACACACACACACACACACACACACTTCAGTCTGTTGACTTTCCCCAGGGAAGTAGACTTTGGTGAATATATACCTCTTATAATCTCAGTCCCAACTATAAGCAAACTGAAAATCCTTTCTAATTCACAAAAGAAGGAGGTTCTCAATTATGTTGATCCTGGACCTTGACCACAGAGGTATCGAAGAAAAAAGAGCTTTGGCAAAAACAAGGCAGCAATGGTTTGAGAAGGCAGTGGACTTGGAGTTAGAATTTGGATCCTGGCTCTGCTGCTTATTAGCTGCGTGAGCTTGGACACATTCTTCACCTTTCTGAGCCTCTTCTGTGCAACGTGAAACAATTGGATGCTACATTTTTTGGATGCTACATTTCTAGAACACTGCAAAGCACCAACCACTCACATTTCAAAGCATCCATGGAGAAGCTGTGTGATTCAGGGAATGGGGCTGCACAGGCCTGGTTCAGCTTCTTGTCTGTGTGAACTTGAGCAGGTCTTCTAACCTCACTTAGCCTCAGTGTGCTTATTTGTAGAAAGGTGATTATAATTCCTAGCCTGGCAATTCCTAGACTGGCTGGGCTTTTGTAAGGATTATCATGAGTATGCAGAGCGCTCCATAGGTCTTCTCCTACTCCCCCTCCTCCTCAAGAAAAGATCTATCCTCAATGACAACATCAAATTTCTCCCACTCTGTGACCTGGGTCAAGTTCACCATGAAAACAACTGTGCCAGTAGAACATTCCTCCAGAAGGCTTTTCATTACTTTTCTCTTTGGAGAAGAGAAAACAGGGAATCAAGAGTAGGCGTCTCTCGGAAGATGAAAGCAACTCGCTTCGTATTCTGAGCTGCCGAGCTCCACCGGAACCAGTGATGTCTTAATCTCTGTTCTGATGACATGATGTGGCTCTGGTTCTCCATCTCAAATGGCAGCTTACTCAGTGAGACAGAGGGAGAGCAGTAGATGGATGTGACAGTAAATTCTGCTATGTACCCACAGACACTTGTAAGACATTAAAAAAGTTGTACCCACATTTCCTACTCCTACAGCAAAACCTGTGAAGTAATGCTGACATCGGTTTGAGAAGCAGATGGAATCTCACTTCTTTTTTCAACACAAGTCCCTCCTGCTGGTCATGCCATGCACAGCGTAAACTGACCTCTCTGGTTGTAAGAAGAGTGAGGCAAGAGGAGACTAAGACTATTGACAGGTTTAAATACAAAGGTTTATAAGAGACTACTACAAACAACTCTATGCCAATAAAATGGACAACCACGAAGAAAAGGACAAATTCTTGGCAAGGTACAATTTTCCAAGACTCAACCAGGAAGAATTAGAAAATATAAACAGACCTATCACAAGTAATGAAATTGAAAACTGTAATTAAAAATCTTCCAACAAACAAAAGTCCAGGACCAGATGGCCTCACAGGCGAATTCTATCAAACATTTAGACAAGAGCTAACACGCATCCTTCTCAAACTCTTCCAAAAAATTGCAGAGGAAGGAACACTCCCAAATTCATTCTACGAGACCACCATCAACCTGATACCAAAACCAGACAAAGATATCACGAAAAAAGAAAATTACAGACCAATATCACTGATGAACATAGATGCAAAAATCCTGAACAAAATACTAGCAAACAGAATCCAACAACATATTAAAAGGATCATACACCATGATCAAGTGGGATTTATCCCAGGGATGCAAGGATTCTTCAATATACGCAAATCAATCAATGTGATACACCATATTAACAAACTGAAGAATAAAAACCATATGATCATCTCAATAGATGCAGAAAAAGCTTTTGACAAAATTCAACACCCATTTATAAAAACTCTCCAGAAAATGGGCATAGAGGGAACCTACCTCAACATAATAAAGGCCACATATGACAAACCCACAGCAAACATCATACTCAATGGTGAAAATCTGAAAGCATTTCCAGTAAGATCAGGAACAAGACAAGGATGTCCACTCTCACCATTCTCATTTAACTGTAACAGGTTTTAGTTTATCTGCTTGGAGGAACACCAGTTCTGCAGTCCGATGAAAGGAATCCGAGCTTCTGTTCCGTGACTTACTAGCAATGACACAAGAGGGCTGCCTTGGTTCTCCCATCTATGAAATGAGAGGAGCAATAAGGACAGACGACACGGTTGTTCTGAAAGCCAAATTAGATCGAATTCCTTGGGCCACTCTCCCTCTCACTCACTGTTCCCTAACCACAACAGACCTCGACAGTTTCCAGACTGTGATCAGCTTTCTCTGGCCTCAGCGTCTTTGTACTTGCTGTTCCGTCAGCCTGGAATGCTTTTCCCCTGACTCTTCCCATCTTTAGTGGCTCCTTTTCATCTTTCATCTTAAGTGTCATCTGCACTGAGACATCTTCCTTTTCTAGAGAAGGGTCTTTGCCCATGAGTCTTTACCATGGCTCTCTGCTTTTTTTCTTCCTCCATAGTACTTTTTAAAATCTATGATTAGTTTTTTCTCCTGTATATCGGTGTCTGAAGCTGGGGTCTTTTCATACTGTATCCTCATCATCTGGTGTAGTACCAGGCATCTAAGCAGTCAATAAACAGTCACTGAATGAATGAATGTATTCAAACACACTTGGGAACTATAAAGTTCTGTATACATAGAGGAGACATCTGATATATATATGTATGTATACGAAGACACACACACACACACACACACACACACACACACACACACACACACAGAAAGTGAAATCTGATGATATTGCTCTTAGTATCCTTATTAATGCCCAAATTGTTCCATCTCTGGCCACTGGGGACTTCGGGTTGGCTTCTGGGTTCTTTTGACCTTCAGTCTAACTGCTTTGCTCACTGCTCTGAAATGATGCTCCAGGAAGGATCAGCCCCCACATCTTGAAAGAGCTACTTTCCCAGTGGTTTCTCTCAATGCAAAATAGTATTTGAAACCAAAATCTGATTCTAGAGGCGCTTATTGTTACGAGGTTGACTAGTATTCCAGAGTATATGTATTTTAAGTTAAAATACATCATAAGTTCATCCTGATACCTTTTATTCAAGTTCAGGATTCAATCTCACAGATCTCTTCTTTCTCTTACAACAAAAGGCTCATTCTCCATGTCATCAACATAATTACTAATTTTCTTTATCCCACACTATATGCATACAAGTCTCAGAAAAACAATATTATTATTACTATCCCTGAAAATACTGAAAACAAGATTTTTTGCTATTCCTTTTGTCCTTAGGATGCATTATTCCACCTCGTACATACAAAGTTCTGTTTTAAGGTCATTTGGAATAGTTCTTTTCTGTGTGGTTATTGCAAAAATTAGATTTACTTGTTTTACTTTACTTTTAGTACTTAGGAATTGCTTTTTATTTCATTTCCCATAATTAGATAAATATTTAAATATTTCTAAAATCAAATCTATAAAAATAGTATACGTTCAAAGAAGTCTAGCTTCTACTCCACTGTATCCTATTTCCTCCTTCTTTCATAGGCAGCCACTATATTATACATACATATACAATGTGTGTGTGTGTGTAGCTAGATTGATAGATAAACAGGCAGGCAAAGACTCTTTCACTATGTGATTCTCTTATTTTTTCAGTATCATTACTCAGTGTATATTTTCATACGTAGGACGATCTATCTTTGTATTTTGAGGGTTACTGTTAAATAATATGCCTCTTATAGGTTGAACTGTATCCCCCACCACACCCCCAGAATCCATGTTTAGTCCTAACCCCTCTTACCTCAGAATGTGGCCGTATTTGGAGACAGAGTCTTTACAGAGGAAATCAAGTTTAAAGTGAGGTCGTTACGGTGGCCCTAATCCAATATGGCTGCTGTCCTTATGAAAAGAGGGAGTTTGGAAACAGACACACACAGGGAGAACACCGTGTGAAGATGAAGGAAGAGACAGCTCAGGGTGATGCTTCCACAAGCCAAGAAGCACCAGGATTTCCCTGATAGGCTTATTCTTGATGAGACATTCTTTCAGCTACAAATGCACACACACCAGTATGTGTGCCTTCCCTCACATGTACACTCATGTGTTCACACACACACACACACACACACACACACTCTAAAGAGTAACCTGACTCTCCATGAGGTTCTGCCAGAAACTAAATTATTGGCAAAAGTTGCCTGATTTGCCCAATTCTGAGTATGTTCCTCCGTTAAGTGGGATAGCTAGATTCCCTTGCCATCAATAAGAATAAACCAAATGGTGTTATTACAACATCCAGCTATGGGGCCAAATAATTTACATGTTCATTTCTATATGGTTCTCCATATGGAAAGGGAAGAAACTTCAATTTATCCTTCTGGTGCTTATCTGTCTTCATCATCAGAAGTGATTATTAGTCAGTGTTTTAAAAGGAAAATACATTGAAATGAGGTCCTTATCTGGCTAAAACCATAGGTAATCACCATCATCTAGATTCCGGCAAATGGAGGGTTCTTAATCATGTGGCCGGAGTAACAACTTTGAAGGAGAAATAGCAGCATTCATCCTTCTCTGGAAACAGAAATCATCAACACCACTGTTCTACCTGGGTACCAAGATACACTGATAAGAAAGAATATTCTACAACCAAGAAAAGAGTGCTTATGGAGAGGTTGTAATAACATGGGAAATGTTTAAGTTTAGACATTGGGTGAATAAAAGCAGGACACAAACACGCAAAAGACGACCGTCAAAGATACTCATGAGGAAAAAAGAAAGTTGAAAAACTATACATTGAAAAACAAAATATTATGGTAGTGATGGGATTACAAGTGATCTTTTTCTATTACATTTCATAGTATTTTCTATTTTAAACAACCAAAAGATTTTTTAAAGAAATAAAATGTGCTAGTTTTTTTAATTGAAGTATAGTTGATTTACAATGTTGTGTTAATTTCTTCTGTACAGCAAAGTGACTCGGTTATACATATATATACATTCTTTTTCATATTCTTTTCCATTCTGGTTTATCACAGGATATTGAGTATAGTTCCCTGTGCTATAGAGCAGGACCTTGCTGTTTTTCCATTCTATATATACCAGTTTGCAACTGCTAATCCTAAACTCCCAGTCCATCCCTCAATATGCTAGTTTTGTCAGTTTATCCTGCAAGATCTAGATATCACTCTTCCTCTTCCAGAATCCCTACAATCTCACATAGGGATTTTCCGTGCTCCAAACTTTTAGAGTGCGGGAGGCAGTAATTTGATAATTTGGTGAGCATCAGAATCACCTAAATGAGCTTTTTAAAGGCATATACCTGAGTTCCACTCCAGCCCAACTCAGATTCTCTGGATATGGTGCCCGGGAATCTGTATTTTGAACCCGCATGTCTGGTGTCATTGGTGCAGTTGTTCCATGGACCCCACTCGGAGACACTGTATTAGGGACTTGACTTTTCACTGGGCACATAATTTGGTGCCTGCCACCAGGTTACTAATTATGGAAAAAACAGCCATGGCTTGTCCCAGAGCTCTCAAAACTTTACTGGTGAAAGAACAATAAAGATGACCCAAACACATGCTACCTCTTCCTTTTTTAAAAATATTCGTTACGTGGTTGCGTATCATAGTCTACTCACTTCCATCTGTAATTCAGAAGAAAAAAAGCAACTAGAATAATGTCATTTTCTTTGTATACCATTAGGCACTCCTGTGGAATTCCGCCTACTCACTAAGAGTAGTATCTACCTGATAATGGCTACTTTATACCTTGGCCAAATGCAGCAAAAATAAATGAGGGCATATGAAAGTAAACAAATATGTCCACACATATTTAAAAAGCAGCACACTAAAAATACCTAGTCACCTCCACCTTGAGCTACGCTGAGAAAATAAAACCAATGACCCCAAATAGAAGCAAATGACTAGACATTCAAGTTGCATACATTTGGCTTAAATAAAGGCAAAGAAAGAGAAGTTCTCACTTACATGATATCTGTTTACTCTACTTACCCAGTTCAGAGATAATGGTCTTAAATAGTTCTAGGAGGATCCTGGTGAACTCAGATCTAGGTTGGGTAGATACACCCATTCTAGAAGGGGTAATTCCCAAGCATGGAACCGATTTCCTAACTATCAAAAGGTTGCTCTACAAAAGTCAATGTCTTTTCAGACTGGGGGCAAGGAGTTGTGTCTGCCCAAGAGATGAATCCAAAAAGTGCAAGGCTAATACTAAGAACGGTTTACCTGAATCATCTCTAATTCTCACAGCAACCATTTTGCAGACAAGAAATCTGAGCCTTATAAAAAAAAATACACCCAAGATGCAGACACTGGTTTCTCTGCTTCTGAAGTCTGCATGTCTCCCACTGCACCACCTGACGGAGGCAATGGAAGAATACCAGGTGCAAAGAGAAACGTGGGCCTGTCGGCAGCAAGAATCAACATGGAAGGAAGGAGATGCCAAGATGTTTGGGGACTGTGTCTCCACTGGACATGGAAAAATAGAGGCCCTTGTTGTAAATATGTATTTGTGTGTATGCATGTCTCACAGATACATTTTTAGTAAAATTTTAATACATAAGAACAGTGGACAAATCATTATGGATTACCACTCAATTAATCTTTTACAATTTGAACATACCCATGTAACCACTTACCAAATCAAGGTACAGGACATCACCAGAAACCTCCCTCCAAGTCTATTCCCCCTAATGGTTATCTTCTATCTCCTCTTCCTCTCTCTCTGTCACACACACACACACACACACACACACACACACACACACACACATTTTTAACAAGGACAAAGAATAAAGAACACTTTACACAATACCACAGAGCCCCACAGTACTCCCACTTTTTATATAATGTAGCCCAAGATCAATAAGAATCCAATGTTGTCAACCAGAAAGATGAGAAGGAAGAAAGGTATAATCAATAGACCTATCTAGCTAACAGTTTTCATCCTATAACTAACCAATATTTTCCCTTCAAGTCAATGTTGAAAACTTAATCTGTTGGTCCATTTCTCTGCTTAGTAAGGAGATGATATCTTGATGCGTGTTGAATCTTGATGTGTGATGCTGACCTTGGCAGGGTTTTGGTACCATCACCCTGAACATCAATAATCCTTGCCCAAAGATCAATATTATGGGGTTGAGGTAAAGATGAATGCTGATCGTAGATTCTGCCTAGCAGTAGAATTTTGAAATGTTCTTTCTATTGGTATTTCTTTTACCTGTCTCTTTCTCATAAAGGTCAAGTGTAAGGGAAATTTTGGCTAACAGAGCTTGTAAGGTAGTTTTTGGATAATACAGTTTTCTTGTTTTAACAAATGACCTGACACTTATAAGATGCCAATGTCCTCATTAAAAACAAAACGGAAAAAAAGCAGATGTCTGGCATTTCTTAATGAGGCACTGCACTCAGCACATTACAAGAGTTATCAGATTTAACGCTCCCAATAATGTAATATCAGGTACTATTAACTCAGTTTGCAGATTAGGAAAATACTTCCCAAGGAGGAAATGACGTCCCCAAGGTGGAGAAACAATTTAATCTTGGTCATCTAACCCCAAAGTCTAGCTCTGAATTACTAAATGATCCAATTGGTAAAATAAATGATGTGATTTCAAGTTGTAATCATGGTTCTTAATGTGAAGGCCTCTCAGATGATAAGACAGCTTATAAAGAAAGCTGGAAGAATGAAGAGAGGGATAAATCTATCTAGAAGCTCTGGGAGTTTATGTTCCCATGTGAAGATGGAATAGGGATGAGATATTCTATTTGCTCAGCAGAAAAAGGGCCAGCTGCACTCTGCTACTTCACTGCAAACTGTTTATGTCCCATTTCTTTGAGACATCAAAGGTAAGAAACAGGGCTTCCCTGGTGGCGCAGTGGTTGAGAGTCTGCCTGCCGATGCAGGGGACATGGGTTCGTGCCCCGGTCCAGGAAGATCCCATATGCCACGGAGCGGCTGGGCCCGTGAGCCATGGCCGCTGAGCCTGCGCGTCTGGAGCCTGTGCTCCGCAATGGGAGAGGCCACAACAGTGAGAGGCATGTGTACCACAAAAAAAAAAAAAAAAAAAAAAAAAAAGGTAAGAAACAGGTCAATATATTTCTCAGTGCCTGAAGTTAGGGAGAAGGTATCTATGGCTAAAATAACCTGCCCTGCTTTAGCCTCTTCAACCAGAGGCAAAGAAAAGGACCAACTAACTCATTTATTGTGAATGATGTTCTGGATATTTGCTGATGGGCAAGGTTATAAATTGTTCTTGATTTCATACAGAGGTTAGCTTTGCATCAACCAAGGCTAATAAATCAGGCCAAAGAGGAATCAAAGCAACCACGTGAAATGCAGTTCGCAGGGAAATGTTGATACTGAACAAATCTGAGACAGGCAATGCTCGACTGAGTGACAGTACATAATAGGAAATACAACAGGAGCTATTCTCGAGCCCTAATACAACTCCTTTCAATCTTGCTTCCAACACTATATTTTCCTTCAGTAAGTAATGATGATAAACTCTCATAGTTTTAAAAAAATTGTTTTGTTTTCCCTAAGAATTGAGACTCTTCCATTTCAAACCTCTCCTGTGCGTGGGATGTGTCTCCATCCTGTATTGAAGGTGGGGAACCAAAGACACAGAGTAATTGGGTGACCTCCTCTAAGGCACCCAATCACTCTGTCAAAACGGAGAACTAAGGCCAAAACCTAAATCTGCCCCATCTCCACTCCCACCCCCTGGTAAAGACCCCAGGTACCAGGTCAACAGGGGCAAGAAAACTCAAGGTACATCATGAGTCAGTGTAGATGCTTGTGGAAGGAAAGGGTTCAGCAGTTGTTCTCACTACTGTCCCAGATTTCAGAAGCATCATTGCAGTCTCTTGGTTCTGCTGCATGCTCATGTCGACTCACTTGCAAAGAGCCATTTGCTATCTTACAGGAATTGCAGATGGATACTTATTCTTGAACATTCTGGAGCAAGGGAAGAAGAAATTCACTACACGGAATATGATCCTGTGTGCTATCATCTCACATCTTTGGCACAAATACTCAGCAATACCCCACTTAAATAAACAAAATGAAGGGACTTCCCTGGTGGTGCAGTGGTTAAGAATCCGCCTGCAAATGCCGGGGACACGGGTTCGAGCCCTGGTCCCTGGCCCGGGAAGATGCCACATGCCACGGAGCAACTAAGCCCGTGCGCCACAACTACTGAGCCTGAGCTCTAGAGCCGCGAGCCACAACTACTGAAGCCTGCATGCCACAACTACTGAAGCCCATGTGCCTAGAGCCCGTGCTCCGCAACAAGAGAAGCCACTGTAATGAGAAGCCCGCGCACCACAATGAGGAGTAGCACCTGCTCACTGCAACTAGAGAAAGCCTGCATGCAGCAATGAGAACCTAATGCAGCCAAAAATAAATAAATTAATTAATTTAAAAAAAAAAGAAAACTCTCGCTCTTCAATGACGAGATTCATTTTTTTCCAATTCCCAAGGCAAACTGCTGAAGAGAGCCTTGTCCCTGTCAGAATACAAAACCCATTTATCAGCTCCTGGAGAGTTTCTTTCCGTTATTTGAGGAGGTAACTTGAGTTACCTGTCTCATCTCGCCTGTGCCCATGCTTTCTATCTCCTTCTCTCCAAGGCAATAAAGCAAAATGTCATTGTTTGGGGGATGGTGGAGCCCTCCACAATCCCAGGTGAGAGGTGGAATGAGAGGGTCTCAGCAACGGGATCCAATCAATTAGGAAGAAAACACTGTCTTAACTAAGTTCTGTCCCAAGGATTGACGTCCCCAAAAGGCTAGCCTTTGTGTGTCAAAGGAGTGGGGAGACTAGAAAGTTGATTCGCTTTTCTAAAGGCAGGGGCAAGAAGAGGGGACTATTGACTTCTATCAAAATAGACAGAGAGCAAATAGAAGAGAAGACCACAGACAGGGGAGGATTTGAATACAAATGGAAACCACCATGTATAACATCGAGAGTTTCTGGATGAAGTTTCAGGCCAGGGGCACCTACATCACCGCACACACAAAAAAATTAAGCAACATTCTAGGCTCAACATCTGCATGTCATTGGACTGTCTTTATCCTGAAAATGTTTCCTATTGCCTCCAGCTGCTGGTAATGGAGGTGATCTTGGCCAAGATTGGCCAAGATCTTGATGACAATAGATAAGCAAACAACCTCATTTCAGCTAGTTTTATAAGAAGCAGATAAATGTAAGCTGACATGACAGTGTGTGACAAAGGAGGGACACCACCGGGGACTGAGCTGGCAGTACAGATGCCCAAAAGGTCCAGAGAGATGGGTTTCAAGGAGCTGAAAAATCTCCTGAGATTAGAGAAAATGAAAACTATTATATGTATGTGCATGTTCCTGTGAAGAGAGTCCTTGGTTTTCAACAAATTCTCCAAGGTATCTTTTCCACCTTACAAAAGGTTAGAAATAACTTCAAGGGAGAATCATGACAAGGCCACTCTGAGGACCCAAATGATAAGAAGAAACTGGGCATGTGAAGACTTGGGGAGGGTTGGGGAAGGGACAAGGGAAAGTAAGGCTAAGCTGATGTAGGTGATAAAGAAACAGTCCAGAGAATTTGAGGAACAAACAAAAGACGAGAGGTTTTTTTTGTTTGTTCGTTTGTTTTTTGCAGTACGCGGGCCTCTCACTGTTGTGGCTTCTCCCATTGCGGAGCACAGGCTCCGGATGCGCAGGCTCAGCAGCCATGGCTCACGGGCCCAGCTGCTCCGCGGCATGTGGGATCTTCCCGGACTGGGGCACGAACCTGTGTCCCCTGCATCGGCAGGCGGACTCTCAACCACTGCACCACCAGGGGAGCCCAAGATGAGAGATTTTTAAGCAGGTTCACGGAAGGGAAAATGATGAACTAGGATTATTTAAAGACTTTCTAGGTGTTCACCCCTCAGGAGGTTCAATAAAGACTAGAATTTTGTTGTCGTTGTTTAGCTGAGATATCGTGAGGAAGTCTCACTCTTTCCAAACACACTGGCACCGATTCAAGGGCGGGGGGAAAGCTTGAAATTATGTGAGCAAATGAAGAAAGGCTTCAAACCAGTCTGACCCAGAATGAAATCTCCCAAACAGACAAACACACCCAAGGTCCTGGTCATCTGATATCAACACTTCCCACTTCCTTGTCTTCTCCCCACCTCCAACACACACACACACACACACACACACACACACACACAGACACCATACACTGTGCCTATAAAGTTAATGATTCTTGCATTCTACATCTCCCAGTCAATTTCCTTTGAGTGGTTCCCCCAATCCTATATCCTCAGAATGCCTTTTCAGTGCAAGGGGTAAGTGGTCCCTATGACCCTAACTGCCATTTACAGAGGGATAAGGGAGTGATGTGTGTAGAATTCTCGTGGCACCTTCAATGGATCTAAGATATAATGGGGGAGGGGCTTGTAGGGAGGTAGAGAAAAGAAACAAGGAGAGTTGGAAGTACAGTGAAGAGCAAGCAAATAGGTAAAATAATCGACTAAGGAGGTAAAATAACAGACTAACAGGAGGGACCAAGAGAGAGCAAGGAGTAAGAGGGTTGAGACAGGAAGGAAGAGAACAGAAGGCAACAGAATGAGAAAGAAGGGCTTAGAAAGGAAAGAAAGGAGACACAAGTGTGGGAATAAAGTAATAAAAGGATGGAAGAAAAGGATGCCAGAAAGGGAAGAAGCAAGACGACCAAGAAAATGGCAGAGTGATGCAAGGTGGAAGGTCCTCTCCAACAATTACATTCAACTGCATCATCATTTGCTTCTTTCTGCCTTGATGACTCAGCTGCAGAAGGAGCTAGCCTCAGTCTCTTCCACGATGTTGCACTGTGTGAACGCACTTCTGCTCCCACTGCTATGATGCACACTCCCTGTGCTCTCCCAAACAGAGATTCTTTCAGACTGAGGCACACAAGGAAATTGAGTTCAACTAAATGCAAACTGAACTTCAGAAGACCTGCTACTACCCATTACCATAATCAATAAGAGAAAAAATTAATTGCCTGAGGCCATAGTGTGGAAATCCAACTAGACATCTTCTCCCAAGTGATCAGTCCCTGAGTGGATTTTGGTGGGCACACCTGTAAGTAATTTTTCAAATTCATTTGTCTACACAGAATTTCCTTTGTCAGGATTTGTCATCACGTATACATAATTGTTTTAGTTGTTGTTGAACATCTGTCTCCCCCAGTGCACTATAAACTCCATCCATGGAAACAGGCCATGCCTATTTTTTAATTCCCTAGCATTTGGTGCATAATAAGCACTCATTAAATAATTCTGATGGATGGACCTAGAGAATATCATAGTAAGTAAAGTAAGTCAAGCAAAGAAAGACAAATATTATATGATATCACTTACATGTGGAGTCTAAAGATTAATAGAAATGAATCTATATACAAAACAGAAACAGACTCACAGACATAGAAAAAAAACTTATTGTTACCAAAGGGGAAAGGGATGGGGGGCAGGGATAAATTAGAAGTATGGAATTAACAGATACAAACTACTATACATAAAATAGATAAGCAACAAGGATTTATTGTAACACAGGGAATTATATTCAATATCTTATAATAACCTATAGTGGAAAATAATCCGAAATATATAT
>NW_020837962.1:5131151-5355923 GCF_003676395.1 Aethalodelphis obliquidens | reverse complement strand
ATATATATATATATATATATATATAACTGAATCACTTTGCTGTACAGGAGAAATTAATTAATACAACATTGTAAATCAAGTATACTTCAATAAAAAATAATCATAATCCTAAAGAATGGGTAAATGAATGGGGGGTGAGGATCCCAAACCAGAATTCACAGTTCTTAACAAGGAAAAAAATACTGCTCATTTTTCTGGTCTAATTCCTCCACCAGGTTTTTTTTCTTAATCATAAAATTATTTCTCATGCATTGAATAGTTAACTGCTATGAAGTTTCAAGCAAAAGACACCAATCTTTACACAATTCCTTAAGCTATGCTCTTCCATTCTTTTAAGCAAATCACAATTTTTTTTTTTAATCACCACCGTCTTCAAAATTTATCATACTGACAACAAAGAAAGAACAACTTGATTAAGCTTGAAAAACTTTCTCTAAAATCGAAACACTGATTGCCGAGTAAGACTCAACACAGTAGCTTCATCCTGAACTGGCCTCTAAGACGTCCTAACACTGGAACAAACCAATAATCACCAGCGTTTGAGATGTTATGGTTAAATTCGGTTTATCACAATGGGGAGAAGACGGAGTCTGAAAGCCCTCACTCTTCAACACTCCCCACACATGCTGTTCAGAACGCTCCAAAGAGTAGAGTTAATGTTGCGATGAACGATTTCACCCAAATTCCACCCCAGGGCCTCTCTGCCCCACTGTGGCCTTCTCCCTGTGACTTTTTCTCAGCATTGTTGGTCTCTTTCTCTCTTTCACTCTTTTTCTTGTTTTCTTTCGATTCCATCCATTTATACGTACACATTCAATATATGAACATATTCTCCTGTGGCAAATCCAAACACTGATCTCTTGAACTTGATTTCTTGATCCCTTGACCATCACCCCTAATCCCAGAGCAACTGCTGCAGTGTTATAAATTTGTTGTGTTCCCATCCAAACCTCTGCCTGTGCATTTATGAGCCTATATTTATATATAGAATTATAACACCCTGTTTCATAACTTTTTACATAAATAACCAGATATGCTTTTTGTTCTATAACTAGATGTTTTCACCCAAAACAACGTCTTAGAGACGGCTCCATATCAGTATAAGACCCTATTTCGTTCTATCAAGTTCTTTTTTCTCATGGTACAGGTGAGTTACAGACCTACATGTCTGGTTATTTTTGTTGCCATTGCTACACGCCACACCACGGATGAACCTCAAAAACATGCTAAATGAAAGAATCCTTACACAATATTGAATGATTCCATTTGTGAAATGGCCAGGATAGGTAGATCCATATAGAGGGAATGCAGACTGATGGCTGCTAGGGGCTGGGGGAGGGGGGAATGTTGAGTGCCTGCTTAATAAGTATGGGGTTTCCATTTGGGTGATAAAAAAAAAGTTCTGGAACTAGATAATGGTGATGGCTGCACAACATGGTGAATGTACTTAGTGCCACAGAAGTGTACACACTTTAAAAGTAGTTAAAGTAGTAAACTTTACATTATGGGTATTTTACTGAAATAAAACAAATGTAGACCTGCTGAATCGCAGAGTAGATGCTCTTTTGATTTTAATAAAGAACAGCAAATTGCCCTGCAAAACCTTACTTCTTTTCTCTGTGTTTGTATTACTTGTAGTATATGCCTTTCTATGTCTCATCCTCAATTTATTTCGGTATCCGTCTCTCCCTCTTCCTCCCTCTCTCGGCCCTTCTCCCTCCTCTTTCTCTCTCCTCCTCCTCTCTCCCTTGCTCCCACCCTGCCCTCTCGAGGCTCTATTTCCTTTTCAGGATTGTGGGGAACCCCTTCCGACCTTCCTCTCCAACTCCACGAATGGTTCTGATGATAGTCACCAATACTCCCGCAATTGCCCCCCCCCCCCCCGCAATTCAGGTGTTGTATCTGTTCCAATGACATGCATGGCTTTCCCCTTCCTGCTGCCCAGGGATGAATTCCTAGATGGCTACCTGAGGAACACAAACATACTGGAGGTGGGGGGGGGGGGGCGGTCTGAGTGTAAGGATGCCTGGAATCCTTATCCCTGCAGTCAGGTCAGAGCCAATGGAAGCACGACATCCACAGAACAACCAAAGTTAAGTTAGCGATTCCAAGGTATCACAATTCCTATGATACGAGTTGAGTACTTCCCTCAGAACAGCACAGAACTTTACACTTAAGGCAGCCTCCCAGGCACCTGATGGTCCAGGAAGGACGTTTTTATGTCTACTACTTCCCAGCCGTGTTAGGGAGGTAGCAGAGAGCAGTGGTTAAGGGACCAGGTTCAGGTATCCGACTGCCTAGGTTCAGATCCTGACTCAACCGCTTAACTAATGAAGTGACCCTACGTGTATTAACTTACCTCTCTGAGCAGTATTTTGTCGTCTTTACAATGAAGGATTGATCAAAATTAAGCAACAATATATGCAATACAATGAGCACAGGTCCTGTCACAAGACGTATTACTTTCCATTTGCTGCTGTAACAAATTACCATAACTTTAGTGGCTTGAGACAACACACATTATCCTGCAATTCTGGAGGTCACAGGTTCTAAATGGGCTTCACTGGGCTAAAATCAAAGTGTCCACAGGGCTGTGTTCCTCCGGATGCTCTAGAGGAGAATCCATTTCCTTGATTTTCTCCAGCTTCTAGGATTTACCACATCCTTTGGGACACGTCTCCTCCCAGCAATCTCATTACTCCGACTCTGCTCCTTCTGCCTCTGTCATCACATCTCCTCCTCTGTCTCTGACCCTGATGCCTCCTTCCTTCACTTCTGAGGACCCTTGTGATGACATTGGGCTCCCCTGAGGAATCCAGGATAATCTCTCCATCTCAAGATCCTTAATTGAATCACACCTTCCAAGTCCCTTTTGCCATGCGCAATAACACATGCACAGATTCTGAGGATTAGGACATGTACATCTTTGGGAAGCCATTATTCTGCCGACCACATGTGGTAAGATTCATGTATTAGCTGCTGCTGCTTCTTTTCTACTCCTACTAGTACAGAAGAAGAAAATTTCTTGTCCTCCTAAAAGGAAAATGAGAAGCATTCATGGCTCAGCTATCAAGAGAGAAGGTAAAAATCCAATATCCTTTCATTAGAATTCCTCTAAAATTACTTGATACAACATCTCTTTCCTTTTTCACCAATGGGCCACTTGTTTGAAGTATCAAGCACTGAGTTATGTTCCTAAATCTCTATTAAGTGACCCTAAAGTCCTTGAAGGTACTTTGGCATGGAATATTGAGAGAAACAGGGAAGAGAGAAGCAGCATTCTGGATACTTTGGACAATCTTATCTACACAGATTTCATTTTGTTGAGGAGAAAGGCAAAGATTATTCTCCTTTATCATGCTTCCTTTGTTTTGGACAGCATCTCATGAGCACTTTTTTCCTCTTTCTCTCTCCTTTTTCTACTCTTTCCCTTCCCTGCTGCCCTTGCTCACTCCCTTCTCTCTCTTTCTCCAGAAATGGATACAATACTGGGTATCTTCAGCTTTTCATCCCAATGGCTTTGATCCTAGTCTTAGCTGCAACACAAAAGGCAGACATCACAAGTGACCTCCAAACTCCTGTTGGCCCCAGAAGTTTGTCCCATCACTTGCTGTATCCATGATCTGCAGGCAAGGGATCTGAATCCCTGAGAAAAATCCATTTAACAGAAAAAGGAATAAAGTTGCTGTGATGCGAAGAGCAGTGCACTGGGGTCAGCCCACCTTAGACTTGAACCTCACTTTACTTGGACAAGTTACTTTTCCTTTTTTGGCTTCAGTTTCCTTGTCTGTAAGATCAGAGGCTGAGTGTTATGATCTCATGGGTCTCTTCCAGCTCTGAGATTGTGATTCTATCAAAAGAAGGTCTATCTAAATCAAGCGTAGAAGAGCAGAAATGGCATAGACTTTGGAACAAGACAGTCCTGGGTTTGAATCATGGCCTCATTACTTACTAGCTGAGTGTATCTACCAGTTAGGATTCACCTGGTTGCAAATGACAGAAAATTCAAACTATCTTAAACAACAGAGAAGATATTATCTGGGATTAGCAGATGCAAACTATTATATATAGAATGGGTAAACAACAAGGTCCTACCGTATAGCACAGGGAACTGTATTCAATATCCTGTGATAAACCATAGTGGAAAGGGACATGAAAAAGAAGGCAAATCTACGTATAGATGAATCACTTTGCTGTACAGCAGAAATTAACAAAACATTGTAAACCGACTATACTTCAATAAAATAAATTGAAAAAGTAAAAATTAAATTTTTTTTTTAATTTTCAGAAGAGATATTATCAGCTAATGCGACTAGAATGACTGGTGACAAAGATGGCTTCAGGATTATTTTGAGTCGTTGGACCAATGATGTCATCAAGATTTTGTCCTTTCCAACACTCCGTTCTGCATTCCCTGTTAAAACCACGCTATGGACACAAGATAGGAACATGTCAATCATTCCAAGAGCAACATGCATGCTCTTCTTTGTCCTCAGTAATAAGAGGGTCTATTCAGAAGGTTCTCAGAAGCTCCCCCAACCAAATACTCTCCAATCTCATTGTTCTTAACTGTGACTCATACTAATCAATAAACCATTTGCTGTGGCCAGTGAATGGGAATTGTTCTGATTGGTTTAAGCCTGAGTTACACGCCTGCCTTTTCCAAAGGACACAAACTGCATGGGGTAGGGGTGGAAACCCAAAGGAAAATTATGGCAATTACCAAAAGACAGAGGAAGAATCTGGGGGAGACAAACACTGTGGCCTTTGAGAATATATTTAACCTCTCTGAGCCTCAGTTTACTCATCTATAAACTAGGATAACACCTACCTTTAATTAAGATTAGATACAATGATGCTTATTAATCATTTTTCCTGGCATATGGTTTACCCTGGCAGCCGTTTTCCAATAAAAGGTAGCTACTATTATCAACATTGTTATCAATATTATTATCACTATAAAATTAACATATCTTCCTTTGGGTCTTCCCAAGTGAGCCTTGAGAAATCTCTCAGATGGCCTCACATATCAGATGAGCTTACAAATGGCATCAAATAACCAGATCAAGAATGTTATAGGATGAGGAGGGATCAGGGTTCTTGGTGTTTTACAAGGAGCACTGTACAAATGTTGAACTGACAGCCCTTAGTAGGTCCAAGCCCTTGGGAATTCAGTGGAAATCAAGTTTGGGAGGAGTAGAATAATCCAAATAGATGCCCCACAAGTGTAAGTCCAACCAAGGGGTGGGATGACGTAAGAAATGAAAACATTACTTCAATCTGTGGAAGAATTTTCTTCCAGGGAGAACTGATTACAGAAGGAATAGTTATGTGGGAGGGCAATGAACACTTCACCTCTGGAGACCAAATAACCAGTATCAAGACATAGAAAAGAGACATTTGCAGATCAGGTGGGTAAGGGAGGCTCTGGGGGGAAATCCATTCCCTAAATCCATCTCTAGCTCCTAGAGCCGTAGTCAATGCATCCCTTGGCTCATGGCTTCTTCCTCTATCTTCAAATCAAGAAGCATAGCATTTTCCTTCAGCCATCAAATGCTTTCATCTTCTCCTTCTCCCTGTTATCCCCATAAGGATATTTGTGATTATATCATTGGGACCCTCTGAATAATCCAGGATAATCTTCCTATCTAAAGATCCTTAGTTTAGTCAATCTGCAAAGTCCTTTTTTCCATATAAGGTAATATATTCACATATTTACAGAGTCCAGAGATCATGACATGGATATCTTAGTGAGTTATTATCCAGCTTACAACATGGGGCAAGAGAGCAGAAGTGGAGAAGAAAGTCAATTTTAAGAATTGTTACTTAAAGTGCATTATAAACTAGATCCCCATTAATGTTGTTGGAAAGATACAAATAAGAGGAAAATTTCTTTTTAATAACTGTTAACTGTGTGTCTCTGAATTTGACACGGTTCTGAGGCTGGACCACAAGGGACATTGGCCAGTATGTAGGTTATAAGCACTAATCAATGAAAATAATCATTTGAAAAAAATCACAGCCAGCAACATGCATCACTTAAAGTAATCATTAAGTAATTACTTCTGTGCAAGCACTTATTTTAAGTAAGCCTTGATGCATAAAGTAGCAGGAAATATTTAGATATCAAAAGCTACTACTATTCTGAGCCAATGTAATCTCAAATGTTGATTCCTCACCTTCTCTCTCTCTCTCAGAGAGAGATTTGTACTGGTAAACTTGGGCAATTACATGAATTAACAAACATGGATATATCCTTTTTTATTAGTCACATTACCTGCTATTTCCCATCCTGTGACATAAGTGACTGAAGTGGTTCAGATGGGAAAAGTGGCAACCTGAAGGGTACAGACCCTTCCTAGATAAAGAAGCCACTACTCACATCTGTCTCATTACTGCTGTTTCAAAATGCAGTATCACCAGAACTTTTAAATTTTTAAGAGAAGCCAAAAATCCAGAATTTCATGTAGTATTTCCAGATTTTAGAATGTTGGGGGCTAAATCAGGACACTTTGCAGGCCAAATAAAGCTCATGAAACCTGTGACTTGACACCTTGCAAACTCCATTATAAGTTGTTAAGTACTTTTGACTTTACAACCTGAGAACAAAAGGGGGAAGGTTTCACTCAGTGGCGGCACGATATGGTTGTATCTGTATTGAATGTTTATCTCGTGTGCGCACCTATATATACACACCTACACAAACCTATGATTGTGTGAATGAATTATTTTTGAAACCATAAGTTCTTAAAGGATAGCTTTAAACCTCATCTTACAGCTTTGGCCAGCATCAAATTGTTTTCCCTTCAGTGAAGATCTATGTAGGGCTGCAGGTTGTTGCAATAATTACCTACTTCCTGTGAGAGAAGACAAGCCCTCCAAATGCAGTGTAACCAGCCTCAGTGGACAATCTAAGCAAAAAGGTCCCAGGAACCTGGGACACCATCCCAATTGCAACCAGAGAGGTCACTGGTCACATCCTCCCAGGCTAAGGTCAAGGCTTGCATGGAACTACAAATAAACAGTTTACCCAGATTTTAAAACACAGTTTTTAAAAAAGCAACCCCAAAGTCCACATCAACAAATAAAACATGTGAGCAACAAAAACAATGTTTTCAGATTGTGGGAAGAGCTGTCTGCAGGAAAAAACAGGGCAATGAGAGGGAGTGTGATGCAAGGGAGAGGCAAGAAAGATGTGGCACCCCTGAGGAGGTGACATCTGTGCCGTGGCCAGAAGAAACCAACTGCCTATCTTAGGGGCTAAATGTTCTTGACTGAGGGAAGTAGAAATGCAAAGGCCCAGGGTTAGCAATGAGACTGTATATTTAAGAGGCAGAAAGAAGGCTATGGTTCCTGTACTGAGATGAGAGGAAGAGACAGGGATTAGGATTAAACTGGAGCTATGGGCAGAGGCCAGGTGAGAACATCGGAAGGCTTTACATTGGCAGGTCTTAAGCTGGAAGTGACTTAGTCTTATTTACATTTTTAAAAAGCTTACTCTGAAAGTCATTCCACCTCTTTGAGCCTCTGTTGCACTCTCTCTGAGATGCAGCTAATGTTCTTGGACTCTTCAGAAAGCTCAACTTGATCCTGGGGAGAAGCATCTGACATACAGTAAGCACTGTGTGAAAGGGAGCTGAACCTGAACAGGTTGGGGAGCGGGATTGTAAGAACTCTACGAGAGAAGGCAGGGGCTGCAGGTAATGGAGGAAAACGGATCACTTGAGCCCTGACGGCTCCCGCTCCTAAGAGAGACTGATTTCATGGCCGTGTCTCCCCCCTCCCACGTTTTGATGTCTCCTGCCTATGCTGCAGCTGTGCCCCAACTAGCATCCTATGCTGGCTTCCAACGGGAGAACTAATTTGGATGTATCATGCTGAGAAATCCATCTTCTAATACAAACGTAGCAGGTTAGCACACAAGGAACGGACTGCCAGTGACCCCAGGGGTTACCAAGATAGACTTCTAGAAGCTTGAAGTGTGCGCAGTAACACCCCCCTCCCTGTGTTCTGTAGAGCCAAGAAAGTGGGTGGGCTGTTTCCAGCAGTAACAACCGAAACATCAAATACCCACCCCATGAGAATGAGGATTCCTCTCTGGGCATCCATTGAAACAACTAGGCAATATCTACTCAAAATAGCAAAAGAGATCACTTGCTGCAAGTAATAAATCTTTCCTCCTCCAGCTCGTTGGCTTGATTATATCTATCGGCTCAACACCCACCAAGAGGTGAACCCAGTTTTCAGGGTCTTGGTGCTCTGGCCAGGTGTCAGGCCTGAGCCTCTGAGGTGGGAGAGCCAAGTTCAGGACATTGGTCCACCAGAGACCTCCCAGCCCCATGTAATATCAAATGGTGAAGGCTCTCCCAGAGATCTCCATCGCAACTCTAAGACCCAGCTCCACTCAATGACCAGCAATCTACAGTGCTGGAGACCCTATGTCAAACAACTATCAGGACAGGAACACAACCCCACCCATTAGCAGAGAGGCAGTCTAAAATCATAATAAGTTCACAGACACCCCAAAACACACCACTGGACGTGGTCCTGCCCACCAGAAAGACAAGATCCAGCTTCATCCACCAGAACACAGGCACCAGTCCCCTCCACCAGGAAGCCTACACAACGCACTGAACCAACCTTACCCACTGGGAGAAGACATCAAAAACAACGGGAACTACGAACCTGCAGGCTGCGAAAAGGAGACCCCAAACACAGTAAGTTGAGCAAAATGAGAAGACAGAAATACACAGCAGATGAAGGAGCAAGGTAAAAACCCACCAGAGCAAACAAATGAAGAGGAAATAGGCAGTCTACCTGAAAAAGAATTCAGAGTAATGATAGTAAAGATGATCCAAAATCTTGGAAATAGAATAGAGAAAATACAACAAACATTTAACAAGAACCTAGAAGAACTAAAGAGGAAACAAACAATGATGAACTACACAATAGATTAAATTTAAAATTCTCTAGAAGGAATCAATAGCAGAATAACTGAGGCAATAGAATGGATAAGTGACCTGGAAGATAAAATAGTGGAAATAACTACCACAGAGCAGAATAAAGAAAAAAGAATGAAAAGAATTGATGACAGTCTCAGAGACCTCTGGGACAACATTAAATGCACCAACATTCGAATTATAGGGGTCCCAGAAGAAGAAGAGAAAAACAAGGGACTGAGAAAATATTTGAAGAGGTTATAGTTGAAAATTTCCCTAATATGGGAAAGGAAATAGTCGATCAAGTCCAGGAAGCACGGAGAGTACCATACAGGATACATACAAGGAAAAACACACCAAGACACACATTACTCAAACTATCAAAAATTAAATACAAAGAAAAAATATTAAAAGCAGCAAGGGAAAAGCAACAAACAACATACAAGGGAATCCCCATAAGGTCAACAGCTGATTTTTCAGCAGAAACTCTGCAAGCCAGAAGGGAGTGGCAGGACATATTGAAAGTGATGAAAGGGAAAAACTTACAACCAAGATTACTCTATCCAGCAAGGATCTCATTCAGATTCGACGGAGAAATTAAACCTTTACAGACAAGCAAAAGCTAAGAAAATTCAGCACCACTAAACCAGCTTTACAACAAATGCTAAAGGAATTTCCTTAGGCAGGAATCACAAGAGAAGGAAAAGATCTACAATAACGAACCCAAAACAAATAAGAAAAGAGTAAAAGGAACACACATATTGATAACTACCTTAAATGTAAATGGATTAAATGCTCCACTGAAAGACATAGACTAGCTGACTGGATACAAAAACAAGACCCATATATATGCTGTCTACAAGAGACCCACTTTAGACCTAGGGACACATACAGACTGAGAGTGAGGGGATGGAAAAAGATATTCCATGCAAATGGAAATCAAAAGGAAGTTGGAGTAGCAATTTTCATATCAGACAAAATAGACTTTAAAATAAAGACTATTACAAGAGACAAAGAAGGACACTACATAATGATCAAGAGATCAATCCAAGAAGAAGATATAACAATGGTAAATATTTATGCACCCAACAGATGAGCACCACAGTACATAAAGCAAATGCTAACAGCCATAAAAGGGGAAATTGATAGTAACACAATAATAGTAGGGGACTTTTAACACCCCACTTTCACCAATGGACAGATCATCCAAAATGAAAATAAATAAGGAAACACAAGCTTTAAATGATACATTAAACAAGATGGATTTAATTGGTATTTATAGGACATTCCATCCAAAAACAGCAGAATACTTTCTCCTCAAGTGCTCATGGAACATTCTCCAGGATAGATCATATCTCAGGTCACAAATCAAGCCTTGGTAAATTTAAGAAAATTAAAATCGTATAAAGTATCTTTCCCGACTACAACGCTATGAGACTAGATATCAATTACAGGAAAAAAATCTGTAAAAACTACAAACACATGGAGGCTAAACAATACACTACTAAATAACCAAGAGATCACTGAAGAACTCAAACAGGAAACCAAAAAAACTAGAAACAGGGCTTCCCTGGTGGCGCAGTGGTTGAGAGTCCACCTGCCGATGCAGGGGACATGGGTTTGTGCCCCGGTCCGGGAAGATCCCACATGCCGCGGAGCGGCTGGGCCCGTGAGCCATGGCCGCTGAGCCTGCGCATCCGGAGCCTGTGCTCCACAACAGGAGAGGCCACAACAGTGAGAAATAAATAACAAAAAAAACCAAAACAAAATAAAAATAAAATAAACAAAAAAAACACAAAAAAATAAATAAATAAATAAATTAAATAAAAACAAAAAAAACAGAAACAAATGACAATGAAAACACAATGACCCAAAACCTATGGGATGCAGCAAAAGCAGTTCTAAGAGGGAAGTTTATAGCAATACAATCCTACCTCAAGAAATAAGAAACATCTCAAAATAAACAACCTAACCTTACACCTAAAGCAATTAGAGAAAGAAGAACAAATAAATCCCAAAGTTAGCAGAAGGAAAGAAATCATAAAGCTCAGATCAGACATAAGTGAAAATGAAGGAAAAGACAGCAAAGATCAATAAAACTACAAGCTGGTTCTTTGAGAAGATAAACAAAATTGATAAACCATTATCCAGACTCATCAAGAAGAAAAGGAAGAAGACTCATATCAATAGAATTAGAAATGAAAAAGGAGAAGTAACAAATGACACTGCAGAAATACAAAGGATCATGAGAGATTACTACAAGCAACTATATGCCAATAAAATCGACAACCTGGAAGAAATGGACAAATACTTAGAAAAGCACAACCTTCTGAGACTAAACTGGGAAGAAACAGAAAATATAAACTGACCAATCACAAGCACTGTAATTGAAACTGTGATTAAAAATCTTCCAACAAAGAAAAGCTCAGGATCAGATGGATTCACAGGCAAATTCTATCAAACATTTAGAGAATAGCTAACACCTATCCTTCTCAAACTCTTCCCAAATATAGCAGAGAGAGGAACACTCCCAAACTCATTCTACAAGGCCACCATCACCCTGATACCAAAACCAGACAAAGATGTCACAAAAAAAGAAAACAACGGGCCAATATCACTGACGAACATAGATGCAAAAATCCTCAACAAAGTACTAGCAAACAGAATCCAACAGCACATTAAAAGAATCATACTCCATGATCAAGTGGGGTTTATCCCAGGGATGCAAGGATTCTTCAATGTACGCAAATCAATCAATGTGATACACCATATTAACAAATTGAAGGAGAAAAACCATATGATTATCTCAATAGACGTAGAAAAAGCTTTTGACAAAATTCAACACCAATTTATGATAAAAATCCCTCCAGAAAGTAGGCATAGAGGGAACTTACCTCAACATAATAAAGGCCATATATGACAAACACACAGCCAACATCGTCCTCAATGGTGAAAAACTGAAAGCATTTCCACTAAGATCAGGAACAAGACAAGGTTGCCCACTCTCACCACTCTTATTCAACATAGTTCTGGAAGTTTTAGCCATAGAAATCAGAGAAGAAAAAGAAATAAAAGGAATCCAAACCAGAAAAGAAGAAGTAAAACTGTCACTGTTTGCAGATGACATGGTACTATACATAGAGAATCCTAAAGATATTACCAGAAAACTACCAGAGCTAATCAATGAATTGGGTAAAGTTGCAGGATAGAAAATTAATGCACAGAAATCTCTTGCATTCTTACACACTAATGATGAAATATCTGAAAGAGAAATCAAGGAAACACTCCCATTTACCACTGCAACAAAAAGAATAAAATACCTAGGAATAAACCTACCTAAGGAGACAAAAGACCTGTATTCAGAAAACTATATGGTAGAAAACTATCATATAACTGATGAAAGAAATTAAAGATGATACAAACAGATGGAGAGATATACCATGTGCTTGGGTTGGAAGAATCAACATTGTGAAAATGACGATACTACCCAAAGCAATCTACAGATTCAATGCAATCCCTATCAAACTACCAATGGCATTTTTCACAGAACTAGAAGAAAAAGTTGCACAATTTGTATGGAAACACAAAAAACCCTGAATAGCCAAAGCAATCTTGAGAAAGAAAAACAGAGCTGGAGGAATCAGGCTCCCAGACTTCAGACAATACTACAAAGCTACAGTAATCAAGAGAGTATGGTACTGGCACAAAAACAGAAATATAGATCAATGGAACAGGATAGAAAGCCCAGAGATAAACCCACACACATATGATCAGCTTATCTTTGATAAAGGAGGCAACAATATACAATGGAGAAAAGACAGCCTCTTCAATAAGTGGTGCTGGGAAAACTGGACAGTTACATGTAAAAGAATGAAATTAGAACACTCCCTAACACTGTACACAAAAATAAACTCAAAATGGACTAAAAACATAAACGTAAAGCCAGACACTATAAAACTCTTAAGAGGAAAACGTAGGCAGAACGCTCTATGACATACATCACAGCAAGATCCTTTCTGACCTACCTCCCAGAGAAATGGAAATAAAAACAAAAATAAATAAATGGGACCTAATGAAACTTAAAAGCTTTTGCACAGCAAAGGAAACCATAAACAAGACGAAAAGACAACCCTCAGAATGGGAGAAAATATTTGCAAATGAAGCAACTGACAAAGGATTAACCTCCAAAATTTACAAGCAGCTCATGCAGCTCGATATCAAAAAAACAAATGACTCAATCCAAAAATGGGCAGAAGACCTAAACAGACATTTCTCCAAAGAAGATATACAGATTGCCAACAAACACATGAAAGGGTGCTCAACATCACTAATCATTAGAGAAATGCAAATCAAAACTACAATGAGGTATCACCTCACAGCGGTCAGAATGGCTATCATCAAAACATCTACAAACACTAAATGCTGGAGAGGGTGTGGAGAAAAGGGAACCCTCTTGCACTGTTGGTGGGAATGTAAATTGATACAGCCACTATGGAGAACAGTATAGAGGTTCCTTAAAAAACTAAAAATAGAACTACCATATGACCCAGCAATCCCACTACTGGGCACATACGCTGAGAAAACCATAATTCAAAAAGAGTCATGTACCACAATGTCCACTGCAGCTCTATTTACAATAGCCAGGACATGGAAGCAACCTAAGTGTTCATCGACAGATGAATGGATAAAGAAGATATGGCACATATATACAATGGAATATTACTCAGCCATAAAAAGAAACGAAACTGAGTTATTTGTAGTGAGGTGGATGGACCCAGAGTCTGTCATACAGAGTGAAGTAAGTCAAAAAGAGAAAAACAAATACCGTATGCTAACACATATATATATATGGAATCTAAAAAAAAAAAGGTTCTGAAGAACCTAGGGGCAGGACAAGAATAAAGATGCAGGGCTTCCCTGGTGGCGCAGTGGTTGAGAATCTGCCTGCTAATGCAGGGGACACGGGTTCGAGCCCTGGTCTGGGAGGATCCCACATGCCGCAGAGCAACTGGGCCCGTGAGCCACAACTAGTGAGCCTGCCCGTCTGGAGCCTGGGCTCCTCAACAAGAGAGGCCGCAATAGTGAGAGGTCTGCGCACCGCGATGAAGAGCAGCCCCCGCTTGCCACAACTAGAGAAAGCCCTCGCACAGAATCGAAGACCCAACACAGTCAAAAATAAAAAAATAAGTAAATAAATAAATAATTAAAAAAAAGAATAAAGATGCAGATGTAGAGAATGGACTTGAGGACACAGGGAGGGGGAAGGGTAAGCTGGGATGAAGTGAGAGAGTGGCATGGACTTATATACACTACCAAATGTAAAATAGATAGCTAGTGGGAAGCAGCCGCATAGCACAGGGAGATCAGCTCGGTGCTTTGTGTCCACCTAGAGGGGTGGGATAGGGAGGGTGGGAGGGAGACACCAGAGGGAGGAGATATGGTGATATATGTATATGTGTAGCTGATTCACTTTGTCATACAGCAGAAACTAACACACCATTGTAAAGCAATTATACTACAATAAAGATGCAAAAAGAAAAGAAGAATTTTTTTTTGAAAAAAAAAAAGCAACACAGCCTCAATTAGAGATCATGATATGTGGAATCAAAAGAACTAGGGTTGAGCTTCCCTGGTGACGCAGTGGTTGAGAGTCCGCCTGCCGATGCAGGGGACACGGGTTCGTGCCCCGGTCCGGGAGGATCCCACATTCCGCGGAGCAGCTGCGCCCGTGAGCCATGGCCGCTGAGCCTGCGCGTCCAGAGCCTGTTGCTCCGCAACGGGAGAGGCCACAATAGTGAGAGGCCCGCGTACCGCAAAAAAACCCAAAACAAACAAACAAAAAAAAACAAGAACTAGGGTTTGGGTCCTGATTCTATCCAGTCTGTTTCAGCTTCCTGCCCTCGGGTGAGTCATTTATCAATGCCTTTTTTTTTTGAGGCAGAGAGAGCAGTACTCAGTTTTTTGACTGCGTGGGGGTCAGCGCCCCTAACCCTGGCATTGTCCGAAGGTCAACTGTACTGACAACGAACAATTTGAAACACAAACTGTCAAATGAGGAAGGCAAGTTGCAGAACAGTGTATAGAGATGACCACCACGTGTGAGTGAGTGGTATATTCATTTACTGATTGAGAACCCTTAAGGTGCCAGGCACTAGGGACACAGCAGTGAACAAAACAAGTCCTGGTTCCATGGTGTTTACAATCTGATGGAGAAACACAGATAATACACATGACAAAAGGTTACATACCAGGTTGCAAGAAGATACAGGTCCCATAGTAATAACTGAATTTGGCTGAACCACGTGAAATCGCCAATATGCGACCACTTTGACCTATAACAAGGTAATTTCATAAGGTCTAACTTAATACATACACAGACAAAATGATGTAAAAGAAAGGGACAGTGGTTCCTCCAGGAAGGCAGATTAAGGAAGGGAAATGCTTGCTCTATCCATGGTGGGCTGACTCATTTTTTTTATCACATGCATGTACTGCTTATTCAAAACAAATAAATATTTTTAAATATATAACCGTAAGAGCACAATAAAGTCGGCACACAGAGAGAGGCAAAAGGTAGATAAGGATGGAGTGAGGATTAAGAGTAAGAGCTAAGAGGAGGCAGATTTTTTTTTAATGCAAAAGTAACCAGGTGACAGTAGGCAGGTGACATACCATAGAAGGGTTTGCTCAGTTCGAAGCCATAAGTGGCCATTTATTTTGATTCAACTCAGTCCCTAAGGATAGCACAACTCCTAGACACAGATCAGGAGAAGCTAGTGGAAACCGGGGAGAGACCTGGATGGGACGAGATGCAGTGGAATCCATACCTCGACTCACCAGCATACCTGCCCCAGGTGATCCTCGTGGGTCTTTCCTATCTGCACTCAATTCACTGATACAAGCACGGATTACAAAAGGCCACTTCCCATCACCACCCTCCATGTTCTCAGAGTCTCCCTTAAATGAGCAAAACCTGCCAACCTGATCTTTCCTGAAGGAAATGAATGCCAGTGTATCATTCCAGCACAGAACAGAGAAGCTAGGTCACATGGCCAGAGGCAAACCCAGCAGGAAGAGATCATACGGGACAGAGATAACCAAGAGGCAGCCAAACACATAAAGACTGGAACTGAGTTTCCTAAAGATGTCGGCCTGGCATGGAGTGGCCACTTATTTTGGGCCAGACACAGGCCCCTCTGCTCTCTCTGAGTGTCCCCTCTGAGCAGGCACGTATAACTTTGAACTCAGCTCGAATTCCTGCTCTCTACCTCCTAGCTTTGTGCCCTGGGGCACACTGATCAATATCTCTGAGCCTCCATCCTCCAGGCAGATAAAATAAGGCCTACCTGGCTAGTGTCCTTATTTTATTATTAATTATCTAGCTGTTCATTTTGGTATATATGTCTAGCTTTTTATATTACCCTGTAGGCTTATGCAAGAATAAGCCCACCAAGGGGAATTCCCATCTGCTTATTTTTCTGAGTCCTCCAGAACTTTCAAGATCAGAGTTTGTTCCAGACCATCATTATCATCCATCCATGAGGACCATGGATATACAGCATTAATAAGTGATGACTAAATAAAAGGGCAGACCTTGAACCCCAGGTGGTAAAGGGTCTTACCTTGTCTGTCTAGGGCTCTTACCTTGGTCCCCAGGGATGACATGTATTAACACGGAGCTAATCTCTCAGCCAGGACTGCCACTTTGCATAACTACAGGGGGTAGCATTCATATTGTATTCCATAAGCATAGTCTCCCACTGGCATCTGGAGTTGAGCAACATGGCAGCTCCCATGTGCTAAAGTTTCAGGTTTGCTGGGTAATCACTGTAGCATTGTTTCCATGGTATCCCACCCCACCTCTTCATGGCCAGTACACCCAGCCATTAATGCTACACTCTTCCTTGGCAACTGCCACCCCCACAAGAAACTAGGGAGATGCCCACCTACCACTCCCCACTTTTTCTGATTCATGAATCAATTTGAAATTATAGGGAAATATTTGTGCCTTTACTTTGAAGATGGTTCTTATCATTAATTGTAGGTAAATGTTAAACTAACTTTTTCAGTGCTAAAGTTATCTGCCCAGGGCCTTATGCTAGATAGAATTCTAGGTTTGGAGGTGAGAGGGAACTTAGAGATGCTCTAGGCTTCCGTCATTTGTTTTAAGAGAATTTGAGTCTCAGAAAGGAAAATGGACTCAACCAAGTTTGTTCAGCTCATGAGCAGCTCTTTGCTATCAATATCTCCAGTCCACCCTTAAGTACTTAGCAAGATGCCAAGGGACCTATGATTGCCTGGGCCTCGATTCTAACAATCATTTCAAGTAAAAAGGTACTGCTGACATCAGTATCCAATCCTTCTCCTGCTGGTAGCAACATTCTACTTCCTTTCGGGAATCACTAACTCTCCCCAGTCACATTGGTGAGGGCATTAATCAAGGCAGGTGCCCTCCCCAGGTCAAGGTGGGACCGAGATAAACCAATCAGACACATTCCCTTCATTGCAATCAGCCCATGGTCAGAGCTGATTCACCCTGGCTCTGTGCTGAAATAACTGCCCATCAGATCCTGCTTCCTAGGTCCCCAGAGAGACCGTACTTCCTGTTCTTGCAGAGACATGCTTTTCCAGAGCATCCCTGAAACTTATCATTGAAGTATTTCTCAATCCAAGTTACCCAGAGTTGGTTTTTTCTCCCTGCTCTCCTATTGCAGAACCAGAAAGCAGGTATCTGCTTTGTGATGGGGTGGTATTCACCAAACGTCCTTCAGGGCTGGCTCACCATCATGCCCTCCAAAGCCACTTAGCACCTATTGTCGGGACCACACATGTAAGTACTTAACCACACACAATGCTATATTGCTCTGACTTTCACTGTAACACTTATCTCTGCAGACAGACAACAATCTTCCTGAAGGCCAGAGACCATATCATACTGAGAGATCTTCCATCCCAATGGATAGTGGTCAGCTATGAGGTGTGACACCACTAATTTGTTAGAATTCCGGTTCAAACAGTGGCATTTGTGATTTTGGCTTTTTTGTAAATTATAGCACATTCAAAGTCATTTCTATAATCACATCATTCTTGTGCACCTGTGTTCTGAGATGTTTTCTTGAGTGGGAAAGAAATGAAAAAGACTTCTATTTTATGCTTTGTCTTCCATATTTTCTAATCCTGTAAAGAACAGAGCACGTGCTCAGTAATATGTTGACTTGAATTGATTACGTGACATCTTGCAAGCAATAAAATCGTATTTCTAAAAAACGTTTAAAATTCTCCCTCACCTCCTTTTCTCCTGGTTCCAGTCCCCCAAGAAAGAAAGCTTTTATTAATACAGATAACCCTCATTCATATGCTAAACTCATTTCTATTTACAGAATAATTGTAAGAAGACTAGTCATCTAGCCAAGGCTTTTAACTCAGGGATCACAAACGCAAATATCTACAGTGGAGAGACAGTTAAAGAAACCACATAAAGCCCATTCAGTAGAGTCTAAGAAGGTGGCCATGTGGGTAGGCAGAATATTGGTCCCCAAATAATGAGGTCCACATCCTAGTCCTTGGAACCTGTGAATATGTTACCTTACATGGCAAAGGGGACTTTGCAGATGTGATTAAAGTAAGGATCCTGAAATGGGAAGATGGTCCTGGATTTTCTGGGTGGATCCAATGTAATCACAAGGGTCCTTAAAAGAATCAGAAAGGAGTAAAATGAAGAATGGAGTCAGAGAAAGAGATTTGAAGATGCTATGTTGCTGGCTTTGAATATGGAGAAAGGGGGCCACGAGCCAAGGAATGCAGGCAGCCTCTAAAAGCTGGGAAAGGCAATAGAACAGATTCACCCCTAGAGCCTCCAGAAGGACACGGGAACACGGCCCTGCTGACACCTTCATTATAGCCCAGTAAGACTCATTTCAGACTTCTGACCTATAGAATGTAAGATAACAAACTTGTGTTGTTTCAAGCCACTAAGTGGATGGTAATTTGTTAGAGAAATAGGAAACTAATACACCCAAGTATCAGCTTCAAACAACTGTTGCAGTTCTGGAATGCTGATCCAATTTGCCAGTTCTTCTAGTTTTTAAAAAGCAACTCAAATAGTTTGAGTTTCATTAAACTAGATAGTTTAATGAAAACTAATTTGACTTTTTAACACTCTGAGCCCCAGAGAATATCTGTGGGCTAGATTCAGCTCACAGGCTGCCTCTCAACCTCTTCTCTACTCCCGTGAAAGCATTCTCCTTGTGTTATCATGGAGAATGGTCATCCTGCTTCTGCCTAAACATGTCCCATGATGGGAGCTGACCGCTTTCGTAAGCATCATCCCAACGCCCAAGAGCTTTGATCTTTCGAAGGATCTGCCGTCTCTCCCCCACAGAATAGTCCTTTAGATGTCTGAAGACTGCTTTCACGTGGCCTCTGCCATTCTTCTTGAGACCCTTCCTGGAATCACAGTTCTCTCTGCTCACATTCCGAGTTTTCTCATGCCCTTCTAAAATGTAGTGACCAGTACCAACCAGCATCCCCCTGCATCAGGACCAAGGACTCAAAATCATGGCAGCCTCTCTTCTGTATCTTCTCAAATGCAGATAATATAAACTATGCTTCAAATTTTTCAATCTTTTCCTAGGTAAAGACATCTTGTCCAGCAAAGAGAAAATCACTCAAAGTGACCACTGTGTGGTTTGGCATACCACCCCCTCCAGCCTCCTTTCTCCTCCTGGAAATTATCAAGCTCTTGAGTCAACTTCTACTCATCCCTCGAATCTTGCTCAAGCACCACTTCCTCAAAGAAGCCCTCCCTGACCAGCTACAAACCTGGGTCAAACTCTTCTGCTGAATGCCCTCTTCCTTTAGAACACTCTCTCCGTAGTATGCACAGTTACTATGGCTAGCCGTTTAATGTCTGTGACCCCCACTAGATTATAAACTCTGGGGGGGTAGGGTCTAAACCTATGTTTGCTCATCATCCTCCCTGGTGCCTAGTCCAGCTAATAAATGGGTGGGTGGGTGAATGTGTGGGAGAATCTAACTTGTCAATATTCTGCCTTATTATTAACAGAAATGGAAGTTTCGGCCTACTAATGTCATTTGGTCATTTTTTCATGGATGAATACCACCACCTTTTCAACCTAGCCCTTGTGGAATAAATTTTGTAAATGATACGCAAGACTTCAGTACTTATGTCACTTGAATGATAACTTTATTCCACATTCTAGGTCAGTGACCTATATTTGAAGCTTGGTTTCACTGGCCTTTATATGTTCTTTCCTCCTGGCTTTGGCATTTACTAATCTGTTAAGAAAACCTTGGGTCTTCATTCAGTCAACAAACACAGCCTGAGTGGCTACTATGAGCCAAGCCCACAGGGCAGCTGAAGATAAGCAAGTGAATAAAGCATGACCCCTGCCCTTAAAACACTCACAATCTAGTAAGAGAGACAGAGACATAAATAGATGACCGTGTAACCCGTGTAACCGTGTTAAGTGCTATTATTAAAGAAAGCTGGGTTTTGTGGGAATATTAGGGTTTAACTGGTGAGAATGGGACAGGAGTCCCAGACAAATGGAAAAGCATTACAAAGGCCTGGAGGTATCTCAAGAAGTGACAAGTATTTTAAGTGGTTGAAACATAGGTGAAAGTGAAGAGAGACGAGCCTAGAAGGCTATGAATGGAGGGAGCTGGGCAGCAGATTAAGTGACACAGATTTTATCCACAAGTAATGGATTATTAATAGGAGCATGACATTTGCATTTCAGAAAAAAATTCTAGTGTCTATGGGAAGATGCACGGATAGAAAGGTAAGAGGGCATTTCAAAGGGTGTTATAACAGCCCAAATGAGAAATAATTGGAGTCTTATAAAGGATAGGAGGGACGATAGAGAGAGAGCCATAGACTTGAAAGATCCACAATGTTTTATAAAACAGACCCAAGTATAGAGACCTGTGGCACGCCACCAGAGACCTGCTTCCAGGTGACTTACTTCAAATTAGTAGTGACAAATTATTAATGACTAGCTTACTTAAGAAAAAAAAAAAAGGACTCCCTGCTGATTCTGAAAGCACTTCAAATTTCGAGTATACTTACATTTGGGAAGTTGCTTTGCCTTGTGTACGCAGTTTGCACTAGATTAATTTGTATGCATTTAACATTGTAGCATAAGCTTACTCTCAAGTGTTTTCACCTGCTCAATCATCCATTCACTATATTCCTTCAACAAACATTTACTGAGCACATACTATTTACCAGGCCCTGGTAACTGCAGGGGACGGGGAGGTAAAACAACTCTGTCACTGCTCTGAGGAAGTTCGTGGTTGATGTAGGAAATGAGCACCCATGCAGACCGTCACTCAATAACATGGTGGGCATGCCCCGGGAAAAGGAAGCCCAGGGGGTCACAGGGGTACCTAACCCAGCCTATGATAGGGTAGGGGACAGTCAGGAAAGACACTTTGGATATTTGAGAGTTGTTCAGCTTCTCAACTGGACGGTGGGCTTCTCACGGTGAGTGTTCCCTCCAATCACCCCAGGCGATGCTCAACATACGGCTTGACGGGACAGGTTCAGACCTCTACTTCCTGCACACTGTGTTTCCACACATGCTCGGGGAAGCAAAGGACTCTTGCTCCATGGATGCGCTGCATCTAGTATTTGTAAGGGGCTACAGCTGTGCGCCAATCACAAACCCATTTCAGTGCACAATGCAGATGGCAGTCAACAAATCACGCACCTTATGAAGGCAGGGAGCCCCCTCCTCCTTGGTCACTGCTGGGGCCAGAGCGTCTGGCATAGCGACTATGAGATGAATGGATAACCAAGAGGCTGGGAGTTTAGCTGAGCTGCAGTTTTGCAACAATTTCTCTCCCCCTTTGAGTGATTATGTTGCTCTCCGCCACATTAGGGCAACGTAGGCTTATGCATCTCTGACTCAACCAGAACCACCCCTGACCCCACCAGCGTCCCTTACACAAGGCGGCAGGATGGAGCTGGTCTGCCAGACGAGCCTTCCACACCTCCTCTGCTGAGTCTTCAAATATCATCAGTCATACTGGAAAATGGCCCCAGCCCACTGTTGGTTAATGGACCATGATGGATGAACACAAATGCAGGAAGATGCCTCTTTCTGTCCTCGCAGAGGTGTTTCTATGGGGGCAAATGAGGTTGTGTCCAGAGCCAATCACGAGCACGTACGCAAGCCCGAAGCATGCCATGAACTTCTCCTCTTTTGGCCACAAAGTAACCAGGGCAAGATGAAGAAATGGCCATCTTTAAGAGGCTCCATGAGGAAGACAGACAAGTAAATAGATAATGATCACATGCTGTTGGAAGTGCTGGGATGGCACCATCACAAGGCATCTGATGAGTCTGGGGGTCACAGAAGCTACCTGGGGGAGACAATGCCTGACGGCAGGACTAGAAATTACTTCTGCGCAGGGTATGATCACCCAAGTGAACGGTCTAGAGCCAAACAGCCTAGGTTAGCATCTTGGTTCTGCCTCTTTCAAACTGCGTTAGTAGCAAGTTACTACGATTACTCTGAGAAACGTGAACGGTATCAACTCCTAGTTCATGGGGTTGTTGTGTGGACTGTGCACATAAAAGGCATGAGAACAAGCTCGGGACCCCGTGGGTGCTCGGTAAACACTGGCCATTAATGATTACCAGGGCTGGGACCAGGGCAAAGTGAATGAGATTCTTACTTTGGGTACAAAATTTAAGGTGTCAAAAGACTCAGCACTAAAGATAAGAGTTTAATGCCACATTTTTACAAATCAAAATAAATGCAGGAAAATCCATGGTGAAAGAAATATCAGAATTTGAAATAATGACAGAATCTGGCCCTGTACTTGCCTGACCCGCCTGGCTGGCACTGAGTCCTGGTCCTGTTGGATCCTCTTTTTATTTAAAAATTCAATATATAGCTCATCATAGAATTCTTTACATTAATTTCTGTCCTTTTAAGCACTGCATTAAAATAGCATTTATTTTGATAAGTTTTTGGCGCCCCCTTGAATTCTGTACCCGAGGCGAGTGCCTCACCGGCTCACCCAGTCCTGACCCTGATGCATTTCTTTCAAATTTTTCTATTGTACTATGAATATACGTCACATTTATAATTAGAAAAAACGGTAAGATGACAATTTTAAAGAGATGAATTGTTAAAAGGAGACTTGAGCAGTAGTCACTTCAATCAGCTTGGGAGGCAAAGCAAAACGTGGGCCATTTCGATCACAAAACCATAAAACAGCACACGATAAAGTACCTGCTAAGTGAAACATCGGTGGATGTTGTAAGAATTCTGATCAAGGGGAGAGAAAGGAAGGTTGGTGTTTTCTAGAAAGAGTCAGAAGAGAAGGAGGTGGGGTTTGGGAGGTAGCACCAGAAGGCACACATCAATCCCATCATAGCTGACATGCCTTCCAGCCCCTGGAGAACAGCTCACCTAAATGTGGAAGGGACAGCCAGCGCTTGTACACTGTGGTGGTCCAGGTCTCAGCTCCACTCTGCAGCCAGACCTGCTTACAGACAGGTGAGAGGATCCTGGAGACTGTTCAGGCTGTTCACCTGGGGCATACTTTCACAGAGGGAGTGGGGAGCCTCCGGGCCCGCTAGTGCTGAGGCTGCATGAGGGGAACTCAGTCAGGGAGGTGGCTGTCCTGGCGCTGCGGCACTCCGCTCGGCCCACCTGTCACTGCATTCGCCAGTAAGCAGCGTGCCCAGCTCTGTGCTGCACCGTGAAGATGAGCAGGAAAGAAACTCGCCTCTCATCTCTGGGCTGCTCTGACTGTCCAGGTCCCAGACTCGTAAGCGCAGACGCTTTGGAAACCCTGATTGTCACAAATGAGAATACATCCAGAGCTACAGCTCCAAACGCTTGGTCTGGGCACTGGCTGGGGCCTGCATTCAGTGATTGTGGACTATACCAAGGCTCGGACCCCACTTTTTCTCCCAAGTCCCTCCAAGCCCTGACAAAAAAATTCCATTTTTAAGAAAACATGTTTTTAACAAGATCCAATGAGATGGGATGGTCCATTCTCCGATAAGGCCAAGGAAGTATGGATCTCTGAGAAAGACCTGGACCCCAATTTAAGCTTGTGATCTTCAACAAATTGCCAGATCATGTGTCTCAGTTGCCCCAACAATAAAAAGAGGGGAATCACCCCACTGCTGATACCTTATTGGTAAAACAGGGAGACTAACAGTCCTTTCCTGTGTAGCAGGTATGAGAATAAAATGAGATAGTGTAGGCAAAGCAAGCATTCAGCACAATGCCTGGCATATGACAAGTATTCAATATATGAGAGCTATTGTTTGTTATCATTTTATAATCATTGCTGTCATTATTATTATTATTTGGTTGCAAGGATTAGAATCAGATCACGCACGTAAAGCGTCCATCACAGCCTGGCACGCGGCAGGAGCACAGTAAATGGTAGGTATTGTCACAAAGATGGCCTAGAGGAAATGCTAAAATCTGCGAGGCATTTCAGAGAGGAAAGCTAAAATAGTATTTCTAAGCAGAAATCCGTGGGCACGCTTTAATGTAAAGATAAAACACATTTCTAATCAGCATTATTTGCATATAAACAATTTATCTACCCAAGGCAAGAAAAGAATTTGCTCTCAAGTGGATGAAACCACCCCTACCCCATGCCCCAATTCCCTTCTTGCTACACATTTGCTTGGCAAATGTTTTCTTCTGAGATTGCAGCCAGGTCAACTTCAGCCCAGGCCAGAAAGGACTCAGAACTACAGGCATCAGGAGTAGTGGCTCCTGGATCTACCTCGCACTGACTTCCAGGCCGAGCTGGAAATTACCTTGCAGAAATTAAAAGCCTCTCTAGCTCTGGGCTCACAATCTGAAACCACAAATTGTACTTCTCCCCCATGGGTGGCTGGTTCAGAACATTTAGTCTCCGATCTTAAAGGAAACTTTTTAATAGACTCTCCTTTGGGCCAGAAAAGGGTAAATGCTCAGTCTAGGAGACAGGCCGGTCAGTGTTGTAAAACAGTTCTCTGTATTTTTCTACGTGTTTGCGGTAGTGTGTAAGCAAAGAGGAGAAGAGAGAGAAGCAGGCTCATGCCAGCCCGGCTGCTGAGCTCCGTGATGTTGTAATCACAAAACCCTCCACAGGCTGGCTGGTCCAAGCCCTGCTGCCCTGCCAGTCACTCACGATGTATACAAACTTCCCTACAATTCCAGACGCAGCTTCGGCCTCAAGGAGCTGCTCAGACATTTTCTTCCTGCCCGGGCACCGACTTCCTCATTCTTTTCCCTTTCCCACCATCCAGCCAGGGGTCTTGGGAGTGCATGAGGACTCCCATTGAATCAGGCCTTAAGCAGATGGGCTTCCAGGGTCTTGTAGGAAGAAGGGGGCTTTCTCTGGGGTACCAGAAGAACAGCAAGAGCCCTGAGCTGGGACTCGAGACACTAGTACTAGATCTGGCTCGTGAACCCAATCTCTCTGGCCCTCAGCTCTCGGTCAGTAAGAAATGGAAAAAGTAGGGAATCATCCCCACGTGCGTCCTTTAAAAGAAGGTTTCAAGTGAAATAATGGACATAGACACTCAAAGGCCACCTCAACCCTGGCTACATGTTAGTACCACGTACAGTACTTTTAAAAAATTCAGATGCATAGGTCCCACCCCAGAACAATTAATTCAGAGAACTTTCTGGGGATGCAATGTGTGTGTAGGGGTGGCAACTGCAGGGCAAGAGAAAGAGGATGTAGTGGAGAAGCAGTGTGTGTGTCTCAAGAAGTGTTAGCTACTCAGAGTGTGGTCCATGGACCTGTTATTATGGGTCCATGACAAGAGGAACAGGAATTGAGAGTTAACTGTCTAGACATGTTTATAGCAATCTGGCATTGCTGCAATGTCCAAGTATTATAAGATCATTTTTTCTAATAAATATTTTTATTGTATTTTACAAAAGCACCTGACAATAAAGGATTAATAGGTTTTTTAGAAGTGTATCCCACCACTGCTGCTGTTTTAGAAGCACTGGTGTAGTGAAGCAGGACCAACCTTGAAGTCAGGTGGCCCTCCACTGAAACCCAGGCTCTATCCTTCATTCACTGCATGCACTTCCATGCTCACTGAAGCTCTCTGGGCTCAGTTTCCTCATCCAGAAAATGGGAATCCTCATACCTGCCCTGCATTATTTTTCCAGGAAGTCCAGAAATCAATTATGTAGAAAACACCTTTCACGGTGTACGTGACCAATAAATATAAAATTGAAGGTCTGCATATTATGATTTCAGTACAAAGTAGGAGTTTAATGTGTAGGCACAGAGTAGATGCTCAATAATATAAGATTAGAGTTTTCTGTATTGAGTTTCTGAATAGCCAAGGAGAACATGGACTCTGGAGCCAAGAGATCAAATGTGCTTACTAGCTATTTTATATAAGGCCAATTAATTAAGTATTCCAATACTCAGTTGCAAAATGAGGGTAAACAATTACAGTGTAACCCACAATGTTGTAAGAATGAAATAAAATTAAGTACATATAAAGCACCATGCATAGTGCCTGACCTCTATTAAATGTTCAGTAAATAGCATTATTTTCCTCTCATAATCATCATCATTATTATCCTTGCTACTCTCATGCCAGGTATAGCAGGAATCATACCTGTGTCAGCCCCAGCAGAGAGGACCACAGCTGCAGAGTCCAGACACGTCACTGAGCTACAGTGGGTCTCGGTCAGGCCCCTGCACTTCTGTAGCCTGTGCACGATGCCACTACATCCCATAAACTTCTCCCTCTTACCTCTGAGTATGTGCTGAACAGCCTACCAAGGCTTCAGACTCATTAACATCTAATCAGTCCTAATTGGCTGTGATTCAACAGCCTAGGCTCTGGAAGAAGTCCACCAAGGGGCAGGTGGCTGCCAGAATCCTCACAGAAGCATATCCACAGCCTATGGGGACCAGCCACTAAGTGGGTGGGGGAAGGGAGACTAGAGTCGGGTCCTCTAAGAAACCTGTGCCTTCCCAGCTCTAAGGTATGCAGGCATTGAAAGACGGATTACATGAACAGACTGACCAAGCATGGATCCATTCAACACATACTTATTGAGCACCTACTATATTTCAAGCACTGTCCTAGGTGCTGGAGATAGCCCTCATTGAGCTTAATCTTGTGGGAGAGGTACAACAAAAGGCAAGTGAGTGCACTCATTAAAACAATGGTCAACATTTATTGAGCACCTATTGTATGTCAGGCTCTGCCCTCCTAGAAGCCCTTCTGGATGATCCTATAAGGTAAGATCTATTATTATCCCCATTTTAGAGAAGAGGAAAATGAGGTCCAAAAAGTTGGCCCAAAATCCCAGCAGTTAGTAAGAGGAGAAGCCAGGATTCTCACCTCAGCAATCTGCTGCAGAAAGAACAACCACTAGACACTGAGATGGTAGATTCCAACTGAGTTCTCCCAAGCTAACCTTATACCACACTGTAAACAAACAAAATGATGATTGCCAGATGCTCCTGGTATTCCAGTTGCATTCCAAAGCTACAGAATGAGGTATTTCCAAATCAGGAGTAATTCAGCCAACTAAGGCATTGGCTCCATAAACACCACGAGAAGCCAAGCAGAATATATTGGACAGATGTCACATTGTCTACTGGCAATTTTCTATGGTACTTGTGTCTGTGTTTATCTGGGTCCATGTAAGTATGGTTTTCATGATGACTCTTCAAAGTCAGTATTATGATTACAACTTTATAGATGAGAAACTAAGGCTGAGATTTACTTAGAAATCTGGCACAGATCTTAAACCAGTAAGGGGGCTTACCAGGATCGGAACACCAACGTGAGCCCATTTTCTACTATTACCACTGATGGTGAGAACTGAAAAGTCCTCAATTACTATTGATAAAAGAAATAGGTATGGTGGAATTAAAGGTCCCAAAAGAGCCTTCTGGTACTTCCTCTTGCCCTGGTTCAATGATCTCTCATGAGATGAAAGTTTTCAGTGTATGTTGATATAAATGGGCATTCTTGTCTTGCTAGTTAAACCTGCAGACAGAAGTAATACAAGTGGCGACAGATCCACTCATTTCCATAGGCCTTCCAAACAGGTCGTCAACATATGGCATCTCAGTTAATCCCCCAATGGCCCTGGGAGTGAGCACTGGTGTAATTTTACATACAAAGCAAATGAGATCCCAAAACAGTGATGACGTATCTATTAAGCACAGGCCTTATGCCAGGCACTTTGCACATTACGCCATTTAATCCACTCGTGTGAAGCTGTCATGGTGCTCACTGTTCAGAAGAGCAGGTTGGGGCTCAGGGAGGTTAAATGACTTGCCCAAGGTCATATGGCAGGTCATCAGAGCCATAATCGAACCCAAGGGCCTGCTCTCAACCACCATGGCATCCAGCTACTCCCCAGGACAGACAAGGGCTCACACTAAGCCCATCAGATTCCCATCAGATACCTGTCCATTCATTTGGACTTGTCACTCATTATAGACTCTTGAGAAGACTTTGCTGAAGCCATACACAGTTCAAAGCAAAGATGTGCTTCAGACTCAGATAGCCTATGTCCTCACTGCCTCTTTGCCTATTTCCTGTTGGAAATCACATAATATGCTATGGTTTTCAGACTCTCATTTTGCAATCCCATTCAAGTCACAGAGTTAGAGTGATATCAACATGAGGACACTAAACAACAGTGGAAAGACCCTCGTTGAAGCATCACCCCCCACTCCTCACTCACTGAAGGCAGGCACAATAGCTCTCCCCCTGCTTAGCAATGATTTTATGTCAAGTAGGTGTCATTGAGTGGCATGAGAGACCACCTGTAGACACAGAAGAGCTATTTGGTTGGTTGGTTGTTCATTTTGTGAAGAAATGAAATGAGCTTTTAATTCAAACACAGTCTCCCACAAAATAATCCAAGAGTGAATGAGCCATGAGTTTCAGGAGTTGACAGTTGAAGTGGACAGAGGCTGAGGAAGCCAAGAGATATGGCTGGGGGGAGAAAGTGAGAGGAGGAAGAGGAGAGGGAATAAGGAGGGGAGAGGGGTAGAAAGAGAAATGGGAGGTTATGGAGAGAAGGGAGGAGACCAGGGAGAGAGAGTAGAGGAGGAAATTGAGAGATACGCAGAGAATTAGAGGGGCTAAGAAGGAAAAGTAATTATTAGTGGTACAGCTGAATCATAAAACTTTCATGTCTATAGGAAACTCATGGCTCTAGGGTTTAACAAAAGGTGTTAGGTCTCAAACCTGCCAGACTGGGGAAGCAGCAGGACTCCTGGAATGTGTTAAAGCAGGGAGGCCAGTGTGCCTTCTTATTTGACTCCAGGAAAACAATTTGCGCCAGGGGTGAAAATAAACACGCAAGCCTCTTGGGAAAGGTCCACCCAAGAGTACTGACAAGAGCCATCCCCCCAGCGTGTCACCCTGCAGTGAGAGGCAGGCTAGGGAATGCACAGGCTCACAGGCGGAGATACAGCCTTGCTTCAGAGAAACCTTGCTGCAAACCCTGGAGGCTTCCAGACTAGGGCTTTGGACAGAGTTGCAATGACGTTGTGTATCCAAGGCAGTGGAAGTTTCCTCCAAAGGAAAAAGGGAGGCAAGTGGCTTAAGCAAGTCTGGCAAAGCAAGCTTGGCTGCCAGAGTCCTGGAGTCAACCCTCAGCAGCCTCTCCGCCTCACACAACCCTGTCTGGTTCCACATCATCACTGTTCTCAGTCCAACCTTCTTCCTGGTTATAGAAGCTCTGTACACCCACCACAGAAAAAATATGCAAAGGCAGAAGGATGCAAAGAAGCCTTCCAGAATCCCCCACCCAATGGCAGCCACTAGGACAAAGGACTGCTTGGTGATTGAGAGCAGGGTTCAAATCCAGACGTAGGTTCTCACTACCTGAATGATTTAGGGCAAGTCACTTCACCTTCCTGAACCTCATCAGCATGACAGAAGTAACAAAATGTGAAAAAATAAAACAAAATCCTTGATGCACCGTCTACCATGTACAGGAAGCTATTGCTATTATTTATTATTGTTATTTGAGTGGATTCTATCTTTTTTCTCTGCATTTGAATGTGATCTGTGCAATGTACCCAACACAGCCAGAAGGATTTTTCTAGACGGTTTGGGGGGGAAAAAAAAACCTTCCTAAACTCAATCTTCAGATCACTTTGTCCCCTGATCCAAGAAGAGCATAGGACCAGTCTCTGACTCTCCCTTTCTATCAACTAAAGAAACTGGTGATGCTCCACTCGGCACATGGTCAAGCCAGGAGGGACTACAGAGAACACAGAAAGCAGAGCACCCCCAGCAGACACGGGCCATGACAGCTCTTAACAATGATCCCAGGAAAAACCACCAACTCCACTCAATTAGAGACATGTTGAAAAATAACCACATCTATTCTTCTCTCTCTTCCCTCCTCCCACCAAAAAAACTGCAGAACTGTGAAAGCAGGTCATTTCAGGTTCTTCATATCAGCTGGAGGAATCTCCAGACCTTTGCACATGCTGTTCCCTCACTTATGATGCTCTTCCTCAGGCTCCTGGCAGGGATCAAACCCTCTCCTATGTGACTGGTCTGTTCTCAAATGGCTCCTTCTTAGTGAAACCCTCTTATGACTCTATTTAAAATTGAAGCCTCATTGCACCACTACCCTAACCCTCTATTTTGCCCTTCCCTGCTCTCTTTTTTCCTAGGGCTTATCACCAGCTGACATATTACGTATGGATACATTGTCTCCCCGCTTCACACCCTAGATTGTAGCCACAAAGAAGACAGAAGGTTTTGCCTGTTTTGTTGACTGCTGTATTCACAGCATTCACAGCCTATAGAAGTCTCTCAAATAGTATTTGTTACATGAAAGAATGAGTTGCTCATATCTGTCCCCAACCCCTGGCATATGCATGAAGGTGTAAGGGATATTAAAAAGAAGTTATCCATATTACAGATGAGAAAACTGAGACCCAGAGAGAAGGGACTTGTCCAAGATTTCTCAGCAAAGTTTAGCAGTTCAGCCGGCAAGAATATCAATGTGTGTTAGAATATCCATGTTAGAATATAATGAATTTCCTCTCCAAGGAATGTTCTATCTTGCCTTGTCTCGGAAACAACCTCCATAATCACAAGAGCAGGGTAGGAGCATGGCTTCCAGTCCTGAGTCTGCATTGATTAGCTGTGTGAGGTTGGCCTGTCTCTCAGTGATTCCACCTTGCCACCTCTAAAATGGAACAATAAATCCTGCCCTTACCACCAACCAGAGCTGCTCTGAGCATCAGTAGAATATTTGGCTTCCATGGTGAAAGGTGTACCTCGTGAGACAGGAGGGGCCCTTGTGGTGTGTTACTGGAAGTGCTAAAGTTCCAGTGGGGGCTGGCCCAGTGCCTCTGTGCCTTCCCATTCAGACACTCATCACCACGAGTCACAAGCAAAGGATGCCATCTCTTAGGAAAGAACAGAACCAGAGATGCTGCTGCACCCATAAACAAAGCACTCTGTCTGCTTGTTCTCTCCTCCCTCCTCCTAGGCATTGTGCCTTGAACAGAGGACCTTTTCCACCCTCTGTCTGTCCCCACGGCCTTGGCCTGGACAAATCTCTCCAGGAGGCATCCCCTTTCACATCCACTCAGCTTCCCCCAGAGAAGTGCAGGTGGTTGGGAACTATTACTAAAGGATCTTGCTGATTTTCTGTTTGTCTGTGGAGTCACTGGAAAGCCATCATCAGAGCTGGCAACTGGCATTTGTCCTCTGTATGCCCCACGCCACACGTGTGCTATGGACTGCAGCATGTAGTACCACTCACTCCTTGCAACAACTTTATGAGGCAGGCACTAGTGTCATACCCACCTCAGAGATGAGGAAATTGAGGCAGGATGTTTAATTAAATTCTCCAAAGTTTCACAGTAAACAAGTGTCAGAGTGATGATTCAAAGCTAGGCATCCAGCATAGAAGGATAAGAGATGACAGCTATCTGTCCAAAATAAATGTGTGCTCTCCCCTTTACATAAATAGTGTGTGGTGCTATCACTGGGAGGCAGCTGCCCAGCCAGGGACTACATTTCCCAGCACCCCTTGCTGGGTGTGGCCATGTGACTAGTTCTAACCAATAGGATGTGAGCCAGCATTTTTAAGAGGTGAAAAGTCTTCTCTCCTTCCCGCCTCTGCCTCCACTGGCTGGCGGTAGAACAGTCTAGAGGATGGCAGAGCCCCAGATGGTAGGGACTGGGTCTTTCATTGCCCCACAGTGAAAAACTGCTTGCTGATCTGCATTGGACCATTGGATGAGTGAGAAATAAGCTTTACTGCCAAGTCAGAGGTCAGCCAACTTTTTGTATAAAGGGCTAGACAGCAAATACGTTCAGCTTTACGGTTCGGTTCATATAGTCTCTGTCACAATGACCCAGCTCTGCCCTTGTAGCATGAAAGCTTCCTTAGGCAATCTGTAAACAAACAAATGTAGCTGTGTTCCAACAAAACTTTATTTACAAATAAAACAGACAGACAACCAGACTTGGCCCTGGGCTGTAGTCTGGTAAACCCACTGAAATTGGGGGTGGCTGAGTATCTGTCATTGTAGCTAATGTTAATCAAGTAACATGGGGGAGAAGAGTGGAACGATGATAAACAGTCCTCATTGGTCCCCCGATCATCCATGACCATATACACAGGAAGGGATCTCCCAGTCCCAACCCCATCTTCCCTTCCCAAAGCCTGAGCGGGCCATGAATCCAGGCCACAGTCTTCACTGCCTGTGTAAAATCAGAAGGGGGAGTCCTGAAGGGGACATTTCCTAGCTTAATCACGCATCTTCCCAAAGGCTGCAGTCATGTAGATTCAAATGAAAAACAGCATTTTAAAAAGAGGACAGAAATGCTGAATAAAACATTAAATAGAAAAACCCAATGCAGCACTTAAAAGTTAATGCCCCAACATTTATTTTGGGGATGAAGCATATGTCTCACCTCATCTGTGATTAAAAGGTTCCCTGCCTTATTCATGCAATGGCTTTTTTCATTGTTTGCATAATGCAGCCAGTCAAAGTAGAAATTCCACAGAGGCTGCTGGGTTCTAGGAGTTTACTGTTGGTCATGGAAACGGATCGTGGGCAAGGTGCTATGCCGGACAAGAGGAAACCATTTCAGACACTTTCCAAGTCATCTTCACGTTCTTGGGTGAATTGTTTTAACCATTAAATATTATACAATGGCATTTCTCTTGTCGCTCAATATTACTGTCAGTTCTGGCAGAAAATATAATAGATACATTCTGGGTTTCCTCCCCCCTTCTCTGCACCAGACAGTGATGTGACTGCATTAGCAGCATCTTTACAACTGACACGCTGCCCTTTTGGGAGGCACTGAAGTGGTGTGGCCACAGCTCTCTCCAGCGATGTGCTCAGGCCTCGCCATTGCCATGCGGATGGGGTGGGGGTGGGGGGTGAAACCCAGAGGGTATTAGTTGTGGTCTCCTGCCTGCACTTTCTCTTACCGTGGGTAATTGAGCTGGCACCTGGAAATCCACACGTCCTGGGAAGGTCCTGCACAGGACCTGGCATTTTCAGACGGAAAGGTTTTTGTCATGGATACTTCCTACTTGCATTCTGCCTTCAGCATCAGGTGTTTTTCCTTTTGGCCTTTTATACTGGTGAATTACAGAAGGGCCTCTCCCATCTTTCTCTTCTTTCTAGCCTTCCCCCTCCTCTTTCTTCACTGATTCTCTGCTCTCAGGCCAAGAGACATTATTTAGAAACTTAAGTGCAGGGTGATCATCTATTAACTCAGCAAGCAGTTATTGACATCTACAATCTCAGATACTGTTTAAGCCTCAAGGGAGTTAGCAGTGAGCAAAACACAGTCGATGCCATCAAGGTACCTACATTCTAGTAGGAAAGACAATAAACAAGTTTATAATTTGTCTCCAAAGATTTTTTTTAAGTAAAGCCTATTTGGTTTTATGTCTCATCCACTGTTCTGCAGGGGCTCTACAACAGTGGCTGCTGACATAAAAATATGCTAACATTCATGAGGCCAGGGAGACATCTGAACTTGGGAAGGTGGTTTGGGTCCCTGGAATTAGAGGAAAAGATTTCTTCTGTCACTCAGTTCACATCATTTCCCAGCTCTCCAGCTTCCAATGGCATCTCGTCACTCCCTGAATAAAATCCAAATTCTCAACGTGGCCTTCAAGACCCCACATGAGCTGCTTCTGCTACTTCGCTGAATACATCCTCTATTCCTTCTCTCCGGCCCATTGGCTTCTCTGCTGTTCTTCAAAGACACAGAGTCTGTTCTCATCTCAGGGCCTTTGAACTTGCTGTGCCCTCCACCTGATTGCTCTTCCCCTAGACATTCACATGGCTGCCGCCCTCACTTCAAGAGGTCTTTCCTATCTAAACGGCAGCCCATACTTTCTATTCTTTGCCCTGATGCTATAGACTGCGTGTCCTGGGGGACAGTCATATGTTAAAGTCCCAACCCCCAATGTGATGATATTAAGAGGTGGGGCTTTGGGGAGGTAATTAGGTCATGAGGGTGGAGCCCTCATTAATGAGATTAGTGCCCTTATAAAAAGGCATTAGAGAGCTTTCTCCTGCTCTCTCTCTCTTGCTCTCTCCCCCATGTGAGGACACAGCAAGAAAACAGGCATCTGCAAGCCAAGAAGAGGGTCCTCCAAGAACTGAATCTGCTGACATTTTGATCTTGGACTTCCCAGCCTCCAGAGCTGTAAGAAATAAATGTTTGTTGTTTAGGCCACCCAGTCCATTTGTCAGAGCAGCCTGAACAGACTAAGACACCTGCTTTCAGTGTTTCTTCTCAGCCCACACTGCTCCGTGACACAGTCTCTATGCATCTGATTGTCTCTGCCGTCTGTCTTCCTCCACTAGGGCACCAGCTATCTCAGGCTGAATGATGAATGCCACCTAGCAGCTGTAACTTACTGCGCCCACTCTGCTCCCCTCCAGTCAGTTTTCCATGTGGCTGTCAGAGGAGGCTTCTGGAAGGTAAATCAGATGCTTACCACCGCCTCCCACCATGGTTTGGAAATCTTCATTGCTTTCTCTCTGATCTTAAGATAACGATGCAACTCCCCAACATGGCCTGCAAATCCCTGCATGCTCTCACACCTGCCCACCTTCATCCTCACCCTCCAATCTCCAGAATCTCCAGCATTTGCTCAGACCTTCATTTGCTCCAGTCCTTCCTGCCACAGAGTCTTTGCTCAGGTTGTTCCCACCTTCTGGAACACTCTTCTCTCTCCCAGTCACCCTCTCTGAGTCTTCATATCAAAGTTTCAGTCCACATCCTCAGGCAATCTCTCTGGCCTCTCTGAGTGGGTCAAACCCCCAGCCTGTGCTCTCATAGTCCTCGTGCTTCTACAGTACTGAATACAGGGTACTGGATATTTATGCGGGTGACACATTTTTCATATCTGCCCCTCCCCCTCTAGACTATACGCTCCAGGTGAGCAGAGAAAGCATAGTTTTTACTCCTATTTTTACTCTCAGAGCCTAGCACACAGTTAGGTTTTCAAGAAATACGTGAACAAATAACTAAATGAACATGACTTTCAAATAAGCTACTTAAAGCTTTCTGAGCCTCGGGCGATGATAGCTACACCATAGGGATGGAAGGCCTCCATGAGATAAATTAGGATGATGCTTCGTAAATAGAAATGCGCACAATCTGTACAAACTAGGTGGTTGTTTAAGTACTTGGGCCTGCCCACCTCTAGGTCTCTCATCTGATCCACTGAATTCGAAACCTTCCACAGACATTTTAATCCAGATACCACATCTGCTGAGTTTCTTTAGTAGCCTTTGCACTATTAAAAGTCAGTATCTCGGGAGACTGGGATTGACATATGTACACTAATATGTATAAAATGGATAACTAATAAGAACCTGCTGTATAAAAAAATAAAATAAAATTCAAAACAAAAGTTAGTATCTCACAGGATCTTCTCATCAAATCAGCAAGTTGGGCATTTACTATGTATTTTAAGTGCTTTATATAAATTAACACATTCCTCCCTGGCAACCTATCAATCTCCCCATTGTACAGATGGGGAAATTGAGGCATGGAGGAGAAAGAGAACTTCCCAGTAGACACACAACTAGAAAGTGGTGAACTCCGAGTGTGAACCCAGGCTTTCTAACTCCAGTCCATGCTCTGAACCATCCTGCAGCAGCGGTAAAGTCACACACAAATGACAAATGAGGAAACTGAGGCCTAGAAAGATTTCGTCACATGTTCTGCTGACTCCCAGCTGAAACTCTGAACACCAGGCCTCCACTTGCATGAAAGAGACCAATATCCAGTGTCCTTGCCCAGTGAGGAATCCCTTGAACCCATCATCACGCCATGTCCTCCAGCACACCAGGCTCCCAGGACACACGAAGCCCCAGCAGGGCTGTACCTAGGGGTGCAGTTTGCCCTACACTCCTGGGCATATGTTTATACCTGTAATGGATGAGTTCTGGTGACCTTCTCAGGTGCATATACCTGGTGCCCTTAACCTGACATGCCAACTTTGGGCTGTAAGTCAATTCCATCAGCATTTACCAAGATTCTACCACATGGAACTCTGCAGAGAGCAGAGGTTACAGAGTGAAGCTTTAGTCAGACAGGCCTGGGTTCAAATCATTCACTTACTCATTCATTCATTCACTCATTCATTCATTCTGTTAACAAATATTGCGGAGCCCTGGCTCTGTGATGGGGTTGCTCATGCACTCGGGATACAAGGTGAACCCAAGAGACAGGGGCACTCAGAGCCTGGTGGGACAGACAGACACCAAGACACTAAACACGTAAGAAAATTGGCAATTGTGCTACACGTTCAATGACGAAAATAAATAGGGAGATATGGTAGGATAAAACTGAGAGTAGAGGGTTGGAGAGGCCTTTAAACCAGGGCCATGATCTGCCCCTGACAAGTTTCATGCCTTTGGGCAAGTCTCCTAACCCCTCCAAGCTACAGTTTTCAAATCCATGAATGGGGATGGTCATATCTACTCCATATGTAAGATGCTCAGAAATGAAAGCTCTGCTTTTGTTAAGCCAGGTGCTAGGTATTCAAATGTAAACAGGACATCATGTGCAATCCGCCCCATTCCTCCTGACGCAGCCTTCTGTGCACTGAGTCCATGCTTGTTCACTGCCCACCAAGACAGGCACATCCTGCAGCCCTGTCCAGCCCAGCGGCCAACCGTGAGAAAGGCAGACAGGAGGCATCTTCCTCCTCCCACCTTGCCGGGTCACTGAGCAAAGAGGAGACAGAGGCAGATGGGCCCACTTTCTGCCTCTTTTTTATTTTTTCCTATTGCCCCAGGCACAACAACCAACAAGAAACACTGGCTGGAAGAGCTTGCAGGATGGGCCAGAACCCTGGCATAGATGGATGGCCTCCCGAAGCCAGGCTGCCATGAGAGCCAAGCCAGGCTGCCATGAGAGCCGAGATTAGTGGAGTAAAGGGCAGGCAGTTCTACATGCTATCTGACCAAATCATACTGCTCCCAGAGACAACGGCCCATCATTCTCTGCCTTCAGGCTGGGTTGGTAATCAGGGGAGCTTAGCAACTTGGGTCAAAACTGGCTCAGAGATGACGGAACCAGGCTCTGGGGAGAAGAAGCATGACTTGCTGGCTAATGGGCAAGGTCAAGAGATAAAGGAGTCACTTGTCTTTTAACAGCCCCAGGTGAGAGAAAACTGAAATATCTGTTCAGGAGATTTGTTGGCCCTTGGCATTCCTTTTTTTTTTTTTTTTGCGGGCCCCTCACTGTTGTGGCCTCTCCCGTTGCGGGGCACAGGCTCCGGACGCGCAGGCTCAGCAGCCATGGCTCACGGGCCCAGCCGCTCCGCGGCATGTGGGATCCTCTCAGACCGGGGCATGAACCCGTGTCCCCTGCATCAGCAGGTGGACTCTCAACCACTGCGCCACCAGGGAAGCCCCTTGGCATTCTTAAAGAGCCCCAAGTTCGAGGTATCCGCACCATATGCATACACACATATATTTTATATACATATATAGACACATATGTATGTATATACTTACACACATATAGTTACACATACAGACATGCATATATATAGACACAAACATGTATGTATATATGCATGTATACATATATAATAGAGACATACATAGACACATATGTAAACATGTAAATATAGAAATATACAGATGTATAGACACAGAGAGACACATTCACATATATATGTGTAGAGAGACACACATGTATGTACACATAGATACACGTATGTACTGCTGATATCACATCACGTTCACTCTAAAAAAATCTTCAGTGGTTCTGCATGAAGAATAAACTTATCCTAACCCTAAAACCCCTATAATTTGACCTCACCCTCCTTACATACAACCATGCCCTTCTTTACCACTTAAACTTTTCTTTTCATATTCTACACTGGTGTTTTCCCAGCTTCCATCATTCCAAAACCATCTTTGGGATTTTTGCCTTATCTGCAAGCCACCTATGTTATTACTAACTTAATATTTTACAAATTAAGTTAGTTTTCACTTAATTTATTTTGAAATATAACTTTATTTGTAGCACCACAAACGTAAAACCAGTGTCATTCATCGTGACATAAAGGCAGCTACAAAAATAAATACAATGAATTACAAAATAATGCTGGTGAATTCTAGCGGGAACAGGAGCCTGAAGAAAACCTTTAGCCAGAGACTTACTTAGAGATTTTGTTAAGAAGGGAGAAAAGCTGGTGCTGGAGAAATGATACCTCCAGCTAAGACTTTCCCCTTGACATAACCTGGAAAACTGGAAGATAACTAAAAAGGGGATCTGTGATTCCGTCCATTTAACTTGGTGTTGGTGTGACCCCTCCATTCATCTCAAGAAGCACCAGTGTGCAGCCCACACTTTGAGAAATACTGGTCGAGTATTCAGTGATTTGCTGGCTGGGAGCATCCTAACAAGGATTTGAGTGTCACGCATACAAATCACACACGGATGCAGCATCCTAGTAACTGTCCTGAAACTCCTGCCAGGCCTCCCCATTAGGCATAAACTCATCCTGGCTTTCATATCCCATACAACATAACATCTTTGGCTTCCTCCTCACTTCCCACTGTGTGTCTGTACTTACTTTTTCTCACACTGCTCTTCGTATATGTACTCTACCCCTGGGCAAACCAGATTGCTCCATTTCCCCTAAATAAGCCTCATGCTTCCACACCTCCCTGCCTCTGCTCCATCTGAAATGTCCTTCCCCGGCTCCTCCCGAAGCCCTACCCATCCTTCAAGGCACATCTCAGGTGTCACCTCCCCCATGAAGCACCCCCTGCCTTCTCCAGGGTCTCCCACACCTAAGCCAGTGACTCTCAAATTTGAGTGTCCATCAGCGCCACCTGCCAGATGATGCTGATGCTGCTGGTCTGGGGACCACACTTCGAGGACGACTGCATTAGGCAATCAACAGATTTCTGTGGAATTTAATTTCCTTTCTGCCTCCTGCTTCAGGTGAAAGTGGTGACTGAATGGTTGTTAGGTTCCCCACGAATAACCCCTCCCTTGTGTTACTGAGAGCAAGAGGTCTCTCTGCAATACACGAGGCCCTCCCCCTTTTTAATCACTCTGCTTACTCTGATTGTAAACAGTTCCTAAGACTGATGTGGCAAAGAACCACAAACTGAGTGGTTTAAACAAAAGAATTTTATTCTCTCATAGCTCTGGAGGTGAAAAGTCCAAAATCACAGTGTCGGCAGGGTTGGTTCCTTCTGAGAGCTATGAGGAAAAATCTCTTCCATACCTCTCTCCCAGCTTCTGGTAGCCTCAAGTGTCCCTTGGCTTGCAGATAGCCCTCTCCCATTTATGCCATAATAAAAACATTAGTACTTACTATATTTAAAAAATTATATGTGTCTCCACATCATCTTCTCTGTGTATGTGTCTGACTCTGTCTCCAAGTTTCCCCTTTTTATAAGGACACCATTCATTTTGGATTAGGGTCCATCCTGATGACCCTATTTTAACTTGATCACCTCTGTAGAGACACTATCTACATATGAGGTCACATTCTGAGGTCCTGGGGGTTAAGGACTTCTACATATATTTGGGAGGGGGACACAGTGCAACTCCTGACACCCTGTCAGGTAACCTCTGATCCCTGGAGGATCCATACTGTGGAGAAAAACAACTCACTTGCCTTGATGACACATCATCTCATAGATGTCCCTCATCACCAATCCAAGCATCAGAATTTAGGCTACTGGAGAATTCTGCTCTGGTGAGCAAAAGTGAATGGCTCATGTCATTATGCAATGTGCTGACCTAGCAGGTAATTTAAATAAAAGGGCACTGGTAGCCATGAGAAACGTTGGATACACATCTCACCAAGGCTTTTCTTCCCGTAGCTTGCTTCATGAAATATAAAAACAACCCTGTTATATAACCACATTCCACCGCACTGAGTTAACTAAATGGATTTGAAGCCCTTCTGTGGAAACACAGTGATGGCCTCTCCACTTGCTGCATTAAGAGCCTCCACTCTGCCTCCGCACAGGCCCAGCCCTGCCCCGCTCCATCTCACCTGCCTCTCAGTCTGCAGCCTGGTCTTTCTAAAAAGCTTATCTGACCATGGCACTCCCCCGCTTAAAACACTTTAATGCTCCCCCCTTGTCCAAACTCCTTAGCAGGGCATTCAAGGGTCTTCATTATTCTGCATATAACAACGCCTCAATTCCCATTTCTTAGTTCACCCGCCACCTAGCCGTCCTCCCAGGCAAGCCCAGCATCCTGCAGCTTTTCTCAGTCCCCATCACACTCCCTGGAATGCCTTTCCCTCCTGCTCTGCCTGGACCAGGGCACCGCTATCATTTGGGGTTGGGATAATCCTGCCTTGTGCAGGGCTGTCTGTGCACTGCAGGGTGGTCAGGGTGGTAGGTAGCAGGGTGCAGTGGGTAGATGCCTCCCTGGCCTCTACCCACTAGATGTTAGTAGAAATTCCTCCCCACCTCCAGTTTTGATAACCAAAAATGTCCCTAGACATTGTCAAATGTCCCCTGGCCTAGATAATTCCAACTGATCCTTTAAAACTCAGGGCAGACGTCATCGGATGAATGGATAAAGAAGATGTGGCACATATATACAATGGAATATTACTCAGCCATAAAAAGAAACGAAATTGAGCTATTTGTAATGAGGTGGATAGACCTAGAGTCTGTCATACAGAGTGAAGTAAGTCAGAAAGAAAAAGACAAATACCGTATGCTAACACATATATATGGAATTTAAGAAAAAAATGTCATGAAGAACCTAGGGGTAAAGCAGGAATAAAGACGCAGACCTCTTAGAGAATGGACTTGAGGTTATGGGGAGGGGGAAGGGTGAGCTGTGACAGGGCGAGAGAGAGTCATGGGCATATACACACTAACAAACGCAGTAAGGTAGATAGCTAGTGGGAAGCAGCCGCATGGCACAGGGATATTGGCTCGGTGCTTTGTGACAGCCTGGAGGGGTGGGATGGGGAGGGTGGGAGGGAGGGAGACGCAACAGGGAAGACATATGGGAACATATGTTTATGTATGACTGATTCACTTTGTTATAAAGCAGAAACTAACACACCATTGTAAAGCAATTATACCCCAATAAAGATGTTAAAAAAAAAAAAAAAAAAAACAACTCAGGGCAGAGCTTCCAGGAGGCTCTCTGGCCCCTCCTCCAGGTTGCATGGTGCAACGTCCATGTTTCACCACATCGCTCACAGTGCAAATTCACTGTGCGTTGACTCTGGGTCTCCCCCAAATTAGCCTGGACCACGTCTGCTTCTATTATGTGCCTCTGGTGCCAGCACAGGGCCTGCCTGGGAGGGGGCCTCCCATTCTGTTTGTGGATCAAGTAAATGAAAAAGCAAGTGAGTGGAAAAGAGAGAGGAAGAGGGTGGTCCTGCCCCCCGGTGCCAGGACATAAAGAGGTTTCCCTGAATCCAGCATGTTTTCTCAGTTGTTCTCACACTCACCACTCAAAGGTGAATATGAATAAGAATGTACAAACACAGAAGGAGCATATATGACTCACACTCCAGCCTGGCACCAAATCCGCTCTCCATCCCCGGGGTCTCAGATGTTATTTTGTTAAAACCACACTCTCTAGGTTTCTTTTTTAAACCTTAAAAGATAGACTTTTTTTTTTTTAAGGCAAGAAAGCTTAAGTCTTTTTCTTTTTTAACATCTTTATTGGAGTATAATTGCTTTACAATGGTGTGTTAGTTTCTGCTTTATAACGAAGTGAATCAGTTATACACATACATATACCCCCATATCTCTTCCCTCTTGCGTCTCCCTCCCTCCCACCCCCCCTACCCCACCCCTCTAGGTGGTCACAAACCACGGACCTGATCTCCCTGTGCTATGCGGCTGGAAAGCTTAAGTCTTAAAGACGTTTGCTAGAGCCAATCGTCCCAGAAGCAAGGATGGGAGCCAGGCTTACCAACGCTGCCACCTACAGAGCAGTGGGGCACCTAAAGCTGAGTGCAGCAGAGGGAAGAGGCTGGAGGGGCAGGGGAGGGGCACCTCCAGAAGAAGGGCCAGGGGTCAGCGCGAGGGCCCAGCTCCTGGCTCCTTGGCCAGTGGGAGGAGAATGTCTCTGCCAAGAGCTCTGAGAACCCGGCGCCAGACAGAAATCAGTCCCTTCTCTCAGTTGCGAAGGAGCTAGGCTGAAGGAGAAAGAAGTCCTTTCTCCACGGGCCGCACACTCACAGCACACATACAAACTCACATACATTCACACCACCCACACACCCACTACACATACACAAACACATACACCATAGGCAAACCATATGCACTCCCCACACACACAAACACACACACAAATAGGTGCTATTATACCCTCACACAAACACACAACCCTACCTACAGCGTATATACAAACTCACAGACTCACAAATACACACACACTCACAGACACACACATTCACACCACACACACTACGCATACATAAACACACATATCACAGGCAAAACACGACACATTTTTGCACACACACTCACATAGATACACACACATACAACACACTCATACATCTGTGCCTCTAATTCTCTTTACATCTGCCTCTGTTCCTCAAAAAGCCATTCTGGAGACTAAGATGCAGCTGTGGGCAGGATGCAGCTATGGGGGGATACAGCTGTGGGGGGGATGCAGCTGTGGGGAGGATGCAGCTGTGGGGGAGATGCAGCTGTGGGGAGGATGCAGCTGTGGGGAGGATGCAGCTGTGGGGAGGATGCAGCTGTGGGAAGGATGCAGCTGTGGGGAGGATACAGCTGTGGATGGGGGAGAGACTGGGAGGTCCCACAGTGCCCCTGGTGAAGCATCCTGACTGTTTGGCAGGAGCAATCTCAGGCTGAAACGTTCCCTTGTGTCTCAGGTTTGGGGAGGGGAGTTTTCTCTCTGCTTCCTGTAAGCCCTTCCCAGCCTCTACCTGACACCAAACCATCTTGACAAAGTAACCATGGCTGAATCACTCCCCTCTCCCTCCAATGTCCACTGCCTGTACACAGTGCTTATCTGAGTGGGAGGAGTTCCAGGTGTTAATTAACAACAATTAATTTTTACTTCAATAAAACATCACTTTTATAATAAACAAAAGGCAAATTTAAAGACCTCACTTCTTTCACGAGACTGTTCCAGTTTTACAAGTGAATTTTTACAAGCTAATTGTTCCAACAACCCAGCCTACAAGAGGTATAATGCAGAGTAGGAATTCCAGGGGGAGAGGTATGCAAAGTTAATCTTAATAAATTTTGAATCATATTTTCAAAGCACTGGGTGGGGTGTGGGCCTGATAATTAGGGAGAATATTCAGTAAAGTTTCAATAAAATGACAAAATCTTTTGTAAAGAGATTACTCACTCTGCTGTACCTACTCCCTAAAGCTAAATTATCATATAAAAGCCTGACTTTGAACAAGATAGCCAAGTTTCTTAAGGCAAGACATTGTCCCCCAAGTTCTCTGAAACACAATTATCCCTTAGGAAAGCACCTGAGTGGGGCCTCTTACTACCTACAGGTCCTCTGGGGGATCACTTTTAACCTCTCTGAGCTTGTTTCTTCATCTGCAAGATGGGGATAATACTGCCTGCCTCCCAGGAGTGTTATAAGGATTAAAAGATACACACACACACATACACAGAATGTGGTACCTATTAGGTGCTCAATAAATGCTAGCTGACACCTTTGGTATGATCATGCTCTTCCCCAATGTCAATCCCCATCTCTCCATGTGTAACTCTGACCTTTTCCGTGGAGCTCAGTTCAGATCCCACTTCCTCCATGAAGTCTCTCCGTGAATGTGCTCATTGGAAGTAAACCATTTCCGCCTGTGATCTACACCCACCTTCTGGCACTTTATCTGTCCCTCTCCTGGGGCCCACTTAGCTTCTGTATTGTAATGTCACCTCCAGCACACCTTATACTCCCCCTGTACCGTAATTACCAGGGTCCATGTCTAACTCATCCCTGTGTGCTCCTCGGCACCCGGAACAATGAGATGAACGCAGTGGGCACTCCGGTGGGTTGTTTATGTGAGTAACAGTGACAGCATGGCAGACCTGTGGTTGGTTCCCCAACATGCATTCTACCCCTGACCTGAGAAAATTGTTCTCAGACAATATGGAATTTCTGTTGCACTACTCATTTGGTAGTTTTTAAATATGGCCACAATTTTTTTACACTCCTCCCCCTTCAAAAGGTGGAGCCTGATCCCCTCCTGTGCACTCAATGATTCATTTCTAATGAATGGAATGTGGCAGAAGTGAAAGTAGGTGGTTTCTGAGATGAAATCAACAAAAGCACCGTGGCCTCCATCTGTCTCTCTTGGATCACTCACTCTGGAGGGATCCAGCTGCCATGAACATGAGGACACTCAAGTAGACCCATGGAGAGGTTTCCAAAGTGAATAAATGAGGCCTCCTGCCCACTGCCACTGGACCGAGCCATCTTGGCCACAGATCTTCCAGTCTCAGTCCAGCCTTTATATAACTGCAACCTTGTGAAAGACCCCAAACCAGAATCCCCCAACTGAGTTGCTCCTGAATTCCTGACCCACCAAATCTGTGAGATAAAGGTGCTTGTTTCAAAATGCTAAGTTTCGGGATAATTTGTTATACACCAATAGTTAACTAATACACTCCATTGGTACATGGTTCAGGAATTTCATCCAATCCTGGAAAGCTGTACAGTGAGAGGAAGCTGCTAAGGGAAAGGTGGGTTCTAGGGAAGGCTTACTTACTCACTCCTAAGGGGGCCAGAGGAAGACAAAGTCTCTCTTGTGCTACCAGACCTTTGTGGCTGGATGTGATGCCCCAAACCTCAGAAATCATTTTGGTACCAGCCTATGAGTGAAGCCAACAGCAAGGACGGTAGGGTAGAGAAAGTAAGCAGCTGTGTTCTTGATGATGACACTGAACCACTGAATCTACCAATTCCAAAGCCTGATCGACTTCAGAGTTTCTGGTCATGTGCGATAATAAACTTATACACGCATTCTCTTACTTGTAGGTAAACACATCCCAACTCATTCAAAGAGTTACATTTAATGGGCTACCTGCATTTTACATTAAGCACTATCTATGACACTTCCTGCAGATGATTTCTAATCTCTCCAGGATCCAACAATTTGGGTATTCTCATCCCTATTTTAAAAATGAGGAAATTGAAGCTCAAAGCAGTTGAATAACTTGTCTCAGGTCACATAGCTAGTGAGAGATTGGATTCAGTACATGCCTGTTGAACTCTAAGTCCACATTCTTTCCAACACACCACGCTGACAACGAAAATGTCATGCTGAGATAGCGCCCCAAGATTCACTCAGGAAGAAAGCCAGTACTACATCAGCAGCAAGTCCAAACCTTAAATGCTAACTCCTTAGCTTTGCATAGAGCCATACATCGCCTTCTGCCATGTAGCCTCCCAAGGCTGGACAGGTCTTGATGTGATTTTCCACTTCTCACTGTATAAGGTATTATTTCTCAATATCCTACAAAGGCACCACCAACCTTCAATTATCTCAGCTGGGAACACTTCTGCAATCATTCTAGCCCATGGTGCAGGCTCCCTGCTCTGAACCCCTATTGCACTGATAACCGGAACCATACAGTTTAATGCTAAAGGGTTTTCAAATTGTTTCAAGCATCCTAACCTGCCCCCATCAGCCCAGCTGTCTGCTTCTTAAGATCAAATCCCTGTGCCAAATTCTTCTCTTGCTCAGCTCCTGAATCTAGGTATCAAAGTATTAGGCATAATGTGGGTGCCTAATATACAGTTTCATCTTGTCTGATCAACAGGCAGGGGCTGCAATATTATTTTTGAAATCATGTCGATATGGCTTTTTGCTGCATTGGCAAGTTTGACCTGCCTGCCCGCTTTTATACCTCTTCTTTCCTTCATGCTTTTGCTCAATCTTTGTGAAGTCTTTCTTAACAACATCTCAAAACCCCCAAATTAAGTCACTCTGCTTTTAGACTATCATTGTGTTCTGTAGATATCTTTAATAAAACAAGAAACTTAACTGCTTTATGATTAACTGCTCTTGAAAAGCTCTTGGGAAATCAGCTATGTAAAAAATCACATACTTTCAAGTCCCCAAGTACCAACAGTTGGTATTAGTAGAAGTTCAATAAATCTTTTTTTTTTTGAGGTATAGTTGTTTTACAATGTTGTGTTAGTTTCTACTGTACAGTGAAATGGAGTTCCCTGTGCTATACAGCAGGTTCTTATTACTTATCTATTTTATACATATTAGTGTATATATGTCAATCCCAATCTCCCAATTCATCCCACCTCCACCCTTGCCCCGCTTTCCCCCCTTGGTATCCATACGTTTGTTCTCTACATCTGTGTCTATTTCTGCCTTGCAAACTGGTTCATCTGTACCCTTTTTCCAGATTCCATATATATGTGTTAATATATGATATTTGATTTTCTCTTTCTGACTTACTTCACTCTGTATGACAGTCTCTAGGTCCATCCACGTCTCTACAAATGACCCAATTTCGTTCCTTTTTATGGCTGACTAATACTCCATTGTATACATGTATCACATCTTCTTTATCCATTCATCTGTCGATGAGCATTTAGGTTGCTTCCATGACCTGGCTATTGTAAAGAGCTATGAACTTTGAGGTGCATGTGTCTTTTTGAATTATGGTTTTCTCTCGGTATATGCCAGGTAGTGGGATTGCTGGGTCATATGGTAATTCTATTTTTAGTTTTTTTAAGGAACCTCTATACTGTTCTCCAAATAAATCTTGATGAAATGGATGAATACATTTATGGTTCAAATGATACCCAATGTCTGCCGTGTTTCTGTAACAGTTATCACAGGTCTCAGCCCACTACATTGCAATAGTACGTTTGAAATTGTCTTCTCTTTTGGACTGTGAGTTTCCAAGAGCAAGGAATGGATTCTCTTCACCATTGTGTCTCTAACCTCAAGGCAAGCATTTAAATATTTGTACATAAATGTGTGACAACTGTTATGTTCAGTTAGGCATTAAACAGGTTACCCATTCCCCAATCAACGACCAATGGAATTACTGAGTAATGCAAAGAAACTGGTCTTGAATTAAACATTTACTATACATAATCACCCGGCAGAAAATGGTACAAAAATTACTCTTTTGAGAAACATTTTTTGGGCACCATTAGTTGATGTCATAGTCTTCTTCAAGTTGGCAACAGCTCCTTGCCAATTGGCCAAAGCTTCCCTTGGTGCCTTGCATTGCAAGTCTGCAGACCTGACTCAGGGATTTCTGATAAGGTTTGGCCTATGAAAATGTATCCCAGGAGTTCAATATGACAAAGGGGCATTTTTAAAAATACAGACACCAGTAATAGTAATAATAATAATAATACTATAGATACCCTCTCCTAGGAAATTATTTCTTTCCACCCAAAAGAAGCAAGTTAAAACCGTTCTTCCTTCCCTTATGTTCACCAGGGGTCTCTGGCTAGTTCACATCGTTTTGCATCATAGGCTTCATCTCAGGCCTCTTGGAAACTGGTCTGCAAAGCTCAGGCTGCAGAAGAGAGAGGTTCAAAGTGGGGCACAGCTTCACCATCAATTAATCCTGACTGATCTCCTGCCAGAGGTGACATCCTATCCTCAGGGTTTGGCAGCAAGCCTGATGGAGATAAGAAATGCCAGACTGGGTCAGACCAATGGCCTGTTCAGGCCATGGCACTGTCTGGCAGAGGCATCCAGAGATGTTTTGTAGAAAAGAGCTGCACATGTCTCCTATGACATTAGTCATAAAAAATGTGCAAAAAGTCCTTCTGCAGCAGATCATCTTAGTGGTCCTTCCAATTCTATGCCCCTCCATCTTCCATGTTGATGGACTTCCATTTTGTTCAGATGTCTACCTCTCCTCCATGAAGCTCGGGAAGAAATCCTTTTTGCCTTACACTAGGGTTTCTCCACCTCTGCACCACTGTTATTTTGAACCAGATAATTCTTTTCTGTGGGGACTCTCCTGTGCATTGTAGGATATTTTGCAGTATCCCTGGCCCTTGCATGCTAGATACTAGTAGCAACATCCATTTTTGTGACAACCAAAAATATCTCCAGACATTGTCCTTAGGGTAGAGGGAGACAAAACTGCCCCCATGGAGAACTACTGCTCTAAACCAACATGGTAGCCCCATTGCCTTAGCCAGTGATTGGTTGGTTTAAACCAATGAGACCCAAGGGAAAGGCACCTTGAGGGCTTCTAAGAAATGTTTTTTCACTCTTAAGAAGCTATGAAATAGAAGGCCCCTCTTCTTTTTCTGGTTGCTGACATGTCTAGATCTGACACCTGGTACTGTAGCACACATCTTATAAACACCCTGAGGATGCCAGCCAACAAAAGGGATGAAGAAGATGAAAAAAAATTTTTTTTAAGTCATGGCTCCCCAATGTGACTTAACCAACCCAAGGGCCGCCATACCGCAAGACTTTTTGTTACATGAGATAACAATGTCCTTATTAACAAAACATATCTGAGTTGGGATTTCATTACTTGCAGCCACAATCATCCTAACTGATACATCTTTCTGTCTTCTCCATAACCACCCACTTTGCCTCTCTCACTCACAAGTAGATCAAAACATCACCCTTAAATGCACTGAGAAGCTGTGTGGGATAAAGAGCCCTGGATTCTGAGTCAGACAGTGCTAGTTCAAGCAGCAGCTCCACACACACAGCTCTGGCGTCTTCAGAAGTCACTTAATTTCCCTCATCTTTACAACTGTAATCCCATCAATTCTGCACTCCTTTGGGATTTTATGATGATCAAATGAGATAGTGCATATGAAAATGCCTGGTGAACTCTAAAGTCTTCACGAGTACCATTTCATTTTCAGCCCCTTCCACCCTTTGAAGAGCGGCACATCTACAGTCACCACCCAACAGTCAGACATTCCACTAAGATGGACAATAAATATTAAGCGTGTGTAGATCAGGTTCCCAACCTCAGCACTCCTGACATTCTGTGCTGGGCAGTTCTGTGTTGCGGGGTCTATCCTGTGCACTGTAAGATATTTAGCAGCATGCCCGGCCAGTCATGACAACCAGAAATGTCTCCAGACGCTGCCAAAGGGGGGACATTCATCCCTGAAGGACAAAATTGCCCCTCATTGAAAAACACCGGTGTAGACAATGGGGACATACAGACGAAAAGATTTATTCCATGACTTGAAGGAATTTACATTCTTACATAAACAATCATTTTTTTTTAAACTGTAAAACTATCACAACCATTATTAGGTAGCAGATAGATCACAGATTTAGATTCAAATGTAGGTTCCCCTCTCTACTTGCCTGGGGCATTACTGTCTCAGTCTCAGCTTCCTCATCCAGAAAATGGGGATGAGAAAGCCTACCTCTCTGGAGCATCTTCAGACTTAAATAAGATAATGAGTGCAAAAAGCCTAACAAAATGCGTGGCATACCATTAGTACTTAATACATGTTAGCTTTGCTTATAATTGTGTTCCTGGTTCAAAGATTATTATCTGGCTTTAGGAATTAGGACCTTAGTTCCTGTTAGCCTTCCTCACTTTGTTCCACTGTTTTACAGACTTGAGTCCCACACCTGATGCAGATGCTGTTGGTTCTCCACTGAAATGCCCTCAGATCTTCTTACCATTTCAGCAAGGCCAGCATGACTTCCAAGAACCAACACCTGCATCTTTGTTAGAGAGCAACTCTGCAGATGTTAGGCCCCTCTTTGCCTGGACACTTCTGATCCACCATGCATACTCCACCCTGGAACAGCCTTTAACTGATGCCTAATGGACGCGGGAGTATAAATAGCCCAGCTACCTCATTCCTCAGTAGGGATAATTCTCAGGCATGTATTTTGCATTGATTCCTAGAACTTTCCTGCAGGAATAAGTTTCAGTTGCCCACCAATTTCCAAACACAGTCAACAACAGCAAGAAGGAGGCTCCTCCCACTTGCCCCAAGCACAAGCCCAGCCTTCGTTGGTGAAGACATATGTGGGGATGTGTTGCTTGCAAACTGCCTGGATTTCTGAACTTGAATTAATACTCAAAAACTATACCTGGATAGATCCGTACCTGCTGAATAGTCCCTCCGTCCTGGGAAACAGACTGAGACATCAGTGTCCCAAATGCTGAAATACCCCAGCACTGTGCCCTGCAGACACGAGCGTTCCCCAGGTTATGGAATGGGCAAGCAATAGTCCATACCCCCTTGGGCTGGTGCTCTAAGTGGCCCAAAATATCTCAATCCATAAAGACTTTCTCTCCTCACTTCCTCTCTCCACTTCAACCTTGTAGGGTTTTTGTTTCCCAAAACCTGTCTACATTGCAGAGGGGTGACATAGTTAGATGGGTATCTTATAAAGACTGCACTTGCAGCGATGTGGACCTCATAACAATGCATTTTCATTTCTCAGATCACCATCAAATGTTAAAAACAAAACAAAACAAAACCTCTTTCATTTGTACTGAGAGATCCCAAGCTACTTGTTTTACTGATGACTTCAGTAGGAAAACTGCAGAATCATAATGGACTGAAAAGATAAGTCCCTAAAGGACAAGAATTGAGGCCAGAAGATATCACGCACACCGAAAACATGTTGTCAGGAAATTTGTGAGGCTATTAAATCTTACTGTGGAGGAAAATAACACAAATATAATCCTAATGATAGATGTATTCTCGTGATGATCTAAGCTATTCCGCATATGGAATAGGAGAGAAAAGGAAACTACTTTTCAAAGAACCTATTACATTTAGTCTTCCCCTCAAGACCTGCGAGGTGGACAAAGCTAACACCACTTTAAAGTTAAGACTGAGGATCCACTATGGAAAACAGTGTGGAGGCTCCTCAGAAAATTAAAAGCAGAACTACCACATCATCCAGCAATCCCACTTCTGGATATTTATCCAAAGGAAATGAAAACAGTGTATTGAAGAGATACATGCTCTCCCGTGCTTATTGTAGCATTATTCACAATAGGCAAGATGTGGAAACAACCTAAGTGTCCACCAACAGATGAATGGATACACAGAATGTAGTTTATCCATACAGTGGACTCTTATTCAGCCGTGGAAAAAAGGGAAATCCTACCATTTGCTACAACACTGATGAACCTTGAGGGCATTATAAGTGAGGTAAGTCAGACAGTGAAAGACAAACACTGTATGATATCACTTACATGCGGAACCTAAGAAAGCCAAACTCATAAAAACAGAGAGTACTATGGTGGTTACCAGAAGTTGGGGTGGGGGACTGGGGAGATGTTGTTTAAGGACACAAACTTGGAACCAGTACATAAATAAATCCTGGAGATATAACACACAGCATAGGATTATAGACAACAATGCTGTATTATAAACTTCTAAGTTGCTAACAGACTAGGTCTTATTGTTCCCACCACAGAAAAGAAATGATAATTATGAGGTGACAGAGGTGTCAGCTCACACTACGGTGATAATCAATATTGAAATATATAAAGGTAGCAAATGAACATGTTGTATACTTTAAACTTACACAAAGTTATATGTTAATTATTTCTCAATAAAAATAAACTTAAAAATATAGGGCTTCCCTGGTGGCGCAGTGGTTGAGAGTCCACCTGCCGATGCAGGGGACACGGGTTCGTGCCCTGGTCCGGGAAGATCCCACATGCCGCGGAGCGGCTGGGTTCGTGAGCCATGGCCGCTGAGCCTGCGCGTCCGGAGCCTGTGCTCCGCGATGGGAGAGGCCATGGCAGTGAGAGGCCTGCGTACCGCAAAAAAAAAAAAAAAAAAATATATATATATATATATATATATATATATATAAAAAATAGACTGAGGAGGTTGAGCCAGGTGTATCAGATCAGAGCTGGAATTTGAACCTGGATAAGCACGAAGCCTGTGCTCCCTGCCACGCTCTTGCTAAGTTCTACTTATTGTCCAACAGGAAGAGTCAAGTTGGAAACAAGACACCAGCCCAGCTGGCTCACCATCTGCCTGAGGGGACAGGAATGACACTGGCTTGCCCGGGAGAGGAGTGGGCAAAGACACAACCTGTCTCACAGTTGGAGGGGAGGGCAAGGTCACCCAGGGCTGGCTGGTGGGAAGGACCTCCTGGAAGACGTGGGCCACGTGCTAGATGTAAAGAAGGGTTTGTTAAGGCAGCAAGTCTCCACCTGGGAGCTTCTACTAAATGCAGGCACTGGGTCCCATTACCAGTAAAATCAGACGGTGGGTCTGGGTGAAACCTGAGAATCTGCACATTGAACAAGCCCCACAGGTGATTCTGATACAGCTCAGGACCACGCTTGCAGAAAGAGTAGATGGGGACAGGTGGGGTAGAGCCATTTCACCTGGAACTTTCCAAATTCAAGAAAATCAGATGGACTGGGACAGGTGGTTTCCACAGGTGAGTAGCAGAGGATACCATTGAAGGGCTCATTTGACTTAGAGGACTTTACATGTCAGGCTAAAACGAAGGTAATGTATATTTATTGAGCATCTGCTGCATATCAGATTCTCTAGGCATTTTGCATATATCGCTTTAATATTCACAAAAATCCTACAAGGATGTCCCATTTTAATTTAATTTGCCCAGAGACAGACAGCTAATAAGAGAAGAACTGGGATCAGAGTCTGAATGTTTGTACCTCTAAAGCCTATATTTTTCCTGCTATATCCCATCTCTCCTATGGACTCTAAGCCACAAGCCGAGTAGAGTCACTGATGTCTTTGGAGCAGGCAAAGCAACAAGTTCACAGGGAATTTTAAGAGACCAAAACTTGCGTTAAGTTGGATTGGCCTGGGGAGAGAATGGAGCCAAGACTAGACCCCTTGACCTCATCTAAATCGTACCTCCTGTAGTGCTGATCAGGGCCAGGAAGGAGTGGAGCCAGAGGTCTCCTCAAAGAGTTCTAGGTAAAAACCTCAACCTCATACCCTTAAAAGACAAAGGGTGTTTTAATCTAAGCTCTGAGCCAGGTCACCTGTTTGCCTGTATGCTATGCTAGTCTTTGCATCACCTAGAATTCTAAAGAGAACATAATTGCTTATGCAGCAACATCTGAGAACAGGGGTAGAGAGGTGAGGGGCCTGATGTACAGAGTCCCTGGGTGCAGCTGTCTGAGAAAAGCTTCGTGTTCCCTTCAGCAGGGGTGGAGGATGAATTTGGGATGAGCAGAGAGAACACAAGGAAATCGGTTAGTCCCTGTGGCAGTAGTCCAGGTAAGAGATGATGGGTAGCCCAGTGTAGGGCAGCCGGCAGTGGGGATGAAGAGACATGGACTAATTCTGTAGGTAGAACTGAGACCGTCAAGTTGAAAGGGCAAGGATTTTCTTGCACATTTGGTAACTGAGGAGGAAACTGAGTCACAAGTGGTCAAATGACAAAAGGTACTTGGCTAAATGACACAGAAATAACTCAAACCCAGATCTCCTGACTCAGCCATGGTGGACTGAGCTCTTACTCTGGGGTGAGCATGCTGCATAGGGTTAGGGGTACAAAGGAGAAGACTATAAGGCAGTGTTGCACACAAAAAGGGGAGAACAAGGAAACTTTTGAAGGTGATGGATATGTTTATTACCTTGATTGTGTTAGTGGTTTCACAGTTGTATGCGTATTTCCAAACTCATCAAATTGTGTACATTAAATCTGTACAGTTTTTACATATAAATTACACTTAAATAAAGCCTTTTTTAAGATTTCTTTGATGTGGACTGTTCTAAAAGTTTTTATTGAATTTGTTACAATATTGCTTCTGTTTTATGTTTGGGGTTTTTTTTATTTTTTATTTTTTTTGGCCACGAGGCATGTGAGATCTTAGCTCCCAGACCAGGGATCGAGCCTGCACCCCCTGCATTGGAAGGTGAAGTCTTAACCACTGGACCCAGGGAAGTTCCCCATACAGCTTTTTTTTTTTTTTTTTTTTTAAGCAGTGTTACATAGTAGTTAGGAACCAAGGCTCTGGAGCCAGGCTGCCATAAGCCTACCTACTATTTGGGTAACCTTAGGCTATTCACATAATCAGTCCAAGTCTCATTTATCCCATCTGTAAAATGGACACATCTCATAGGACAATAGTGAGGATTAAATCAGATGATGCATATAAAGTCCTTATATTTTCCTTCTACTTAACACTGAACTAGCAGTCCTTGTCTGTGTAATCAGTCAAGAAAGATTATTTAAGAAATAAGAACATTAGAAAGATAAGAAAATATTAACATTCACAGACAATATGATTGCCTACATGGAAATATCTAGGATAATTTACAGGTAAATAATGAGAACTAATAATAAATTCAGAATATTTTCAAAATAACCTCCATACACAGAAAACAATAATGTGCCTACACACCAGTAACTATCAAATAGAAAATGTTTTATCTATGGCTAGAGCTATCTATCCCACTGAAAATACTTTTTAAAAAATTATAAAGCACTCAGGAATGTCAAAAATATGTGAGAAGTTTTGAAGTTTTAAAACTTCACTAAATGACTATGAAGTTATGAAGTTTTAAAACTTCACTAAATGACTTAAGATATGTCCCAAACAAGTGAAAAGGCTGTACCCCATGTCCATGAATAGGAAGATTTCCTATCAAATGCTGATTTGCTCTATATTAATCTATAAATTCAATACCACATTAATTAATGAAGGTAATCAATAGAATTTTTTATAGACTATGACAAACTGAGTGCAAAATTTATAGCTAAGGATAAAGGACTATGAAGAGAAAAAGAAATTATGATTAAAACAAACAAGACAGAAGCACTTACCCTCTCAGAAATCATCTTATTATAAAGCTACATTAATGCAAAAAAACCCAACCAGTATGAAAAAGGTATGAGGATAAACAAATAATCCAATGGAACAAAGCAGAGAATCCAGAAAGAATTATATCACTGAGGAGTTGTTGAAAATTGGGAGAAAATGGTGAGATAGTCCACAAATAGTGCTGAAGTCATTGGCTCTCCACATGAAAAGTAAATAAAATTAAATCCTTATTTCACAACACATACAAAATATATTCCAGGTGGAATAAATATCTAAATGTAAAAGGCAAAACTTTACATTCTGAAGTGTCTATCTTTATGTCACTGGGGTAGGGAATATATTTTTTAAGATGCAAAAAGCAAAATCTATTAAGAAAAAGTTCAATAAATTTGTATCTGTTAAAATTTTTAATTTTTTAAATTATGAGACCCAATACATAAAATTGGAAGACAAACTGAAAGCTGAGATTGTAAAAAAATTCTGCAATACTTCTAATAGTTTCAAAAATTAGTATCCATGACATATAAAAAAATACATTTAAATCAATAAGAAAAAAATGATCACCCCAATAGAAACGAAGACCTAAATGGCCAACAGACATGAAAATATGCTCAACTTCCCAAGTAATAAGATAAATGCAAATTGAAAACAATAATAAGATTCCATTTCACACCTATCATATAAGCGAAAATGGATAAGATTAATAATACCAAGATTTGAAAAAAATATGAGAAAGTTGGGTCTTTCCTTCTTGGCTGTGGGAGCATAAACTAGCTCAGTCATTTTGCAGAACATATTGGCAATCTCTAGTGATACTGAAGATGCCCACATCCTATGACTCAGAAACTCTACTTACAGGGATATATTCTTTTTTTTTTTTTTTTTTTTTTTTGCGGTACACGGGTCTCTCACTGTTGCGGCCCCACCCATTGCGGAGCACAGGCTCCGGACGCGCAGGCTCAGCGGCCATGGCTCAGGCGCCCAGCCGCTCCGCGGCATGTGGGATCTTCCCCGACCGGGGCACGAATGCGTGTCCCCTGCATCGGCAAGCGGACTCTCAACCACTGCGCCACCAGGGAAGCCCACTGGGATATATTCTTAAGAAAACCTCTCATATGTGTAAGGATGTTCACTGCCTCACTGTTTCTTGTTAAAAAAAAAAAAGAAAGAAAAAAGGTACCCAACATTCAGTTTAAGGGTAAGTAAAAACTGTATACATCTGTACAATGTATGCTATAAACTAGAGCTATATTTTTAAATATAGATGAATCTCAATAAGATACAATTAAATAAAAAAAATTGCAGAAGAATATATACAATGTAGTACGGTTTATAAAGAGCTTGAAAATACGAATACAATATACTCTTTAGGTTTGCATGAGCATATGGAAAAACATGCCTGTCAGCTTCGGGTTAGTGGTTTCGTCTGATGAGAGAGAGAAGGGAATGGAACCAAGGTAGCAGGATTTGACAACACCTTTATTTACATTTTAAAAATCTGAAATACACGTGATAAAAGTGTTAACATTTGTTAAATCTGAATGTTTGGTACGTGGGTGTTTGTTATTTTATTTTCTTTGCTTCTCTGTACGTCTGAAATATTCTAGCATTTATAGATCTTTTCTTTTGAAGGACAAAGAAAAGTTTTGAACCACAATGATATGACTCCTCTGAGACTTCTGAGTTCATCAGAGATATCTGGACCAACACTAATGAATGCTCTGAGCAGACAAAGCATCTGAGAAGATCTTTGGCATCTGATGAAGTGAATCCATCTGGCACCAACATGCAAACCTCTTATTAAAAGAGCATTGGCAAACTCAATCACTTACATAGACAAAACCAGAATCGTTGCCTTGCAATTCAACTAAGCCCTTCCCTAGACAAAATAAAACCTTCAACAGAAAACAATACCCAAACTTTAGAATCACCAACACTATAACATTACCCCTGTCCAAGCTGAAAAAATGAAAGCAATTGTACATGCCTAAGGCATATTTATCTAACATCATGTTTAAGATTTTTAAATATACTGAGATATGAAATAGTGGTGTTTGTATATTTTTTATTCCTGAACAGTGGGAATTATACCCAACATGTTATTTCTTTCTTAGAGTTGTTTTAGGCACCAGAAGCACATTGTAGGCTGGACATAGACCCAGAGTGGACGGTGCATCAAGTATATTCACACATATACCCTTCTCCCCTGGAAGCTCACAGCCTAGGAGAGCTGTCAGTAGTCATTCCAATGAACAGAGATTGTGCAGAGAAAACCAGATAACAAATATTTAACAAGCACTTCCTAAATGCAAGCTGCCATACTAGGTAATAAAGAGAAGATAAACATATATGCCACGAATTCTACTATGATGTTTATAATCCAATCAATTCACCTCTACATTTATCCAACCAGCCAATCATCCAGCCCTCCACTCCCCCTTCCTCCCATCCAACTTTCCACCCTCTATCCCTTCAATCCTACATCTTTCCACGCATCCATACAACAACCCTTCACCCATCCACTCTTCCACACTTCCAACGACCTTGATCCTCCCTTCCATCTCCATTCATCTACTCAACTACCTTCTATTGCTCCACACATCCATCTCGTCAACTCTCTAACCACCTGTACTGGGTTGAATAGTGTTCCCCCCAAAAGTCATGTCCACCCAGAACCTCAGAATATGACCTATTTATTTGGAAACAGGATCTTTGCAGATGTAATTAGCTAAGTTAAGATGAGGTCATACTGAATGAGAGTGGGCCTTATTTCAATGACTGGTGCCCTTATAAGAGGAGAAAACAGAGACACACATACACAGCAGAATGTCATCTAACGATGTCAGAGATTAGAATGATGCATCTACAAGTCAAGGAAGGCTAAGAATTGCTGGCAACCACCAGGAGCTAGAAGAGGCAAGGAAGGATCCTTTTCTAGAGGCCCCAGAAAGAATACAGCCCTACCGATACCTTGATTTTGGACTTCCTACCTCCAGAACTCTGGTAAAACAAATTTCTGTTGTTTTAAGCCGCCAAATTTGCAGTACTTTGTTTTGGCAGCCCTAAGGAACTCTTCCCACCAACCACCCCTCTCCGCCTCTCCAAGCCCCAACGGGTAAACCTTCCAACTAACCAACCCCCGAAGAATCCACCTCATCAACCATTCATTCCATCCATCCATGGTTTATTTAGAGTCTACATGCCAGGCATGACTCTGAGTGCTAGGTATACAATGGTAACAATGGCAGTAGCAAAATGTCATGGGTTTTGCCTCCCATGCATGCTAATATCCCCATTAATATCACCAGACTCCAAGTATAAATATAATCTAAATAAACACAATGGGCTTGCTGAGAAAATTGAGCTTCAAGGCAAGTTCCCAAGCCATCCCTGCCACCCACAACCTATTAGTGGCACTTAGGCCCTTTCAATATAGAAGCTCTGAAGCCTCCACCAGGTGACAAGCAGTCTCTTCTCCAATGTATATATGGACATTAAACAAATAATCATACAAATAAATATGTATTTATAAGTTGTGCTAAATTCCACGAAGGATAAAACTCAGTTCTATGAAGAAGACGATAACACTGCAGGGGCCAAGGCACTAATTATGGTTGGGAAGGCTCATAGAAGTGAAACATCACCTCCCAAAGGGGCTTAATGCAGGATAAGGGATTTACTGGGTTTGCCAAATAAATGAGTAAACACTAGACACTCTCAGAGCAGTAGGAGCCCAGTGCAGGCTTCAAAGGCTTATTGGATAATTGGGATTTAAGTAATCGGTGCTTGGCGAGGGAAGGGGGGTAGGGGTCTACATTTAGAATGGTTCTCAATAAACAAAAGTACAGAGGTCATTCATTCATTCCAAGAGATCTTGACATTTTTGTGCCAAGGACCGCTTTGGCAGGCTGGTGAAGCCTTCAGATTCCTTCCCAGAACAAAGCTGTTAGATGACTGAAAATCTGCCGAATTACAAAGGAAACCAATTATATCAAAATACTGTCATAACAATATTTTTAAACAAACTTGTGATATGTATATAAGCTCCCATTGAAATGTTAGATAACAAGATCTATACTATGTTTACTAACTACTGTCATTTCAAAGTAATTTGATGAAAGTAAACAATAATTCTAAGATATCTGCAACCATGGTAATGTGATATGAAAATATAAGTGATTTCTCTTGGTAAAAAAAATCAGAACTGCTCAAATTAGTGTGGTTCGTTGCTACCATTCAAAATCAAAGGAAATAAAATTTTCAGTTATGGGTGAGTAAAAATAGGTAATTTTCCCACTTTCAAGTTTACAGACCACTGAATTCTTTCCACAGACCCTTTGAGGGCCCATGAACCCCAGGATAAGAACTCCTAATTTATCTGCTTAAGTCTTTATACACTGATTCATTCATTTATTCCCTCATTCGTTCCCCAAATCCTGAGTGCTTATGACACACTTGACAATGTGGTAAGTGCTAGAAACACACTGGGCAAAAAGACAGATGTGGTCTCTGCCCTCGTGAGTTTATATTCTAGTGGGCAGGAATAGTCAAGAAGCAGGTAAATAAACAAGTTACAGACTGAGATAACTGCCAGGAAGGGAGTCCACAGGGCTATATGGTAGAGATAAACCATGGTGAGGGGACTCCCCTGGTGGCGCAGTGGTTGAGAGTCTGCCTGCCAATGCAGAGGGCCCGGCTTCCATCCCTGGTCTGGCAAGATCCCACATGCCGTGGAGCAACTAAACCTGTGCGCCACAACTACTGAGCCTGCACTCTAGAGCCCGCATGCCACAACTACTGAAGCCCGTGTGCCTAGAGCCTGTGCTCTGCAACAAGAGAAGCCACTGCAGTGAGAGGCCGAGGCACTGCAATGAAGAGTAGCTCCTGCTTGCCGCAACTAGACAAAAGCCCGCGTGCAGCAACGAAGACCCAACACAGCCAAAAATAAATAAACAAATAAAGAAATAAATAAACGTGGTTGGGAGAGGGGAGGTACCCTTGGCATGACAATCCATGGGAAGCAAGCCACGCAAGAGCCTGGGGAACCACAATGCAGAAAATTCAGAACACAAAGGCCCTATGACCAGAGAGGAGCTTGCAGAGGTAGAAGATGAAAGCAAAGATGGGGCAGCTGCCAGGTTATGCTGGACCTCATAGACCCTGGGTCACTAGGGGCGCACTTTAAGTCCAGGGGGCAGTACTGAGGCAGCTTAAGCAGGGGAATAACAGGATCTGATTACATTGTTTTAAAAGATTTCCTTGGATGCTGAGTGGAGAATGGATTGTAGAGGAAAAGATCGTTGGCAGAAGCAACCAGCTTAGAGGCCAGAGCATTCACCCAAGTGAGAGGCAATGGTGACTTGGGTCAGGGCTGGGTTAGGGTGAGGTATCTAGGGTACAAAAATTAAGGAAACACTCACTTCCCAGCTTGCAGTGGTGGTGGGCAGTTTGAAGATATCTTTTGGAGATAATGGGCAAGACAGAAAAAAATGTATTCTAAGACTGTCTAAAGTTCAGTAGTGAGTAATAATTTTAGGCAGGAGCTTACACAACAGACTGTGGAGGGTATGAATAACAGAGAAAGGACTTTTGACTTTCTCCTGTAGCTAATAAAGAGTCACAGAATTAAATAAAACTTTATGCACTGTCCTGACAAAAGGCTGTGGAGCTCCAGCAGCTCCTTTGGACCATGAAGCAACTTTGATGATGCAAACCGTGCGTTTAGGAACAAAAGAGTGTACAGAGGAGTCTAGATGTATGATGACACCGTGAAGCCACTCTGCCAGGCTGAACCACGCACCCCCAGACTGCTTTAACCCAGGAGGAAATAAACTTCTATTTTACTTTAGCAACTCATTTCCAGACCTGTCTACTGGCAAACACAATTCCTAAACAATGCAGAAACTGGTCCACAATGCTTACTAAAATCCAAATGAATACAGATTCCTCTATATACTCATTTCCACTCATTCACTCCCGTTTAAATACAGTCGACTGTGTGTCTCACTTTGGTTGACTAGGTGCCATCAAAAGGAGACTTTTCTCCCTTGTTGTTTCTGAAAAAGACTCTCAAATCCAGTGAAATAACTCTGGAGCAGAGAGGTGGTGTGATATTATATGTCATTATAAACTCTAAGTGCCTCTTTTCTGACTCTGAGAAGGCTAGTAGTGGCAAAGGCACCAAAAAGTCACGGTGATGAACAGAACATGTTGGAAGCTGGCTGAGGAAAGTAGGAACTAATGAATGTCGGCTCCGACAAATGTCAACTGTCAATCAAAAGTGAAGAAAGAGGGGCTTCCCTGGTGGCGCAGTGGTTGAGAGTCCGCCTGCCGATGCAGGGGACACGGGTTCGTGCCCCAGTCCGGGAAGATCCCACATGCCGCGGAGCGGCTGGGCCCGTGAGCCATGGCCGCTGCGCCTGCGCGTCCGGAGCCTGTGCTGTGCAACGGGAGAGGCCACAGCAGTGAGAGGCCCGCGTATCGCCAAAAAAAAAAAAAAAAAAAAAAAAAAAAAAAAAAAAAAGAAAGGAATGTGTTTCCTCCAAAAGTAGTGAAGGGGACACCTTTACAAACAACACAAAGATAACTCTCCAGCTCGGCAGCAAAATGGAGTGTATTCAGCTAGTGCCTGCCATTTTGCAAAGCTGTAAAATCAGCTTCTCTGCAGCATCAGAGAAGTGCTGGAAGGAGCTTTTGAAATCATTTTCCCACTGCCCCCAGTACAAAGTGAGGCGCTTGAGTCTCAGACAGGGTAATGGAAGTTGATTCCCAAAGGCACACAGAAAATTAGTGGCCGGGATGGGATGGGAATCTGGGTCCCATACACACTTCCTTAGGGATTGTTTAGAATCAGCTTTTATCTAAGGCAGGGGTTGGTAAACTTTTCCATAAAGGGTCAGATAATAAATACCTTGGGCTTGCAGGCTACAGAGTCTCTTTTGAAACTACTCAGCTGGATTTGACCCGTGGGCCATGGGTTGCTACCCCCTTACCTAAGGCATTGTATCCACGTGATCCCCAGACCAGCAACATCAGCAGCTTCTAGAACTTGCTAGAAATGCAAATTCTCAGTCTCTCACCTCCAAACCTAATGAATCAGAAATCTCAGGGGTGATATCTAGAAACCTATTTTCACAAACCCTCCACACACTAAAGTTCAAAAACCATTGAGGTAGAAGCAGAGCAAATCACTGTCTCACATACCACTTCTAGTACATGGTCTGGTGTGTGGTTCCTAGTAGTCACCTTTGACAGCAACTACTAGCTTCCCACCCCAAAATCTGTTCTCTTCTACTTCCTTATTATACAATCCCCAGTCTCAGTTGGACTTATGGCTACCCAGAACAAAGCCTACATTCTACACTTTTCAGGCGCACTTGCAGTTAAGTTTAGCCATGTAACTAAATTTTGACCAGTGAGATGTAAGATAAGTATATGTGGCAGCTCCTGGGGACCTCCATTAAAAGACAGCTTATATACACCTATTGCCTCTTTCTCCCCTTTTCTCTGTCCAGCTGTCCAAAATGTAGGCATAATGGCTGGAGCTCCAGCAACCATATTGAACCATGAGGTGACTGGGGTGGGGGCATAGAAGCCATCCAGTAAGGAACAGGAGAGAAGAAAATTGTGTCCTTTCATTGTGTAGCCACCTTACAGGCATTGAGCTGTCCTCTGCCAGGCTTCTTTCATATGAGAGTGAAATAAAATTCTGTCTCACTTAAGCCATTTGTTAATTTGAGTTTTCTGCCATAAAGTACCAAACCTAAATCAACTGGTCCAGCGTCCAGTGAATATTTTTTGAATGAATACATCAGTTGCAAGCAAATAAGATCTGGGTCTCAAGTTACAGGTAGATTTGACTAGTAGAAACAATTCTTCCAAACACAGTGTCCATAGGGGCCAAAATAATAAACAGAACCACATTAGGTGGTGAAAACATTAGAAACTTCTATACATATGGTAGCCTTCATTTCTCACATTGCCCAAAGCCTAGCTGGTAATGGAGCAAAAGCCCACTTCTCAGGCTCCCCCAGGAGGCAGCCACCGTATCCATGACCCACAGTCACCTCTTCCTCGAAGCCTTTCCTAATCAGAGCAGGCCTAGCGTTCTGGGGGTTTGCATCTCACAGCGAAATGTATAGGATTGTTCTGTCCTGTTTCATTCGATTCACACTGATGTGTCATCTTGCAATGTTTCTCAAGTTACTTCTCAAGCAGAGTGTTTTTCTTACCCATGGTAGGCTCTCAATCAATACCTGTGGAACTGAACTCACTTCACTGGTGAGTGTCTTCTTCTCCTGCTAGAACAGAAATGTCTTGAGAAGCTGGGGCTGACTTTTCTATTTTTCAAACAACCCCCCACTAGCCCCAACACCGTGCAGGAGCCCCGCACCTGCAGACACTCCATGAATACTGGTTAGTGTGTCCCAGGCACTTCCCCATCTCTGCCCATGTTGATGCATCAGGAACAGCATCAACCCTGGCCCCTCCTCATTCTCACTTTCTGGGGACTGAGACCTGGCCTGATTCCCAAAGCCCAGAAACAGAGATCCTCAGACAGCTTCAGTGAGGACCTTATTTATCAACCAGAGAAAGATGAACGGTTTTGCTCCATAATATCCCAAAAGCAACACTGAACCAATGCTCACTTCTGCTCATGCCTTCACATTAGTCCTTCTCAAGCTTTTATAACCCATGCCTCCTTGATAAACATTTTTTAATCAGCTTTACTGAAATATAAGTAATATACAATAAACTGCACATACTGAATGTATACAATTTGATAAGTTTGGAAACATGCATACACTCATGATGCCATCACCACAATATCAAGGGAACATACACGTCTGTCACCTCCAAAAGTTTCCTTGTGTCACTCTGAGGTTTCGTGTGTGTGTTGTTTCATTTTGTCCATAGTAAGAACACTTAAAATAAGATCTACCCTCTTAAATGTTCAGCACAATACAGAATTGTTGACTAGAGGCACTACCCTATACAGCAGACTTCTAAATGAAGTCATCTTACACAACTGAAACCCATACCAATTGAACAAGTCCCATTTCCCCCTCCTCTTGGCCCCTGGCAACCACAGCTCTATTCTCTGCTTCTATAAGTTTGACAATTTTAGGTGCCTTGCATAAAATTTGTCTTGCAAAAAATTCGCCATGCAATATTTGTCCCTCTACAACTGGCTTACTTCACTGAGCCTAATGTCCTCCAGGTTCATCTATGTCATCACAAATGACAAGACTTCATTTTTAGGGCTGAATAATATTCCATTGTATGTATATACTGCCTTTCCATTACCCATTTAGCTTGATACATATTTTTAAACTTGCCTTTTCCTCTAATGGTATTTCAAATTTTGAGATGAATTAATATTGCAGCTAAAACATATCAAGTCATGTCATTGTTCAGCGGGCCCTGCTATCACCACTCCAGGAATATTATACACATATGTCTCAAAAGAAAATCTTTGCTTCACATGCTAATCTCTGACTCTTGCTGGCTCAGTCTCTGTTTGGACTCCACACACTTTGGTGAAACACAAATTACTATTTGATCCCTTGGACTAAACCAGGGGGCAACCTCCAATACCTCACAGCAGGATTGATATCCAGCCAGTAGCTGATGGCTGGCATCCATTCAGTTGGCCAGTACATCCATCCAGACTGACCAGCACCTACACCTGGCCAATTGTTAAACTTTTTGAATATCACTTACCTACAGAGACCAGAAGGTAACATAAATTGGAAATTCCATAATAATTTAAATGAAAGAGAAGGGTGAAGACCATGCAAAAAATTACATGTAAATTCATCAAAGTCTGGTGATAACATATAAGAAGGCTCTCCACACAGCATCTCATATTTTGCTTCTCATACAAAGTAGGAATTTAATAAATCTCCGGTGCTATTGTGAATTCATAGATGCCAATGAGTTCTGTGCTTTACTTTAATGTAACCCACCTGCCTGGCATTAGTTTGGAGAATTATTAACTGTCATTATATAAATATGTCCCTTCTGCCACCCACCTAGGAGCCCACTGTGTGGAGGTACCCACATGAGAAACAACTTGTTAGCACAATAATGAGCCTGAAACTCAGAGTGTCTACCCTTATGACTTTCTATTTAGGGCTCCTTGTTAAAACCAGAGTTTTCTTTCCCCATCTATGAGGATTTAATACAAATGTCACAGAGGTCTCTCTACTTCAGGCTAATCACTACCCATCTCTCCAAGGTGCCTCGAGGAGCCACCCACCCCCAAAGGGCATTTAATGTATGTTTAGATTGCTGTCATTTGCTCCCTGTGTGACTTTGCACAAGTTACTCAACCTCAGTTTCCTCATCTGTAAAACGGGGCTAATAATAGCTCCTACCTCACTGGGCTTTTAAAAGGATTCAATGAGATCATGGATATAAAACACCCTGCATGGAGCTTGGAATGTAGCAGGTCTTCAGTAGTGCTAATAATTGTGGAAGATCTCAATGGCCACCAGATAGAATGCTAAGCTGGAAGAACGATGGCTACATCATTTACTCAAGCCCCATCCCACACCAAGGCTAAACTAATAGCATGCTGTTAAGTTACCTGCCCACACCTTAAAGTTTCTTCCTTGAGAGAGAGCTTTGGGAAATGGATTTAGACATCACGGCTTCAAGAAGCAGAAATCATTCCTCCTTGTCCTCCTGACACCTCACACCCCAGCCACTCACACTGCAGCCCCATATTAGGAGCTAAGTGGAAGCGTCCTTCAGGCTTTAGAAAGCAGACGCTGCTCTGTCCTGACACAGGACTTCATCTCTCCCGGCATCAAAGCAGAAGCCTGACAGCCTTTGAAGTTTGGGATGTGTGTCCCTCTCTGCCTCTCGGGGGTCTTTACTTCTGCTGCACTGCACTTCTAGGGAGGGCTAGCTGTGCACTGGCTCACGAAGCAGCCCCCAGGGTCTTTCCCAGACTTGGATCCTGTCTGTCTCATTATGTCCTTCTTCTGGAGAGATCACCTACTTATTTATCTCTCTGTCATGAAAAGGAGAGAGGGAAGGAGCAGCAGAGTCTCAAGGTTAGCCAATGTTTGTGCAGTACAAACGGCCTGCTGAAGGTAGCTGTGCTGAAGGAGTGCCACGCAAATACAGGGGGTAGCACAGCAGAGACAAACTATGGGCCTTCTCATTTTCCTCACTGAATAAGACCTCACTCACAATCACTGACTCTGTTTATAAAATGATGAGCCTCCAAGGGACAGGTGTTCTCACCCAGGATCTATCACTCGGAGACCCCGGGACAAGTGACTGAACCGTGTTAAGCCCCCCTTCCCAATGTTTGTTACACGTGATCAGAAGGCCAACCTCACACGGGATTGAGACAATTACACGAGAGAATGTGTGTGCCGCGTCCACCGCAGTCCTGGCCACACAGTAGGCACTTAGTAGCTCTTGGCTTTCATACCGATTTACAAGGCCAGCCCATCACAGCAGCACTATCCCCATAGTCACAAGGTGGAGACAACCCAAATGTCCATCAGCAGGTGAATGGATACACAAAATGTGGACCAGCCATACAATGGAGTATTATTCAGCCTTAAAAAGGAAGGAAATCTGGCCACATGCTACAACATGGATGAACCTGGAGGGCATCACACAAAGTGAAGTAAACCAGTCACAAAAGGATAAATACTTATGGTTTCACTTAGTGGAGTACCTAACAGAGTCAGATTCACAGAGACAGAAAGTAGAATGGAGGTCCCCGGGGGGCTCGGGGAGCAGGGAATGGGGAGTTGCAGTTTAATGGATATGGAGTTTTGTTCTGTGAGATGAAAGAGTTCTGAAGATGGGTGATGCTAAAGGCTGCAGAATGATGTGATTGTACTTAATGCCACTGAGTAGTGCACTTAAAAGATATTTAAATGGTTAAAAAGCGGGGGAAGTCCAAGGAGTCTGAGACAACCCCTAGACGTTGGCAAGAACTGAGGGACAGGGGAAGCATCAGGGCTCTCTCCTCATCGTCCACTTTGAGCTCTAAAGCAATGGGAACGTGGCCCTCACCAAAATACTCACTCAGAAAACCAGAAAAGATGCAGATACCTAAGGTCATGATTGGGGGATGCAAACCACAGTCAAAGCTGGAGAGGTGGTGTATTCTGAAACTGATGACCACCACTGAATGCTTACTAGGATGGCTCAGGCCCCACCCAAGCAAATCAATTACAACCCCAAACTCTAGCCTAGGGATCCTCAGGCTGATTCATGAAGGGCGTAAGGAGAGGCACTTCCCTCTTCAGAGGAGGAAGAGGAGGATGGAGGCCGAAACCGGCTTTGCCCAAAACCAAGGAACTGTCACTACGTTAGCAGGAGAGATCCGCGTGGGTAACAATGATATGGAGCAGGTGCCGGGTACCAGAAACCTCAAATACATTACCCCGAATTGCTATAACAATCTTAAAAGGTAGGTGCAGCCATCCCCCACCTCCCTGGGCCTCAGCGTCCTCTGAATAGTGCTGACCTCACAGGGCAGCTGTAAGGGCTGAGTGAGACGACCCACGAGCATGCAGAGCACACAGGTAGCTCTAAAGAAACTAGCAATGGTCGCAGTAAGCACACAGAACTCAACCTCTGCCCTCTTCTAAGTTGCCTGCTGGAAGTGAACAACTCTCCACTCAAATGCATTTGCTGTGGCTAGAAGGAAGGATGAGGATTGCTATGGAATCCCTGGCTCACTCCTTCCAGGAAGTTTTCCCTGATTACCACCCCTCCACAACACTGGGCCAAGGGGTCTTCCTCTGGCTACTCTAGCCCCTGTGTTTCCCTCTGTGCCAGCACGTGACACCCTGTGTTGTAATGTAATGATTGTTGATTTGTGTGTCTTCCACAAAAACACCTAGAGAGTGGGGACAAATCTGTGCCCAGCCCCCAGCACCAGCACACATCCTAGCTCATAATATGCTGGATGGAAAGACAGCTGGATGAGCAGATGGACAGATGGATGGGTGGGTGGATAGGTGGGTGGATGAGAGGATGGGTGGATGGGTAGATGGATGGGTGGATGGATAAATGGGTGCATGGACAGATGGATGGATGGATGAGTGGATGGGGTCATGGGTGAGTGGGGAGATGAGTGGATGGATAAGTGGGTGAATGGATGAGTGGATGGGTAGATGGATGAGTGGATGGGAGGATGGATGGAGGGAATGGGTGGGTGGATGAATAAGCCAAAAAGGGAGCCCTACCTCTAAGTGGATCTCCTGGCTAGGAACTCACCCGGATTTTTTTTCTCTAATGTACACATGCCTCTTTTCTATTCCTTTCTCTCTCTTCATCCCTTGTGCTTAAAAAGACACTTGCATTTAGGGCTTTTTCTCTGTCAAAAAAAAAAGGTGGGAAGTAAATTTTTACTTTAAATCCACATAAAACACCCAAGAAAAATTCGCACTCTGTCTCTCAATGAAGAAAGGCTAGGAGGCCAGGCTGTTCCAGCGGTGGAGCCACAAGTCTGTTGTGACAAGTTATCTCCTCATAAACATACTAGTTTATCTCATGCTAAACATTCAGATGTGCTATCTCGGCAAAGGGAAAAAATATATTGCACATTTTCTAGACAGCCTGTGAGCATCCATGCCAGTGACACAAGCATCTGAAACACGGGGCTGACACTAAATAAACCAGAAAAGCAAATGTTTGTTGCAACACTCGGAACTTCACCATCCGTTTGCTTCATTGCCAGAGTGATGCACAAGGAGGACTGTGGGAAATGATGGGGTGAGGGAGAGTCCACGAGAAAAACAGCAGCTCTCCGAGAGGATTGAGATGGCGAAGATCGAAGTAGAGGAGCACAGGGGAGGCTGAAGTTATCCACAGGCCAAGCCAGCGGTTCTTAACTGGAGGCTGGCTTGGTCCCCAAGGAACATTTGGCAGTGTCTGGACACATTCTGGTTGCCAGACGTTGGGGAGGGTGCTACTAGCATTGAGAGGGTAGAGGCCAGGGATACTGCTAAATGCCCTACAGTACACAAGACAGCCCCCCCCCTCCATTACACAACAAAAGATTATCTGACCCAAACATCATAATGCCAAGGTCAAGAAACCCTAGGCTAAGCTCGAGCAGGGTGCAAGCCAGCTACTCAGTGGCTGTGTAGCTGCAGCAGGTGAATCCAAATCTCTGAGCTGCAAGATGAATCTTGTAGCAATCAGTGGGATAGAGTAAATGAGAGGATGGGTGTGCAATGAACACAGCACGTGCTTCAGTGAATGTTAGCCTCTTTTACGCACTCCTCTCTGCCCTCTGCTTTCCTGAAGCTTATTTATTCTTTAATTCACTCGTTCTTGAACTAATATGCATTGAATGTGTACTATGAGCCTGGACCTGGGCACTGGGTATTCAGCAGTACAGAAGAAAGGCAGGATCCCTGCCCTCATGGAAGCAATGAAAAAGGAGGGTTTATTTGGGGGTGGGGGAGGGGTGGTGCCAGGAAGAGGGAACAGAATATGCAAAGACTCAGAATACATGGGGTGTGTCAGAACAGGCAGCCTGGTGGCACTCAGCTGGCAGAGGGGAGAGGGATGAGAAAGGCAGGGCCTTGCAGATCCTGAGAAGGTACCTGGGTTCTAGCCGAGATGTCATGAGATGTCTCCTTGACGGCTATTAAGGAGAGAAGTGACCCAGCTACAGTGGGAAGGATGGATTGGAGAGGGATGAAGGTGGAAGCAGGAAGACCAGTTAGAAGGCTGTTCCAGAGGTCAGGCGGGAGATGATGGTGGCAGTGGAGGTGGGGAAGCATTTGAAGGAGAATGATTATAAATTGCACTAGGCTGGGTATGTGGTTAGAGAGAAGGGAATGGTCTACTGCTCCATTAGGGTCAGGCTGTGCAGTCAAGGTTGAAAGACAGATAAGTGACACTCAGGGAAGAGATCAGTGCATGATTTGAGGTCACTGGGAACAGGCAACACACACACTGGGCTCGCGTGGTCCAGCGCTTATTTGCAGAAGAGGAGTGAGAACACACAAGATCCAATCCCTCGCAATAGGTTGGTGCCCCATGGTCCGGGGTCCACCCCGAAGTCCATGCAGTGGTGTGGCCGCATGAACCCCACTTTGCGCTGCAGTGGAAAGATCCCAATCCCTCCCCGCGGGAACAGATACAGCGGCAGGGGCTGGCCAGGTGCCAGTACAACACACACGCTTAGGCAAAACAAGGAAGTGCACGTCAAGCTCAGAGCTGGGAAAGATATGCCCAAGCGAGTACGTATGTCCAGCACAGGCTGCGAGGTCTTGTTACCTCTTTGCAGGAAAACACTCGAGGCCCAAGGCTGCTCTTAAGCAGCCATGCAGGGGTTACGCAAGCTGCATACAACTGCCTTTCCCAACAGGGAAAATCTAAGGACAGCTCCCAGCTCCCAGGCTTAAGCAGTCGGGTGGCTGGTGGGTACAATTATTAAGGAGAGAAAGACTTGGGAGGAGACAGTTGGGGGCAGGAAGCAGAGGAAAAACGGTCAAGAAACACTCAATACCTGTGGGTTCCCTCCTGCCTGTCCACTCCCCACCCCGCCTCCTCCCTTTCTCAAAGCTCAATGACAAGGTTCGTAACTGCAATCTTTCTCCTCTCTACCTGAGACACAGACAGAAAGGCTGTCACCTAGGGGGACCCCCAAGCCCTCCCCTTGACGCAGGCCCCAGAGATGCCGGCAGTGCTTTCTCGACACCCCAGCAGCTTCCACGCCACCAGGAGGCACCTCCACTCAGGCCTCCCTACATCTGTTTACCAAGCATTCCTCTAGCCCCACCACTCACAGTGTGGTCCATAACCAGCAGCATGTGCATCTCCTGGGAGCTTCTTAGAAATGCAGAGTCTCAGGCCGCCCCTCCACTCTGCTGAACCAGAATCTACATTTGAACCATATCCCAGGTGATTCATGTGCACAGGAAAGTTTGAGAAACAATGGTCTACAGCTCAGAAGGCAGCCAGCCATAACATTCCTGTATGGTAATTTTTTGTAATTACAGTAAAAAAAAAAAAATGCTACCGGCATGGCCTGAGATGACTTGTTCCTAAACCTCAAGCACCACCTGGCGCCCGAGATCCTGGCGGCACTGAGATATTTATGAACGTTTCCCCTTCGTGCTCCGTGATCACCGATCAGCAGATTTTCTGGGTAGCAAATTTTAGGTAGGCGCTTCTTTTCCCTCTACTCCTGTCTGGACCTCTGTGGCTCCTCGTTTAGATTTTGTGAACTGGCTGTAAATCATTCGGCAGCGGGGTTAGCCAGCTCTGCAGGCCACCTCATACACAGGTCATCTGGACCCGATGGTTTATAGGAGAGACGTGTTCCAAGTGCCCCCTCTCCCTTGTCTGCTTTTCTCCGGGGCCCTTTCCCCTCCAAGGAGTCAGCTCCCTTTGTCTGTTCTGCTTTCCTTTTTTCTCCTCCTCTCCCCACTTCTCTGTGTTTGGGAGAGCAGCTAGCATCCACATGGCCACTACTTGGGAGCCCTGCCCTGGAGATCACAGGACTCTGCACCCTCCCAGAGTAACCACTGTCATCTATCCAACACTTCCCTGGCCAGCAATGGGTGGTATTGATCAGAAGGGAAGCTCAGGGAGGGCCAGTAGCTCACCCACCCAAGTGGTAGAGCTAAAATTCAAACCAGGCCACCTGATCCAAAGCCCACACTCTTGACCACTTTGTAGAACAACCTTTTCCAGAAAGACCCTGGTGCTACAGGTTCATGATCAGAAGGTGACAGTCCCTCTATTTGGGGGGCCTGTGACATCAATGGCTCCCTTAATAAGTCCAGGTCAATCCAGCATCATCATGAGAGTGAGCAAAGATGCCTCAGTCTGTGTCCTGTGTGGTCAGCCAACCCCCGCTGTAGCGAACTTGGAGACGTGTGCACATTTCCACTCTTGCAATTCTGTGCCCTCAGTGTGCAGCAAGAGAAAATAAAAATAATTGCAGCACGGGGGAAAGAGAGGGAGTAAACTACCAAATCCAGCTGACCTGAGTGCGTCAGAGGGCTCAGCAAAGGGAAACAGTACGTGCAGTGCGATGGCCGCCAGTCCCAGGTGGTTATATAACCTCTCGCTCCAGCCTTAGCTGCACCTTGGAACCACCTGGGGAGCTTTAAATACTACCGACTGATGCCTGGGTCCCAGGCTCAGAGATTCTGATTTGACTGGTCCACGGTATGACCTGGATGTGGAGAGGTTTTAAGTTTCCCCAGGTGATTCTAATATGCAGTCAAGTTTGAGAACTGCTGGGATCTCAGATTTGGGTGGGAAGGCTTCTAGGCTAGGGCAGTGCCTCTCAAGATGTGGTCTGTGGACCCCCAAGAACTGAATAATCTGGAGGTCTGGTTAAAAAATGCACATCCCTGGGTCCTACCCCCAGGAATTCAGATTCGGTGTCACTGGGGAATGGCCCAGGAATCCTCATGTTTGATAGCACGCTTCCTGGGTGGTTCTGAGACACTCTGAAGTTTGGGACCTTCCAGAATTGGGTGTCGTCAGAGCCTGCAGCTGGTTTTTATCAAGGCAGCTGTGGAGAAGCAGGAGGAAAAATGAGCTAAGACAGAGGCAGAGGCAGGCTCAGGGAACTCGGGGACAAGACCCCATAATTCTTGAGCATTCCTGACACCTAGAGAGAGATGGAAGGTTCTTGTAGGCAAGGCCCAGGGGAGACAAAAAAAAATTTATAGACTGTTGCCTCTAAAGATTCAAATGGGCTGTTGCATCACACACTGAGGTCAGGTAGGGGTGGTGTGGGAAAGGGACCCTGAAGCCAGGGGCAGTGGTGGTGACCACCAGAGTGATCACCAGCCTCGACTGACTGCTTGACGGTCCTTGTCCCTCCTCCCCTCTCACCCTGAGTCAGGGGTCTGACAAAGCACAGAGGGCTGGTCTGTTCTTCCCCACCCCCAGAACCAGCATGGCACTAACAAATTCCTAAACCACTGTGATGGCTGAGGACAAAAATGTGGACTAGAGGGGGAAATGGATCATAAACAATAATGCTAGGCATGCTTCATCAGAATTAAAAACTTTCCACATTAAAAAACACTCTCAGAAAGTGAAAAGATAATGCACAGAATGGAAGAACATGTTTGAAAACCATATCTGATAAGGGTCTACTATCCAGAACATATAAAGAACTCTTACAACTCAACAATGAAAAGACAAATAAGGCAATTAAATAATAGGCAAAAGGGCTTCCCTGGTGGCGCAGTGGTTGAGAGTCCGCCTGCCGATGCAGGGGACGTGGGTTCGTACCCCGGTCTGAGAGGATCCCACATGCCGCGGAGCGGCGGGGCCCGTGAGCCATGGCCGGTGAGCCTGCGCGTCTGGAGCCTGTGCTCCACAACGGGAGAGGTCACAGCAGTGAGAGGCCCGCGTAACGCAAAAAAAAAAAAAAATAAAAAAATAATAGGCAAAGGACTTCAATAGACGTTTCTCAAAAGATGATATATAAATAATAGCCATTAAGCACACGAAAAGACGCTCAGCATCACTGGGGATTAGGGCGATGCAGATCAAAACCACAGCAAGATGCAACTTCACCCGCACTATAACAGGTAAGGTTAGCAGAATGGAAAATAATACACGTTGATGAGGATGTGGAGAAAAAGGAACCCTCGTGCACTGCTGGCAGAAATATAAAACGGTGCAGCTGGTGTGGAAAATAGTCTGGCAGCTCCTCAAAATCTAAACATGGAATTAGTATATGACCTAGCAATCCCACTCCTAGGTATACAACCAAAAAAACTGAAAACGTGTCCACACAAAAACTTGCACGTGAATGGCTTATAGCAGAATTATTCACAATAGCCAAAAGGTGAAAGCAACCCAAATGTCCATCAACTCATGAATGGATTATGAATGGATAAACAGAACGGGTTACGTGCAAACAATGGAGTATTATTAGTCTATAAAAAAGAATGAAGTGCTGATACATGCTATAAGGTAGATGAACCTTGAAAACATGCTGTGTGAAAGAAGTCCATATATTTTATGATTCCGTTTATACGAAATTTCCAGAACAGAAAAATCCAAGAGACAGAAAGTAGATTAGTGAGTTCCAGGGGCTGGGGCAGAGGTGTACGAGGAGGAACAGGGAGTAAGTGCTAATAGGTACAAAGTTTCTTTGGGAGTTTTTGGAAACGTTCTGGAATTAGACAGCAGTAACAGTTGTACAATATGGTGAATATAATAAAAAACCACTGGAGATGAAAAAGTTTAAAATTGTATACTTTATGTTATGGGAATTACGTCTTGATTAAAGATTTTTAAGAAAAGTTTTTAAAACATTAAAAAAATACTAGATATCTGAGCTAAGTTTTATACATATATCAAATATCGTGTTTCACTCTTAAAAGAATCCTCTGAAGTACTATTGCTGAGAGACTGCTCCGGAGCCAGACCGCCTGGGTTAAAATCTCATAAAATCAGCATCTTGAAGAGATATCTGCAACCCCATGTTCACTTCAGCACTATTCCCCAGAGCCAAGATATGGAAACAACCTAAATGTCTATCGATGGATCGATCAATGGATTTAAAAATGGAATATTATTCAGCCTAAACAAGAACGAAATCCTGCCATTCGTGACAACACAGATGAACTTGGAAGACACTATGCTGAGTGAAATACGCCAGACAGAGAGGTACAAATATTTCATTATCTCACTTACAGGCATCTAAATAATAATAACAAAAGCCAAACTTATAGGAATAGAGAGCAGAATGGTCGTTACCAGAGGCAAGGGTGTGAGGGGAAAGGGAAGATTGTTTAAAAAGAAGAAAGAAAAAAATGTTAGTTGCCAGGGGTTAGAGGGAGGGGGTCATGGGAAGTTGGTGTTTAATGGGTACAGAGTTTCCATTTTGCAAGAACAAAAGAGTTGTGTATGGATGGTGTCGACGGTTGCACAGCAAAATGAATGTACTTAATAACACTGAATTATACACTTAAAAAGCAGTTAAGATGGTAAATTTTATGTTATGCGCATTTTACCACAACAAAAAACTGGGCAAAAAAAAAAAAAATCTCAGCCCTGACCTTGCTGGCTGGGGGGCTTTACCTTGGTCACTTCATGTCTCTGCACCTCAGTATCCTTTTCCATATATTGGGGAAAATAATCGTACCTTGTGCCTGGCACATAGTAAGTACCTAGGATGTTGACTATTGTTATTTTCACAATCACACACAATCAGATTAGGAAACTGAGACCCAGAGAGACGAGCTGTCTAAGGTCCTGTAGCTGGGCTATGAACCAGACAAAGTCTCTAGGCTCCTAAAAGGACAGTGAGGAAATTCAAGCCATCCCCTTTTTCCCCATTTGTTCCGACAGAGTTCATTCTGAGACCCATCTGCAAAAGTAAGAAATGTGCCCGTTGAGCTGCCCATGAGAAGGCACAGAAAAACGGGAACGTTCCCCGTGTTCAGACACAGAACTGACCAGACCTTTCTCCCAGCCCCACACCTGGGATGTGAGTAAGCAAAGTGGGTGGAGGATCCCACCCCACAGGCCTTCCTCTGAGTCACCGGCAGGAAGTTTCTCCTTGCTGCCTGGGTTTGCTTCCCCTCTCTGCTGCATTAGGCACTGCTAAGCTTTGCAAATTGACTCACTCTGGGATCCAGGGGGCTGTGGAACTGGGCCTTGACCCAAAAACCATCCACAGGAGAATGTTCTACGCAGCAAGATCTGCTGCCTCCAGCCCACAGAACCCCAAACCACGTACCAAGTTCACACCCAGAGTGACGGAGGTGGGGACCTGGAAGCTGCAACAGGAGTTTGGGGCGGGGGTGGAGGGGGTCTGCCGTCAGCTATTATGAGGCTGGCGAACGCAAGGCAGGGCGGAGAACAGGGGTCAGTGGACATCCTGAGAGCAAGGACCTATGTCATGGTCCTTGCGTAAGAGATGAGTTTGGTTTAAATTTGGTTTCAAACTATATTCGTGTCACAGACTATCCAGAACTGTTTGGGGTGTGGCTCTGAGAAACACAAAGAGGAAAAAGGCTCTGGCCTCCCAGGGCTCAGAGGCGGGAGGAGAAAGAGCCGTGGGACTGAACAAACACAAAGTGTGAGTCTGGAAGAGTCCAGAGGACTGTGGGCTCCCCGCTAGATCCAGATGTAAACATCCAACTGCCTCTTAGCGCCTCCAGCTGGATGTATGTGCCAGATGGCAGAGGAAAGCCTCCCAGACAGGCCCTAATCCCTGGAACCTGTGAGTTTGTTACCTTACGTGGCAAAGAGGAAGTTGCAGCTGCAATTAAGTTAAAGCTCTTATGATGGGAAGATTATCCTGGATGATCCTGATGGGCCCAATATAATCACAAGCAAAGGGTTCCTACAAGTAGAAGACCTCTCCCAGCTTTGGTGTGAGGGAGACGTGACTGCAGGAGAAAGGCACAGAGAGATGCGATGTTGCTGGCTTTGGAAGTGGAGGAAGGGGCCACGAGCCAAGGGAAGCAGGCAGACTTCAGAAGCTGGAAAAGGCTCTCCCCAGAGCATCCAGAAGGAACACAGCCCTGATGACACCTCGACTTTAGCCCAGCGAGACCTGGGTCAGACTTCTGGCCTCCAAAACTGGGAGATAAGAAATGAAATGTTTCAGGCCACTAAGTTTGTGGATATTTGTTAGGGCAGCAGTAGAAAACTAACACAACATCTGACGAGCATCTCAAATCTACCATCTGTCTCGGTCAATAGCAGTTCCAGGTGCTCAGCCCAGGCACTTCGGAGGTACCTCTGACTCCTCTCTCCCGCTCACGCCTGGAATCCCATCCATCCACCCCACTCTCACCACCGCCACCAGCAGCCTGTCCATGCCACCGTCCCCTCTCCCCTGGATGACTGTCCCCGGTTCCACTTGTGCCTCCTTACACTTCAGTATCAACACAGAGGCCAGCACAGCAACCCTGTTAGTTCGCCTCCCTTATTTTACCCAAAACCCTGCAATGATTTCCCAGGCAAGACCTTACTCTGTCCTGCAAGGCCCTTCACAGTCCAGCCAGCCTCCAGTCACCTTTCTGCCATCAGCTCCTTTCCTTCCCCAGCCGTCTTTGTCTCTTTAGTGTTCCTCAAACACACCCCAAATGCCCCTACCTCAGGGCCTTTGCACATGAATGGTCCATCCCCTTGCCTGTTTTGGGCCTTTATTCAGATATCATCTCTTCAGTGAGGCCTTCCTTGACATCGTATTTAAGGCTACAGTCTCATCCTTGACTTTCCTTGTCTCCAAGGTGAACATATTATTGTCCAAACTGAGATGGTTTTGAAACTATCAGTAATTACCCTGAAATAGCAGATTTAAACTGGGACAGACCCCAAACCCTCCCTCCCTGATTTATTTTTCTCCATAGCACCTGCTACTTTTAAACTACATATTTTACTCATACATCTTATTTATCATCTGCCTCTTCCCCTCCTCCTACTCATAACAGCAGGGATTTCTGTCCATTTTGTTCATCTCCCCAGCACACAGTAGTTGTTCAATAAATACGTGTTGGAGGAAGGAATAAATGGGCCTCAGAAGAGGAAGTCTTAACCCAAAGGGTTGGTCACGTTGCTAGGGGAACCACTGACCGAAACCACCTGCCCTGGCCAGGCCCGATAGTAACCACTTGCGTGAGTTATCTCACAACAGGAGGTCCTGGTAAGGAACGCAGAACTAACAAGCTACCACCAACTGGAATAATTCGGGAAAGGTCAAAAGGAGAGAGGAGACACCAGTCCATATGTCCTACCAACCTCCCAGAATCCTTCTCACTGGAATCCATCTTGGCTGAGCGATGTGTGTGCCACCAGTAAGGACCCTGAGTCAGAATGATTGGCCAGAGACAACCCGGAAACTAACCCCATCACCATAAAACCCAAGACTGCGAGCCACGAGGCAGAGCAGTTCTCCTGGGTTAAGACTCCACAGCTCACCACCCGGGCGCCCCTTCCCAATAAAGTCTCTTGTTTTGTCAGCACATGTTATCTCCTCCAACAATTCATTTCCGAGTGTTAGACAAGAGTCCACTCTCAGGCCCTGGAAGGGGTCCCCCTTCCTGCAACAATATCAGAGATGGCTTTTGGAGAAGGTAATACCTTGAAGGGCAAGCAATAAGATAGTCATATGGTAGAGGAGGAGGAGAAAGAGAGGACGAAAGGACAGGTCTAAGAAAAGGGACCAGCTAGGCAAAGTGTGGTGTTAATAAGAAAAACAACCACCAATAGCAACAGTGACAGCATCACTATCTCCTGGGCGCTTTGCTCTGGCCTTGGCATCTTGCTGGGCGTTTGTCATGTGCTGCCTCATTTAATGCATGTAACACACACACATGATGGATGAAATGCAGAGCCCAGAGATTAGGTAACTTGTTCAAGATCATGCAGCTGGTAAGCAGCAGGCAGGGAATTAAACCAGGCAGCTTGACTCCATGGATGAAACAGGTCGAGGAGACGGAGAAAAGATACTGTGGAGAAGAGGACAATCTAAGCAAACACATGGAGTCTAAGGAAAGCCTCCAAAAACTAGCAAGGTTTGAAGGAGCCGAAGTACAGTCAGGAGATTTTGGGGAGGGGGGAGCTAACCGTGGACGGGGCCCAGGTCTCATGCTTTTGCAGCTTCCAGGACCCCCGCCCATGTCCAGCATTCCGAGTCTCTGAGGACTGGGACACTGTATCTAATAACATCCATGAGATTTTCCGAAACGTTCCCACGTGGCCCTGAGTTGAGGGGACTGGCTTTGGTCTCTGGGTTGTGAATGCATCCAGCACGTGGATCACCCTCTGGAAGACTGGGTGCTGTCCATCTTGGTGAGCCACCTTCTATCCTCACAGAGCTGCCCATCCCGTCGTCAAGTGAGCTCCGTGATATGGTTTCACACATGGAGGGGGCAGGGCAAGAGTTTCGCTGTGGGTGAGCTGACCAGTTAACACAACTCAGGATGTCTGGCTCCTTAGCTCTGCAAACCTCCAAAGTGTGAGCAGTCAGGCCTCCTCCAACATCCCTGAGCAGGGAAACGTCCGCTGCAGTGGAACAGAGGCTAGGAGCTCAGGCCCAGATCAGACAGCTCTGCCTCTGGCTGTCCTTGGGATCCAGGATAAGGTATTTATGTCTCCAAGCCTCTGTCTCCTCATCTGTAAAATGGGGATGTGGTAGGAACTGAATAAAACTGTGGTGATGGCTTCATCAGTTTATGCATATGTCAATACTTAAGTGCGGTTTATTGCAATGTCAATTAGGTCTCAATAAAGCTGTAAAAATGCACATTTTAGTAACAATAATAATGGCAATAATAATTATAAAGTGCTTAGTCTAACGCCTGAAACATCTTCATTAAATGTAAGATATTTTTGGTTTACTGTCATTAGTGGGATGGGGCCAGCACAGCAGAGTTTCACCTGTTAAGTGCTGGGAACTGTGCCGGGGAAATGACAGCCCCATCTAATCCTCATGACCACCCCATCAGTCAGTGTAATCCCAATTTCACACAGGAACAAAGTGAGACTCAGAGTCCACATAGGTAGAATGTTCTAGAACAAGCATGCACTAGTGGCAGGTGAAGCCAGGCAGAGGAGAAGAAAGCAAATCGAAGGGGAGGCAAAAGGAGGCCCTGAGAGGGAGACAGCCGACAGCATGAGGGAATTCTCTGAGCTCCTGGGAGGAGGGGACGTTGAGCCACAGTGATGTGCCCGAGGAGGACGCAGCCTGCATCCTCAACTCTCTGCTCAGTCACTACTGCCCTGCAGAGGCACCACCCCAGGTCCGGATCTGCTCCCTTTCTGTGCCTGCAGCAGCTGCGGGGAACAAAGGGCACAGCCCCCTCCAGTCGACAGAGGTGGCTGGGGTGGGCGAGGGGAGCTGTCCAGGAGCTGAAGCCTCTGTTATCTGTGCAGAAACCTCCCGAAACAGAGCCCCTGAAAGGGGCCGGCGTTGAGCGACTCTCAGGTCGAGGGTGCGTTGCAATCACAAGTGTTAAGTTGTGCGTTCTGCATCGCCGGTGTCTTTCCCCTTCACCAGCCACGGTAATGACAGTAATAACAATAACCACACAGCCTTGCACTCATGGCTTCATCCATTCTAACAAGGAGGCATCAGGGATATTCCGCACCTATGTGCCTCCTCTGACTGCCCAGCGAATATCTACGGAGGACTTGCCGGGTGCCAGGCTCTGTCTTAGGGCTGCAGACACGGAGGCAAATAAGACATACAAGTTTCATGGCTTTGGGAGCTTAAATTCTAGAGGGGATCCGTGGGGAGGGGCATATGGATAAAAGCAGACAGTCATGGTAATGTCACAATATGACAAGGACCGTGAAGGAAATGAAGTGTTGGGCTAGAGAATAAGAGGAGAGAACTTACTGGGTGGACAGCAAAAGCCTCTTAAAGAGCTGGCCATTAAGCTGAGACCTGAAGGATGAGAGCCAAGGCAATCATGTTTCAGGCAGAGGGAAGTGCAAAGCCCACAGGGAGGAAAGAGCTTGGCACGTTCTGGGAGGTGACAGAAGGTCACTGGGTAGCACTGTGATTTTTAAGTGTGTTCATATCAGGTTCAACTCCTGACACAGCTACCTACCGGCTTGTATGAGCTTGAGAAAGCTGCTCTCTGTGCCATAATGCTCACAAACAAGGGTGATAATGGAATCTAACTCATGGAATGATTGGGAAGATTAATCTAGTTGATTCACGTGAAGTGCTTAAGACACAGCATATAGTAAGTGCTCAATAAATGTCAGCTATTATTTTTAATCATCTCCCTGCCTGGCTACCAGGATTCAGCAGCGAAGAGTACATTCAGGGCTGAGCATTTAGATCAGATTCGCCTCTGCAAGATCCCACGTTGCGTTTCTTACTGGGGTTCTCACTCACAAGGCAGTCAGCAAATATTTGTTGAATGAACAAATAAATGAATGAGTGGGCTTCCTGGTTCCCTTATCTCTGAGCCACTGAAATGCACTGTCAGGCCTCCTTAGGATTAGGTTTCCTTTATAAGCAATGTGATCTGGCCTGGAATTTTATGTTCCTGGAATTCCGCAGAAAAGAAAGGTGGAAGGGAGATGACTATTAACCACTGTCTCTGCAAACACCAAGCCATCTGCACCCCGTTACCTAAGCACAGACCTCTGTGGGTGCCGAATTTCAGAGCCCTGAAAGTTGGAAGGGATTCCGAGCTTGGATCCCTCAGGCTAGGCTATTCTTGGAAGCTGAGCGCCATGCCTGCCACAGGGAGATGAGTCATGCAGAGGGTGAAGGCTTGATGGATTTCTCCACGGTGGCAGCTATTTATCAGGGTACATCTCTAGACCACAGAACACAGAACGTGAAAGGAGGGATGGGCTTCTGACTTGATGCTACTTAAAACATTATCACCCCCACCTGCATCCTTGCATCGTAACCAGATGATAACGCTGGGACCCTCTCACCATGCAAACTCCCACTTCAAGGAGGTCAAACACTGTCCCTTGACATACTGTCCCCTGTCATGTTTGAACAGCCCTTGGAAGAGCTTGTAAAGTGGTTCCCAGACCCCTCTCCACCCTCCAAGCTTGGGCAGCCCATTCATCAATTCTTATCTTGTGTATCCCGTCCCCAAGAATTTCTTTGTCTCTATTACATCTAAGATCTTGGAAGATCTTGTATTACAGAATTCACCCTTTCTCATAAAACTTGAGCTGTGCCTGAAGGCAGAATTACAGAGGTCTTATTTCATTTTGTTTTTGCAAAGTCCCAACTGTGAAAGAGAGTGACATGCCATAAACAGTTTAAACGCCAATAATATAAATAGCCGCTGTGGGGCAATTTCCTCAGATTTCACACGCTCTGAGTTCACCATGAGGCAACGGGACCCACTGCTGAGCCTTTGCACACTTATTACAAGGGACAGCGAGTGGGGATGGAGTGGGAGCTGTCGCCCCGCATTCCTGGCACCTGGTTAATTCCGCTCGCCTGGCTTCCTTTGTTCTTCCCGAACTGCCTGGAGATGTTTCTCAGAAGTCAGCCTCAGCTCACACTTTCTGAAGTTCTGCTCCTTACATATGCTCCCAGAAAGTTGCTCCAAGTGAAGGCAAGTTAATTAAAAACCATATTCAATCAAACTGTCACTTTATTTATGAAAAAGTGTCGAGTGGCTGGAAATGGCAGGCACAAGCACTGAAGATTAATGCTCAAAATTTGTTCTGATTAAAAGTACGATCGAGGCATTAAGAAAGCAAGCACCGTGAACCCAGGGGGCCCTTAAGCCCCACATTCTTCCATTTTCAAATACAACTGAGGACAGTTATAAATACAAATAGAACTTCTCTCTGCCCAGAAGGCAGAAGAAGACACAGCGTCTAGCCAGAACTGGTTATTTTGGAAGGGGAACATACTTCAGACGTGCTAAGGAATCTCTCCCCACACCTGCCTGTTTCTTAAACGGTGCATACTCCAAATGTGATGTTCCCTGGATCTGAGTCATACTGTGGAACTGATATTAAGACAAGTGGGAACCTCAGAGACTCTCTGACCCTACTCCCTCATTTTTCAGATTGGGAAGCTAAGACCTATGGACAGAAAATAGCTTGCAACAACATGGATGGACCTTGAGGGCATTATGCCCAGTGACATAGGTCAGAGAAAGACAAATACTATATGATCTCACTTATATGTGGAATCTTAAAAAAGAAACAACTCGAAGTCATAGAAAAAGGGGTAAGATTTGTGGTTACCAGGGGTGGGGGGAAATTGGAGGAAGGTGGTAAAAGGTACAAACTTCCAGTTATGAGATAAAGAGGTACTGGGGGGTATACACTGCTGGGTGGTATATTTGAAAGTTGCTAAGACAGGAAATCCTAAAAGCTCTCATCACAAGGAAAAGAACATTTTTTCCTTCTTTCTTTTTTTTTTTTGTACCTATGAGATAACAAATGTTAAGTAATTGTGGTAATCACTTTGCAACATATGTAAGTCAAATCACTATGCCGTACACCTTAAACTTATACATTGCTGTATGTCAATTATCTCAGTAAAACTGAAAGGGGAAAAAAAAGAAAGAAAATGAAAGAAGAGGACCTGGAATCAGAAGGTCTAAGGTTAGCGTCACTTCCAGAACTTGTCAACATCCAGAAACCTTATTTTTCCACAGAGCTACGAATCTGCTAGTCTATTTTATCCAGCAGAGAAATCAGTTCTGACAAAGCCCACCTAGAAACAGGTGGCTTTTACCTGCCTCTGCAAACAAGGGATGCTTCTCCTGTATCCAGTGGTTCCACTTCACCCAGACTTGAAACATCCAAAATGTCACATGGTCACACCCACCTCCTCTTAAATGAAATTATAAGAGGGCTTTGGAAAACAGCTGTTCTCCAAGCCCATAAGCTGAATCCAAAGATCAGGAAGAACAGTATAGAGTCTCTCACTTGGATTTGGGTCACCAGCCACGGTAGGCAGAATTCTAAGATGACCAACAATGACCCATACCCTTATATGATCTCCTCCCCTTGAGTATGGGTGGAATCTGTGAATATATGGGACATCACTCCTGTGATATTACACTATGCAATAACAGCAAAGAGGTTTTCAGGTGTCACTGAGGTCCCTAATCAGTTGACGCTGAGTTAATCAAAAGGGAGATTATCCTGGGTGGGTCTGACCTCATCAGTTGAGAGCTTTAAAAGTGGGCTGAGACTTTCCCTGTGCTCGGGGACTGGAAGCAGTGAGAAAGTCAGTCTCTTTCTCGCTCTCTCTCCCCCATCCCTCCCTCCATTGCTGGTTTTGAACAAGGAAGGCTCTGTGAGTTCTACAGCCTCGAGGACATGCATCCTGTCAACAACCATGAGACCTTGGAAGAGCCCCTGAGGCCAGATGAGACCCCAGCCCCAGCTGACACCTGGATGGCAGCCTTGTGAGACCCTGAGTAGAGAATGCAGCTAAGCCACACTCGGAATCCTGACCCACAAAATCTGGGAAATAAGAAGTAGGTGTTAGTCACTAATCTGTGGGTAATTCATTACACAGCTAATATACAGCCAAGAAACAACAATTCCTAAAGAGGTCACGGTGGGGGTGATGTCAGCGGTAGCTAAATGAGGAACTAGCACTAGACATTCTACCATGTGGACCTCCTTTAATAATAATAAACCAGAAAAGACTTCAAAACCTAACTGGCCCATTTCCTTTGCCTGTCATTCACTTTTTGAAAGTTAAAGGCCTCCATGGGCACCCTGGGCTGACGTGATCACACCATGATTAGATAAGCTTCCAAGTGCTAAGGAAAAGAGGACTCTGCCGGCATAGGAGGAACAAGTTGCTCTATGAGGAAAAAAAAAAAAACAACTATCTTTTCAAAGGAGACGTTTGAGTCTCAAACCTAAAAAAACAACAACTTCAGCCAAGAAGAAACTCCCACTATTTGGCATTTGCAGGAGCTGGAGGAGAGATGATGCAAAAGGGAATTAGTTCTGGGTGTGCAAATCTCTTGACAGGTGTGCAGGGCACAACAATCCTTGTGTTAATTCCCACCATCCCAGACCCCAAACAGGTGCTAGTGCACATGAGAATGAGAAGACATGCCTGGCTGCTGGGAGATGGGATTAAACGTTACAAGACAGTATTTAATTAAGTGTTAAACTGTTGGTTACTGGGTTTAAGTGGTAAACTTTATGTAAAGCCAGTTTGATCATGGGACCCTTCCCTTTCAGAAATTACTTGCATGGTTACCCAATGCCATTAAGATAAAAATCTAAATTACTGAACAAGGTGTACATAGCCCCTTATGCTGTCCAACGTGCCCTCCTCTCCACCCTCATCTTTCACGATTCCCCAACCTCTATTCTGTACTGCTGACTCACCAATCTCTCTCTTTAAGCTGCTTCTCTGCACCCCCTTTCCTACCTGGACAGCTACTGTTTGTCTTTCAAGATATGCTTCAAAGTCACTGCCTCCAGGCAGCCTTCTCTGACTCTTCCTATGGTGTGTTAGATATCCCAGGAGAGCCTGAGCTCAGTCTCTTTATCTGATCAACGGGGATAAAAACAGAACTTTGGTTGTAAAAATTAAATAAGTTAACATACATCAAGTGCTTTAGAACCTGGCAACATGTCATTGGCACATAACAAGAACCCAGTGAATATTTCTGTTGTTTGCTGAGCACCTACTCAGTACTGAAAGTCATGTGGACAGATAGAGTGCAAAACAGGCACAGTCCCTGACCTTTTCCCCAGCGCCTTAAGAGTGGGGGCTTGGTACAGTTCCTCCTATAGGGCAAGCCCCTTTTCATGTCAGTCTAGCAAGGACATCAGTCCTCTCCTGGAATCTGTCGGTGGGACAAAAGCCTTCCTGGAACCCTGAACCTAACACCCAGATCATTAAGACCAGAAATAAGCCCTGGCTTCTGACCTCACTTGGAATCCCTATTTAAAGGAAGCAAGAAAAAGGGAGATGTGACAAACACGCCTCCTGAGGAGAATATTTCAATGTCCCAGCAAAATCTTGTTTTGGAATTGGATGTTGTGTGCATGCTTCACACGACCACATCTTCATCTCAGCAGATGTCATCTCCTCTGGGGAAGTTTTCATAATCTCTGATCATTAGGAATTAACCTCTCCTCATCTGACTTCTCTAGAATCTGACTCTTGTGCACTTTTCTTCCAAGACTTCATCACCAGCTGATGCCTGATATATTTATTTGTTTGTTTTATGTCTCCATCCTCTGAAACATAAGCTCCACAAGGGCAAGGATTTGGGTTTGGCTCATTGCTCTGTAACTAGGGCCTAAGTCAGTACTTGGCATATAGTAGACACTCAATAAATATCTGTTGAATGAATGAGAGGTGAAGTAACCAATGCTTTGATAGCACTTCCTATGCACCGAGACCCGTTCTGAGTGCCTTACGTATGGTAACTCATTCAATCCATACACCAACGCTTTGAGTAAGGTACTGTCATTAGACCTATATTAGAAAGGAAGAAGCTGACGTATGGAGCATATCAGTTACTTGTCCTGTCATGCAGCCAGTGAGCTACAGAGCAAGGGTTCAAACTCAGGCAGTCAGGCTCCAAAGTTTATGCTTTTAACCACAACACTAGAATGAACAAACGAATGAATGAATGAATGAAAAATGTTAATTTCCTGTCAATGTAAAGTCTAGGGTTATACTGGGGGGTATGTGCATCTGCTGCCCATGTATGTCCTGGAACGTTGTAACCTCTACATGAAGCAAAATCCTATGCCTTGCACACAGTAGGTGCTTAGGAAGTATTTGTTGAATTGAATCACACCTGAGTTAATGTTTCCGGATACTCTTAAGTACCGTTTCATGCAAATCCCCAGCTTTCCTTCCCAAGGAGATTCACTACAGCTCTGTAACAAATTGCAACATTGCTGACACTTACTGGGAGCTTTTGACAGTAAGCAATTCAAAGCCACCATGCCTCACGGTGGCACTACCACCAGTTTCTGGGCCATGAGTGTTTGGTACATGCGGATAATGAGTTTGGAGGAGCAGTGATGCCAAAAGAAATCACTGCTTCTTGAGCCCTCTGAATTCTATTACGCTGCCCAGGACAGGAGGCAAAGCTACAAACACATAAGACATCTGTGGCAAGAACCAGCAGCTTCCTGGCCAGACTTAACTGCAAGTGAGCAAATCCCAGCATCCTCGGTGGCTCAGAAGCAGCTGCCAGATCATGGTGGGTCCCCAAGAGAAGCCACACCATGCAAAGGGGAGGAGCGGCTCAGAAGAGGAGGGAAGCAGAGAAAAAAATCCTGGCTGCGTATCTACCTGGGACAATCTGTTTTCTCAACAGCAACAGAGGACTGTGTACCAGGACCAGGCAGGCAAAGCGTGGGCATATGCCACTCCTGGGTTAATCCACGGGCCGCAGGGAAGAGCAAGCAGCACTGCAAGGCTGCTGAGCTCTAAAAATACTCAGCACATTCCCAACATGGCATGAGTGGTAAGCTCTTAGCGGACAGGAATCCTGCCAAACAAATGCCTAACTGGACACTCCAGATTGAGTCCCAAGGCTGGGGCCTAGGGAAACGGGGAACCCAGCTAGGGAAGTGGTTTTCTCTTGAGCATTGTCAGAGAGTGATGAAGCTTTAAGAGATTGGTGTGTTTGGCTTGCCAGGGATTGAGGGGTGGGGAGAGAGGAGAGAAGAAGCCTGCTGCTACTATAGCCCTGGAGGTCAGGATCATGCAGGGGTTAAAGCCACAGGCTCTGGAGCCAGACTGAGTCCACTTAAATCCTGGATCCATTACTTAATAATTATGTAGCACTAGGGGGAAATTTAATCTCTCTGAGCCTCAGTTTCCTCATCTGTGCAAAGGGAACATTAATAATAATCACCACCATCTACCTCATCGACGTTCATAAAAAATTTAGTAGATTACATTATTGTTCAAATATTCACTGCCCCTCTCTGCAGGATCCCCCCCCTATTGGGCAACTGGAGTCCCCATTGGTGCCAGGCTCAGAGTCAGTGGAATGTGAGGTGTGCCACTTCCAAGAAGAACCTTAAGACCCATCTCATGGTCTACACCCTTCTCTTTTATCTCTGCCATGAGACTAGCAATGACGTAGATAGAGGCTGCTGCTTCAGCCTGAGTCCTGGCTCTAAGAGATAAAGCAGAGCCACAACTAACCTAACATGAACTATGAGCAAGAAATAAACCTTTGTTCTACAAGCCACTGAGATTTGCGGGTTGTTTGTTACTGCAACATAAAAAAGCTTAAACACCAACTGATACCAGGATTAGATGAGATCATCTGTATAATACACTAACACATATCTAGCATTTCCTAAGCATTCAGTGAAGTTTATTTATTATTACTAATATCAATATCATCAGCACTGGCTCTCACCCTGTTTGGAGACATCACGTACCTCGTTGAGAAGCTAATGAACGCTTTTACCCTCTCCCTTGAGGAATGCACACACAGACACAACTATGCATCCACCCACAGGTGGTTCACACATCCGACGCTCACAGCCCCTGGCAGAGGTGCCCAGGTTGAGAAACTCATCTTACTATCCTGAAGTAGGTTCCCTAAGCTTCAGCATGGAAACTGCCACCACAGACTCTCTGGGGTCACATCAAATGTCACTGTACTCTACCCACACCCACCCTCAACCCTCAACAGACACTGGGGGCAATGGTCTCCAATAGCTGCAACAAATAAGATTAAAGTAAACAGCAGGGGAAGCATTCAAGTAAAAATAAAGGCAGTTTAGTAGGGAACACCATGCTCTCGATGAGATGGAAGAGGCCCTGTAGCACCAGAAACTCACTTTTTCTCTGTAGCAGAACTTTGGGGCTCAGATTGGATTAGTGGTTCTGTAAGAATTTTAGGATTGTTTTTCCTATGTCTGTGAAAAATGCCATTGGAATTTTGAAGAGATGGAAACATCCTCAACCTGATATAAGGCTTCTACTGAAAACCCACAGCTAACATCACACTCAATGGTAAAAGACACTGCTTTCCCCCTAAGACCAAGAACAGAGCAAGGGTGTTCACTTTTACCATTTCTATTCAATACTGTGCTAGAGATTCTAGTCAGTGAGATTTAGTAAATAAACATAAATGACTTGATGAATTAGTTTATTAACTAAAGCCATCCAATCCAGGTGGGAAAGGAAGTAAAATTTTCTTTATTCATAGGTGACATAATCCTATATGTAGAAAATCCTAAAGAATCCATAAAACACTAATTGAACTAATGAACAAATACTATAAACTATATTTAGAAAAGTCCATTCACATTAGCATCAAAAGGAATAAAATACTTAGGAATAAATGTAACAAAAGAAGCAGAAGATTTGTACCCTGACAACTACAAAACATTCTCCAAAATTATCAGAGAAAATCTGAATAAAATGAGAGACATTCTATGTTCATGGATTGGAAGACCATTAGATTCAATACAATCTCCATCAATATTCCAGCAGCAGGGTTTCTTGTAAAATTTGACAACCTGATTCTAAAAGTTGTATGCAGATACAAAGGATATGAAAGAGCCAAAATAATTTTGAAATAGAATAACAATGTTGGAGGACTTACACTACCCAATTTCAAACTTTTTATAAAGCTGCAGTAATCAAGAGAGTGAGATATTAAAGTAAGGACAGACATATAGATCGATGGAACATAACTAAAGGTTCAGAAATAAACCCTTATATTAGGTCAATTAATTTCTGACAAAGATAACAAGACAGTTCAATAGGGAAAGGTTAATCTTTTCAACAAATGATGCTGGGAAAACTTTAAATCCATAGGTAAAGAAGTGAACATAAATTCTTATTTCAAATCATGCACAAATATTAACTCAAAACGTTAAGTGCTGAAACTATAAATCTTTAAAAAAAAAAAAGATTAGAGAAAATCTTCATGACCTTGGGTTAGGCAAAGAGTTCGTAGACACAGCACCATTTTTTTATGAGCATAAAAGGGGAAATGGGTAAATAAGACTTTATTAAAATTAAAAGCTTTTGCATTCCAAAATACACAAGAAGAAAATGAAAAGACAAGCCACAGACTGGAAGAAAATATTTTCAAATCATTTATATGATAAAGGACATATATATTAAGAAATACATAAAGAACTCTTACAATTCTATGATAAGAAAACAAACAACTCAATTAAAATATGGTTAAAAGGCTTAATAGATATTTCACCAAAGATGACCTACAAATGGCTAAGTACATGACAAGGTGCAACATCATTAGTCATTAAAGAAATGAAAATTAAAACAATGAGATATCACTTATATACTTAGTAGAATGGCTTACTAAAAGGACAAGTAGGGCTTCCCTGGTGGCACAGTGGTTAAGAATCCACCTGCCAATGGGGTTCGAGCCCCGGTCCAGGAAGATCCCACATGCCACGGAGCAACTAAGCCCACGCGCCACAACTACCGAGCCTGTGCTCTAGAGCCTGCGAGCCACAACTACTGAGCCCGCATGCCACAACTGCTGAAGCCCGTGTGCCTAGAGCCCATGTTCCGCAACAAGAGAAGCCACTGCAATGAGAAGCCTGCGCACTGCAACGAACAGTAGCCCCCGCTCACCGCAACTAGAGAAAGCCCGCATGCAGCAATGAAGACCCAACGCAGCCAAAAATAAAAAAAAATAAAAATTTTAAAAAAGCAAGTATTGGCAAGGATATAGAAAAACGGAAACTCTCATACATTGCTGTGATGGAAATGTGAAATGGTAACAGCCACTTGGGAAGACAGATTGGCAGCTCCTACTCTTAGGTTTCTACCCAAGAGAAATTAAAACGTTATGTCCACACAAATTCTTGTACATGAATGTTCATAGGAGCATTACTTATGACAGACAAAAAGTGGAAGCAACTCAAATGCCCATCAGCTGGTGAACGGTAAACAAAATGATGTATATCCGTACAATGGAATACTATTTAGCAATAGGAAGGTATGAAACGTTGATACATGCTCCAACATGGGTTAACCTCAAAAACATTATGCTACGTGAATGAAGCCAGACTCGAGAGACCATATATTGTATGACCCATTTATGTGAAATGTCCAGAAAAGGCCAATCTACAGAGAAAGCAGATCAGTTGTTGCCTGGGGCTGGGAGTGGAGAGATGACTGACTACAAACAGGCTTGAGGGAATTTTGTAGGAGTGATAAAAAAACGTTCTAAAACTGTCTTGTGGTGCTGGTTGCAAATCTGCATACTTACTAAAAAATAACTGAATTTATAAGTAAATTTTATGATTTGTAAATTATGGATCAATAAAACTGTCAAAATAAAGTAATTATGCCCCCACCAGCCCACCCGATAGTCTAGTCACATACAAACACTGTACCACCAACCTGGTCCTTTCAACAAGAGGTAGAAGAGTTTGGTCAGAGGCGTGGTGTTTGAAGTTGGAGAGGTTCTAACCTCTTTCTCTCTGAATAATCCTGCCCAAGCAATATTTAGGAAGAGTTAAAAAAAAAAATAAAGTGACACAAACAGCACGATAGTGTCAGTACAATATCTACAGGCATATATTTTTAATCTCTTCAATTTTAGAACGGGAGTCTTTACAGTCCAGGGAAAATCGGTCTTTATGCTGAATAATAAATTTGCATCTCAGCAGAAAGGAACTGTCCTGTGAGACCTTCCTACGTTAGCAGTTAGGCCACCCGGGGACAGCAGCGCCTCCTGCGCCTCCAGGCAAATGAGGCAGCAGTAGATGGAGACTGTCGTGTCTTCACTTCTCTCCAACGTCAGAACAGAAGGAACGCTGCTTTGTCTGATAAAATAATAGCTTCCCAGCACCAAAGGGAAAAGTAGAAATGGGCAATTTTTTCTCTCAATAATTTGGCCTTCAATAATAACTAACTGTTAGGAACTGCTTACCATGTGCCAGGCACCGTTCTAAGCACTTGTGTCTTAACTAATTTAATGCTCATAACAATCCTATGAGGTCAGTTCTTTTTTATTCCCCTTTTAGAGATGAGGAAACGAGCACAGAGAGGTTAAGTGACTTGCCCAAGATCCCACAGCAAGTTAGTATAATGGAGTTAGGATTCAAATAAAGCAGATAACTTTTCCTTTTTTTTTTTTTCAGATAACTTTAGAGTCCCTTCTTTTAAGCCCTCTTCCTCTTGTACTCAAAGGCACCAAACAGCAAGGTTTGGGGAAAAGAGAAGTAAATTTTAATGCCATCTCCCACACTTCTGAGACCCTGAGAGGAAGAAAAGCAAGGAGCTAAGAGTTACAGTTTCTTTCCACCGCAGGCAGTATCTGTGTCATAATGGCAGATGGCGGTGGGATACAGTTGTTCTAGCAGCCTGCAGGTCCCAAAGGAAACTGTATCCTTTCTTCTTGCCTGGTCCTGAAAAGAACAGCCTCTCTGTCAGAAGATCTCAAGTATCAGAGGCATGTTGCAGATGTGTCTCCTGTTTCTCATCAGGCCTCCCCATCTACTGGACCACTGAGTTCAGTCCTGACTTGTGGGAGGGGCCGGGCACACAGCTAAAATTCAATGTCATTCCTCCTTTTGCCATACAGCACTGACACCTGAGCTCAAGGGACTATAATACAATCAAGAGGCATCAACGGGCTTTATATTTAAAGATCTACAGTCTCTGGCTATTTTAGGGGATACCCTAACAACAAAATAATGGGGGGAGTCTTCTGTGGGAGATTGCAGCCCCGTCCCAATTCTTCACTCCTTACTGTATCCCTTATCATGCGATTCTGGGGTCCCTTCCATGGAAGGAGCAAACAGGTCATATTTCCCCTCTTCTTTCCTTTGGTTTGGTCACATGACTTGGTTTGATAAATAAAGTGAGGCAGGAGTGACAGTGGACGGGTTCAGAGCCTAGGCCTCAAGAGAGGCCTCGTGTGTTTCTGCTTGTTCTCTTAAGCCACGATTATTATCACAAGAGCAACCTCCCCTGATAGCTGCTGCCTTTTCAGCCGAAGTCACAGAACAAACACACCAGAGCAGACCTGAGCCCAAAGCTCAAGGAGGAGCTAAGCCAGCCATCCGCATACTTGAAATGTCAAGGAGCTTGCCCAGCCAAGATCTGCCAGCTCCTGCCAACCCACAGGTGTGTGAGTGATAACAGATCATTATTGTTTTTAGCCTCTGAATTTTAGGGTGGTTTGTTACACAGCAATAGTTAACTGATACACTTTGTTACAATGTGGCTTTTGCCTCAGGGGCCCAAGACTCCAGAGAGGGGATGGTCCTGGGGCCCTCTGACCACAGAGCTCATGTATTTTGGCTTCTCTCCTTCTATAAATGAGAAATGTGGCCTAAAAAGGAGGACGGATGTGCTGCCCAGTGAGTGAGTGCTAGAGGTGTGGTGGAAACCTAAATCTCCTGTCTTCCTAGCCCAGATTCCCAAGATCTGAGGCCCAGATGTCAGTCAAATAATCTGAAAAGTCAAGATCTTACTGAATAGTGTATTAGTTTGCTTGAGCTGCCATAACAAAGTACCACAGCCTGGGAGGCTTAAACAATAGAAATTTCTTTTCTCACAGTCCTGGGGGCTCAAAGTCCAACATCAAGGAGTCAGCCAGGTTGCTTTATTCTGAGGCCTCTCTCCTTGCCTTGCAGATGGCTGCCTGCTTGCTGTGTCTTCACATGCTCTTCTCTCCGTACACCTCTGTGTCCTAATCCTCTCTTCTGAGGATACCAGTCAGATTAGATGAGGGCCAACCCTGAGGACTTCATTTGAACTTAATTACCTCTTTAAAGACCCTATCTCCAAATACAGTCACATTCTGAAGTCCCGGGGATTAGGATTTCAACACACGGATTTGGATGGGGCACAATTCAGCCCATAACAAGAAGTTACCCTCTGCTCAGCACTGTGACAAGTGTGATGCAGGGGGCACATTATAATCGGGGAGCCAGTCATGCTCTTGATTGGCATCTCCCCCACAGCCCTTGCCACATTAACCTGTGATGGGGTGAATGAGTCAGACCCCTGAAACAATGAGACACTTACACGTGAAACAGTTAGGGGAGAGCAGGGCTTAGGTCTTAAAAAGCACAGGACTTGGAGTCAGGAGGTAAGGGCTGTAGGCTCAGTTCTGTCACTCACCTGGTATGTGACTTTCTATAAACTTGACCTACATCAAAATATACAGTTTAAAAAAGTATACGGCAGGGCTTCCCTGGTGGCGCAGTGGTTGAGAATCCGCCTGCTAATGCAGGGGACACGAGTTCGAGCCCTGGTCTGGGAGGATCCCACATGCCGCGGAGCAACCAGGCCCGTGAGCCACAACTACTGAGCCTGCGTGTCTGGAGCCTGTGCTCCGCAACAAGAGAGGCCATGATAGTGAGAAGCCCACACACCATGATGAAGAGTGGCTCCCGCTTGCCACAACTAGAGTAAGCCCTCACACAGAAACGAAGACCCAACACAGCAAAAAATTAATTAATTAATTAATTCCTACCCCCAACATTAAAAAAAAAGTATATGGCAGGTCCCATCTCAGACTAATAAAATCAGATTCACTAGGTGTGGAGCCCAGGCACTCATGTATTTGTTTTTATTTTTGTTGTTTAAGCCCCTCAGGTTATTCTAACATGCTTCTTGGGTTGAGAACTCCTATGGGTCTTAGAAGAAAATTATATTCTGACATTCTCTGAACTGGTGAGCACCAGGGTGAATAGTCTAGTGCAGTACAGCTCACAACACATCCCCAACCAGCAGCAGCATCACCCGGGAAGTTGTTAGAAATGGAAACCCTTGGGCCTCATCAGACAAAATGAATCAGACACTCTGGTGGAAGGCCAGCAACTGTGTTTTAACAAGCTTTCAAGTGGGCTGTTATGCCCACTAAAGTTTGAGACCCACAGTCTACACTGCTTCTCAATTATTTGAAAGTGACTAATAGTGTTCCTCTTTTCATTATTAGTTTATTTTTAATTGTGGTTAAAAAAAAAAGTAACAAAATTTATTATCTTAACCATTTTTAAATGTACAATTCAGTAGTGTTAAGTATATTTACATTGTTGTTGCAATGGATCTCCATTTTCACCTTGCAAAATGGAAACTCTATACCCATTAAACAACTGCCCATCTCCCCCTCCCTGCAGCCCCTGGCAACCACCACTGTACCTTCTGTTTCTATGAACTTGATGACCTCATACATGTGTGATCATACAGTATTTGCCTTTTTGTGATTGGATTATTTCACTTAGCATAATGTCCTCAAGGTTTATCCATGTTGTAGCATGTGACAGGATTTCCTTCCTTTTTTAAGGCTGAATAATATTCCACTGTCTGTATATACCACATTTTGTTTATCCATTCATCCATGAATGGACACCTGGGTTGTTTCCACCTCTTGGCTACTGTGAGTAATGCTGCCAGGATCCGGAGTAAGCAACTTCAGTTTCAGTATGTACACAAATCACCTATGAATAGTGTTAAAATACACAGTATGGGCAGGGACCTCCCAGATTCTGCATCTCTAACAGGCTCCAAAGTGATGCTGATGCTGCTGGTCTGCAGACCACACTTTGAATAGCAAAGGTCTAGACCCAATGAGAAGAGAGAAAGGAACTCAGAAAAGTTTTAAATCAGTGTAGACATCAAGCCCCAGATCACCTTCCCTAAATGTCCCCAAAGGACAAAGTCCAGGAACAACAGTGAAATTGTGGATTTTACCTCCACTCTTCCAAGCCACGCCCGATATCCTCTATCCTTGCCAGACACCCCGTCTCTTTTACTTCTCCTGCAGGTTAGCACCACATGCACAGCCCTGCTGCCACCACCGCTAACTCACTGAACTAACCTCTCTCTCCTACATCACTCTCATGCCAGGTCCCCGGAGCCTAGAAAGAAATAACCAATCTACAAAATTAACTAATTCAAGGTCATCTGCTAGAAAAAGGCTGAAACTCTTTCCCAAGTGTGAGACTGTAATAGTGGTACTAACTGTGATGATTTTTAGGTGGTTGGTACAAGGATACAGAATTAAATAACATCAAATCACATAGTGAGAAAGCGGCTCCCTTTCAAGTCTGTTTCAACCCTCCTGAAAACATCAAGGAAAATGTCCCAAACACCATACAACACTTGCTAATCTCCCTTTTTAAGAGATCAGGCCTGGGGCTCAGAGCCTTAGGCAGGCAGCAGTCTCCAGCTAGAAATAAAAAGCACTGTTTGGTCTTCGTTGTATTTATTTTTGCACTTACTTTCTATTTGTGGGAAGTGATACTGGTTTTCCATTTATGGTTCTGATGCCAAGTTGCTTTTTTAAAACAAATGTACTTAAATTTAAAAGGGAGTGATTTAAAACACACATTAAACAAATAATCGTAGAGGAGATGTTTAAAGTTGGAAATCTTAGAGGAGGAGGACTCGGGCCTCTTCCCTGTGAAATTTTCACATCACACATATCATCTTGGCGTCTTGGAGACTGCATCCTCCATGATCAAATCTATGAGGCATCAGGGAAGGAACAGAGCCTCCAGCCAAGCTGGAACACTAGGCCCAATAGAGGGGCCAGTAGAACCAGCTTTCTCCCTTCCTTCTGGTCCATGAAATCTTTCTGAAACTCAGGGGCTAGAAAGGGACCCTGACCAAGTCTGCCACTGTGGGAAGATCCTGGATTCGGTGGAGCCAGACATGGGCAGCAGTGGAGACAGGAGATGGCTGATAAACATGGTTAGATCCTTAAGCTGCACTTTCCTTCTTAAACTCCCCCATCCACAGGAATTTGGATCAAAGCAAAGAGATTTCTAAAATTCCTTGCGCATCTGACCAAAGATTTCCTCCTTGACCTTAAAGACTTATAAAGGGCATTGTTAAGGGTAATTGCAAAACCATTATGAAAGTCAACTACCTATTTTGAGACAATATTCAGTATAAAAGATACTTAATTATCACAGAAGCAAATAGACACAAATTGTAGCAAGTGTTATTCAATCACAGGAAAAGAATTTACTAGTCAGGAGTGATAGTGGAAGGAACAGCAGGTGCAAACGGCCTGCATCAGAAAGAAGCAGACGAGCACGTGGGGAACTGCAAGAAGGCCCACGGGACTTGTGCAGTGAGTAGGGGGCAGGTAAGAAAGGCAGGTGGAGAAGTAGCTGAGGTCAGCCAAGCAGAGCCTCGATGATCATAGAGACAATTTTTATTCTAACCACCATAGCAAAGGAAGCCAGCAAAGGGGTTTAAGCAGGGGAGAGACACAGATTGTATTTGGAAAGATCCCATGGGCTTGCTTCAGTGGAGAGAACAGGTTTGAGAGAGGAGCTGAGATGCATGCAGGAGGGCAGCCTGAGGACCTGCGGTTGTCCTGGCGAGAGATGCTGAGTGCTGGGCACAGAGGTGACAGTGGAGATGGAAAGAAGGATTTCTACTGGTTGTATGATGTCGGCCAAGTCACTTCCACTCTCTGAACCTCCACTTCCTCATCTGTGAAATGGGAATAATAATACCCACACCTCTTAATGAAATGAGAGGACACATGGAAAGCACCTGGCCCATCACGAGGATCCGATAAATGACAGCTATTGTTAAAATGACGATCTTCTCTGCACCTCTCCTAAGACCCTTGTCCATTTTTATCTTTTGAAATGGTTGTTTGTCCACACTTCTCATTTCATCTGCAAGGCCTTCTGTTCCTTGAAGGGATGGTCCCTGCTGGATTCACCACATTGCAAAGTAGATTGCTGAGCAGGGTGACCAGCATCCAGAAAGTGTAAATAAATATTTGTGGACCGAACCGACTTGAATGGCCCAGCTGATGGCACTCAGCTAGGCTCCCTAATCATTTGAGTTTGTATCCATCACAGACGTGCTGGTCTCCAGGAGGTACCATTCCGTGGAATCTTCCTTCAAGAAAGAACGTATTGTTCAGCCACTAAGAACACACGTCACTGACAGCTTCCAACTATAGCCTTCAGGATCGGGTTCAGCTTTGGAGCTGAGGCCACACTCTTCCCAAGTGATGCCCAGCCAGTGACTGAGCATGGTGGAGGTACCGGGGCCTGGCCGTTTCTGCCCAATGTGGGGTTTCACTATCTGTGCGTTGTGGTCTGAGACTGTCACTTGCCTGATCCTGCTTCCTCCCTCCCTCATTTTATTTTCCACAGGCATTTACACTCCCTCTCCCTGCTCCCTAAAACCTCTTGCACTCCTGAGTCCCTCTGCTTCCTGGAGGGTCCAACGGGCACACCTTGGAGAGAAGAGGAACTAAAAGCTACTACCTGAAGCAGCATATAAAAGAAACAGAGATAAGTTAAGCAACTCAGAGCTGTTTGCTATCTCAAAGGATTAAAAACTCCAAGAGCTATGAAAGAGAATGGTCTAATTACGGTGGCTCAAATTACCAGGAAGCTTTCTGAATAAGAGCAGATGTTGGGGTTCCAAGAAAGATTGCTCCCTGGTTTTGGCCGGAATCCCAGGGGTCATTCGGGCCTGCGATTTAGCCTGTTCTCCTCTCCTTCTGGCCAGCACCTCTCAATCCATTATTTTGGATACCAATTATAAACCCAGGACAAGAGCCTAATCTTCCAGCAAGGAAAACCCAGGGATGTCAGTCCACTTTACCGCTCCTTGCCTTGAAAATCAGTGTGGGTCTCAAGCTAAAAGAAATCAAATGGAGACAAGAAAATACACACTGCACCAATCAGGATGCAATTTGCAGACATTTTTCAGAGCAGAAAATGTATGAGAAAATGTATACAGAAAATGCATACAGAAAATGTATCTGAAGGGCAGTGATCAATCATTTCAGCCATCATGAGACCAGAATAGATACAAAGAGAATCACAGCCGCAGAGAATTCTAACAGCCAATTCTAACAGGATGTTAACTAACCTCCAGAATATTTCTTCTTAAAATCCGATGGCCAAGGAACTTCCCTGGTGGCACAGTGGTTAAGAATCCACCTGCCAGTGCAGGAGACACGGGTTCGATCACTGGTCCTGGAAGATCCCACATGCCGCGGAGCAACTAAGCCCGTGCGCTACTACTGAACCTGAGCTCTAGAGCCCACAAGCCACAACTACTGAGCCTGAGAGCTGCAACTACTGAAGCCTGAGCACCTAGAGCCTGTGCTCCGCAAGGAGAGAAGCCACCGCAATGAGAAGCCCACGCACTGCAACAAAGAGTAGCCCTGCTCACCACAACTTGGGAAAAAAGCCCACGCACGGTAACAAAGACCCAACGCAGCCAAAAATAAATTAATTAATTTTAAAATTTTTCAATGGCCATGGTTCTAGAATTGGGAGAGGGTATAAGGAGATGCTAGTTTAGGCAGCTGAAGAGATACCTATCTATATCATGGGACTGTTGCCAGAAGTCCTAGTAACCTCACAGAACCTGAAGGACAAGAAAGTTCATACACACCCATCAAGCCTAGTGCAAGCATCCCTGCTGGATTCTCTGTGACATATGCTTAACCTGCCTGATGACCCTCCAATGACAAAGGACTCAAACCTAATGAGTCTACCCATTGCTCTTCCTATTCTTTCTGGAGACAGATTCTGTCTCCTCTGGACTCTACGTCTTTAGATTCTAGCGCAACACAGAACATATCTGCTCCATGTTCAACATGGAAGCCCTTCAAATAACTGTATACAGCAAGCTACCAAATCCTCTCCCTTCCCCATTTTTCTCTATTCCCAGAAACACACACACTTATCCTTCCACTGATATTCTTAGTGAACCATTTCCAGCAGCCTGCACCTCCCCTAGTCATCTTCCTCTTAACAAGCCCAGTTTATCAACATCCTTCTTAAAATATGGAACCCAGACGTGAGCATAGCCAATGATAAAAATATTTGTGAGATGGCTTTAAAAACCATAATATGTTAGGCAGAAGCAAAGGAATTTTTCCCCCTCTCTGGAACCAAGCAAAATTATAAACTACAGTTCTCTTAACACAAACTAGTTTGAAAAAACTATTAAATTCATCATTCATTCATTCATTTGTTCATTCATTTCACAGATCTGTGCTGATTCTAAAACTATGGCCTAAGAGAAGGGCTGGGCATATAATGGTAAATAAACTCAATTCTTACCCTTTAGCAATCAGTCAAGGCTCAGTCCATGGCCCTCTTCTCTTCCCACAATTTTCTCTCTCCCAGGGTGATCTTATCTATCTTCAAGGCTGAAGCTTCCCAAATACTCACCTGCCCCCCAGCTCTAGATTGCTTCCCTGACATTTCCATCAGGAGGACTTGCGGCCTCCTCCAACCCAACGTGTTTTAAAAAAACTCATTACTTTTCCCTCTTCCGACTCACGCTCCCCTTCGGTGCATGGCACCACTACCCTCCGAGACGTCTAAGCTGAAACTCTGGAATTCTTGCCACCTTCCTTGCCCTCACACCCTATGCCTGGTCACTCTACCTCCGATACATTATTTATATCCATCCATCTACTATTCTGTTTTCTCTTCTGGCCTAACTCCCTGTAATCTCTTACCTGGACAAGTTCAATAACGTCTTAGCTTTTCTTCCTGCTTCCATTGTTGCCTCCTGTAATTCATTCCCCATCCAGCAGCCAGAGAGTTCTCTTAAAAAAACAAAAACCTGTTCATGTCTATTTACTACCTAAATAAAACCCTTCATGGATCTCCCCAAAGTAGCCTATTTTCCCCTGCATGGCCTCTTCTGACACCACCTCTTCTAACAACACCACCATCATTCCATTCCTCTACTCCCATTCCTGGATCTTTAGTGTATAATCATTCTGGCCTTCCTCCAGTTATTTAAAGAGCCCATAGTCCTTCCAACCACAGGGCCTTGGCACATGCTAGATAGAATGCTCTGCTCCTCTGCTACTCCCTCCTGCAACCCCTGTCTGTCTTCACCTAGCTAACTCCTCATTACGCTTCAGAAACAATTACTATCTTAAAGAAGCCTTCCTTGAGCACTGCCCCCACCCTGAGGGCCCCTCTGATAGCAGCCTGTAATTAGCAGTCATTGCAATTTTGGCAATTACAATTATATAATTTGATGCCTCATTCATTATTTGGTGTTTTTGTCCAATGAGACTGTAAGCTTAATAAAGCCTGAGACTACACCTGTCTTGCATTCCTACACATCCCTCATTGCTAGCACCTTGCACTGTATAAAACAGGTGATCAATAAAAGGATAACTTGGGGTGCAAAGTCAGAAAATACAGATATGGCTGTATTTTGACAGCCATACATGGCAGATGTTGACAAGGAAAAGAAGTGTGATTGAATTCCATCAAAAATGGTTCTTCTGGAAAAGGTACAAACTTCCACTTATAAATAACTACTAAGGATGTAATGCACATGATAAATAATTAACACTGCTGTATGTTATATATAAAAGTTATTAAGAGAGTAAATGCTAAGAGTTCTCATCACAAGAAAAAATTTCCTATTTCTTTAATTTTGTATCTATATGAAATGATGGATGTTCACTCAACTTACTGTGATAATCACTTCAAAATGTATGTAAATCATATCATTATTCTGAACACCTTAAACTTACATAATGCTGTATATCTCAATTATATCTCAATAAAACTGGAAGGAAAAAAATGGTTCTGTGGAGTACAAAAACTGGGTAAGGAAGTTTGAGTTTAAACTTTTCCTTTTAACCAGCTTAGGCATATAGACAGACACAGCCTTGATTAGTGATTCAGACATGGTGTGAACTATTTATATTTCAACTTTAGACTCTCAAAGGAATCTCACCAAATATAACGTCCATTTTTCAGAGCTCCTAAAGAAATTCTCTTTCCCCATCCTCTTCCAATCTCCAGAAAGAAAGAGAATAAGAGATGGGTAAGAAGGAAAATACAAGGAAGGGCAAAGTGGGAAGAGAACCCACAACACGATGTTTGCTTGGACGTCTGTTTTGTTTTGTTCATTTGCCAAGTACCGTGCACGACAGTACCGCTCATGCCTTCATCATTCTGTACTCCCGCTGTGGACGAGACTCAATAGTTTTGTCTGTTTTGTTTACTGATGTATCTCCAGCACCTCAAACAGCAATAGATACTCAATAAATATTTGCTAAAAGAATGATTTCAGATGTGAGCACTGCATAAGGATGAGAACAAAGTCTTTTCAACTTTTTATCCCCAAAGTTCGTGGGAATCCAATAAAAAACGACTGGAATAAATGATTTGATGAAGTAATTAAATAATAAATATGGAATTTACATTAATTCTGCTCTGCCACTGGCTTTCCATTTGGTCAAACGCATTCCTTTGTTTGGGGACCATACATGAGTGTGATTTCACCAAGCTGTAAGGAGGAATGGTATCATATATATTTTTTTCCAATTACTGGATTCTTTGGGGCACCCACATGACAATGCCAAGTTTCTACACTGAGTCCTGATTCCCTAGTGGAAAAGTGCAAGGAATATCCATAAATAAATAAATGCCCAGCCTTAAAAATCAATACAATGATCCCTGGGTTCCAATCAAGTCAACATTTTAGACACCACTGTATATTCAGGTACTCCGCTAGGTGCCAGGAAGAGAAACGGATCAGATTTCCACATCCTTCATGAGATCAGAGTCTATAAGTAAGACTGATGAGCACAAGCTAAAATAAGATAAAATAAAAAGACAATACAATGTGATCAACGATATAACAGAGGCACCTGCTAAGTGTCAACGGGGCACAGAAGAGGCATAAAATAAAAGAAGTCTAAAGTAAACTTTTAATTCGTTGCCAAAAAAGTCTTTGGTCTTCTCTGCCAAGATTAAGGCAGTGCTGCTCTAGGTCTGGTGCCTGTAGTCGTGGTCCCAGAGGAGCCAGAGTTCATCCTGAATCTTTTCCATGGATGGAAGCTCAGAGAAAGAGTTTAGTGGAAGTGAGAAGGTTCTGAAACTCTGACAAAAGGCCTAAGGGTCTTTACCCAACGATGCTGACCGGGGCAGTTAAAGCTTGAAGCCAATTCCCCAGAGAAAAAAAGCCTTGCCCTTTAGTGAAGCTGCCAAAACCCTCCAAAGTTAACAGCTTATACTGTGTCTTTCTGCAGACACAGAAAAATGAGAGGGGAAATCTAAAGGTCATATCAGGGCCAGGAGAGCTTTCAATCCTGGGCATTAAGACCAGCTGACCCAACATTAATAGAGATATTAAAAATATACAAACATAAGGAAACCACATTTGAAAATCACAATGGGAGGGTTTAGATGCATGTGAAACAAGTTATACGATAGAGCATCTGGCAGCCATTATAAATATAAATAATTTTAAGGACATAGGAATTCCTTATGACATTCTAAATAAATAAAGCAAAATAACCAGCCATTATGTTAAAATTTTTGGCACCTATTATATATGGAATCATGTAAGGAAAAAGACTTGTACCCTCAAGCTCTCTAGACAGCACAGATAAAATGAGGCATGATAAATCCCCACCTGAAATATGCAAGATGATGCACATTGTAGGGACAGAAATTAGTGGAAGAGGTTTTTTTGATTTGGGGGCTTCTTTAAACTTTTTTTTAAATTTTTTAATTAAAAAAATTTTTTTCCGGTTAAAATAATTTTTATTTAAAAATAAGAAAACCCTCCAAACACCAGCACCTTAACACCACCATGCTGACCCTACCATCACACATGGCATTGCTATAGCCTCCTGCTCTGTGGCTGATGCTAAGTTCCTTGAGGGTAGGGAGCATGACTAGTCTGTCTCTGAATTCCCAGTGCCTGGAAGCAGCCTGAAACCGAAAAGGTACTCAGATGGTGGCACAGTGGTTAAGAATCCCCCTGCCAATGCAGGGGACTTGGGTTTCATCCCTGGTCCGGGAAGATCCCACATGCTGCCGAGCAACTAAGCCCACGTGCCACAACTACTGAGCCCACGTGCCACAACTACTGAAGCCCACGTGCTGCAACTACTGAAGCCTGCACGCCTAGAGACCAGGCTCTGCAACAAGAGAAGCCATCGCAATGAGAAGCCCACGTACTGCACGGAAGAGTAGCCCCCGCTCGCCACAACTAGAGAAAGACCGCGTGCAGCAAGGAAGACCCAACACAGCCAAAAATAATGAATAAAATGTAAAAAAAAAAAGGTGCTCAGATGATGTTTGTTAGATGAACAAGTGTGAAGGCACAGGAAGAAATGGAATTTTTTAACAAAGTAAAAGGGCATTCCAAGAAATGTTGGGAAGTTAGCTCCTTCACTTCCGGAGAAAGAAGGAGAATGAAGCAGGAATGCAAAATACTCTTGTGAACAGCAATGCAACGGGCAGAGTGGGAGATGGGGGCACTCCTGAAGGGAGAGGAAGAAGGTAGGAAAGATGGGCCGTGTATAGAAAGCTAAACCTATGCATCACTCTTTCCTCCTCGGAAACTCCCAAGGTAGACACTGCCTTCATTTCCATTTTCAGGTAAAGAAATTAAGACAAAGGAACTGGACTAAAAACATAACATTTACAAATGGACATGTGGAGATCTGAAAACAGGTCAGTTGGCTTCGAACTCAGAGAAGTCTACCCCTAAAGGGACTTTGAGAAGCTAGCGAGCATGGTGTGGGGTGGCAGGAGGGGGGGGGACCAGACTTTCTTATTGAAGGGATGTTGAAGTACAAGCCTGTGTACTTCAATCCTAACCACACAGAGGGAAGTTCTCTCTGTACTGGGAAGAGCCAGGCAGGAAATCTCAGCACGAGCCTATGGCCTTGACTATCCCCTGCTTCATCATTACATAACAGGATAAGTTCATGTCAGAAGATAGAAAAGAAAAGAAAGGTGGATCTGCTTGCACCAAAGGAAACCAAGGGGTATAAACAACGACAGCAGCCCCCAGAGAACATGATACATACAACCTCTTTCCTGCAACTCTCGTATGGAAACTACCATGAGCCAACTTTAAATTCACTGCAGGGTGTTGCACGGGGAGTACTCATGGGGTCCTGCTGAGTCTGCCTGTGTCCTGTAGCCTCTGACTAAATGCCCACACTCCTGCCAGCCCAGCTTAGCCAGCAGCCCAGCACCATCTCTGGAATTTGCAAACCAGAGCCAAAGGAAGGGGGACACGCGTCTGTGAACAAGAACTGTTATTTTTTCCAGAGTTCAGAAGATCCCTGAAAGTCCTGTCCCTCCCAGGGGATCCTGGCAGTCCAGAAGATTCCTGAGACGAAAATTAGCAGCTCATCTGAGATGAGCAGGTGCCAGCTGAGATAACCAAGGCCTAGATTATTGAGGATACTGTTTTGCTGCTGAGCTTCAGAGTACCGAAGTCAGAGGCACAGATTTAATAAACAAGAAGAAGAAGAATCGGGGCTTCCCTGGTGGCACAGTGGTTGAGAGTCCGCCTGCCAATGCAGGGAACGCGGGTTCATGCCCCGGTCCGGGAAGATCCCACATGCCGCCGAGCGGCTGGGCCCGTGAGCCATGGCCGCTGAGCCTGCGCGTCCGGAGCCTGTGCTCCGCAACGGGAGAGGCCACAACAGTGAGAGGCCCGTGTACCGTAAAAAAAAAAAAAAAGAAGAAGAAGAAGAAGAAGAAGAATCAATTTCACAAGTATTTTGAACTGCCTGCTATCTGACCACACTGGTCTAGGTGGTGAGGATACAGGTGAACAAAACACGCAAAGTGCCTCCCATGGTAACATCCTTCTGGTGGGAAGAGCTGATGTTCTTGGGGATAATACTAGAGTTTCAGGGAGCACTCCACCTGCAACAGACAGACCCTGGGCTAGGTCCTTCTCATGCATGCCTCATCCAAGCCATCCACTGTCACAGAGTTGCCAAGTGGGAGAGCCAGAAATCAAACCCAGGCCTCCAGATCACAGAGCTGGGACTCTTAGCCACTGCATGCACAGCCCTCATCTCTAAACGAATCAGCATTCATTTGAGAGAGGATTTTGTGATTCACGATACTTGTGACCCTCATCGTAGCATGGAATCCTTGGCATCAGCATTCTGTAAGCTGGGAGTAAATAGCCGTGGCTTGTCAGGGGAATCACATGAGATCCCCAATGCACATCAAGTTGGCATGTTCTGGGTGCTCAGCCGGGCGCCCTCAGTCATAAGCTCTTAGCAGCAATGTTTCAGATGATCCCATGCCATTCATGTCAAAATCGTGAACAGGGGCTTCCCTGGTGGCGCAGTGGTTGAGAGTCCACCTGCCGATGCAGGGGACACGGGTTCGTGCTCCGGTCCAGGAGGATCTCACATGCCGCTGAGCGGCTAGGCCCGTGAGCCATGGCCGCTGAGCCTGTGCATCCGGAGAGTGAGAGGGCCGCGTACCGCAAAAAAAAAGAGGAACCTATGCTGAGAAAATCATGAGAAATATAAAAATTTATGCACAAAGATGTTTATCACCATGTTATTTATATTAGTAAAACTTTCCATGAAAACAACCAAAATATCCAACATTGGATAAGTGGTTAAATAAGCACCATGATGATATGATCTTATTAAGGCATTAAAAATGATGCTTGCAGAGAATTTGATAATAAGTAAAAAAAAAAAAATGCAGACACGAACTCCATGTTTAAATTTTTCTCAATTATCATTTATTGATATATATTTATATGTTTCTGTATGTGTGTACATAAACACACACACACACATACATACATATACACACTGCTATGGACTGAATGTCCTGTCCCCCCAGAATTCATATGTTGAAAACCTAACACACAAGGTGATGATATTAGGAGGTGGGGCCTTTGGCAGGTGATTAGGTCATAAGGGTGGAGCCCTCATGAATGGGATTAGTGCCCTTATACAAGGGATCCCAGAGAGATCCTTCCTGGTTCTGCCTTGTGAGGACACACGGAATACAGCGCCATGAATAAGAAGGCTTGACCTCACAAGACACCAGATCTACCAGTGCTATGATCTTGGACTTCCCAGCCTCCAGAACTATGAGAAATAAATGTTTTTTGTTTATAAGTCAGGCAATTTATGGTATTTCTGTCACAGCAGGTTGAAGAGACTAAAGCACATATATACACACACCAATGTACACGTACATAGAAGAAAACTGAAGGAAAAATACTTTTGTGTTTAATACACGTGACAAGATTATTGATAATTTTATTCTATATTCCCCAAACAATGGGCATATAACATTGGGATCAGATAAAAATAAATACAACAAAGATTATTTTCAGTTTTTTTTTTTAAAGAAGATTCGTTTTTATTTATTTATTTTTGGCTGTGTTGGGTCTTCTTTGCTGTGCACGCGGCCTTTCTCTAGCTGTGGTGAGCAGGGGCTACTCTTCGTTGCAGTGCGCGGGCTTCTCCTTGCTGTGGCTTCTCGTTGCAGAGCACGGGCTCTAGGTGCACAGGCTTCAGTAGTTGTGGCTCACGGGCTCTAGAGTGCAGGCTCAGTAGTTGTGGCGCACGGGCTTAGTTGCTCCGTGGCATGTGGGATCTTCCCGGACCATGGCTCGAACCCGTATCCCCTGCATTGGCAGGCGGATTCTTAACCACTGCGCCACCAGGGAAGTCCCTATTTTTAAATTTTTAAAAGCCCATCTCATGACCTTGAAGAGTAGGGTCTTGAAGAATGAAGAACACCTTAAGAAGGAGAATTGGTTCAATCATCAAACTACACCCCAGGACTTCATGGGACTGTGCTCTGCAATGCTGATGCTGAAATACGGTCTCAGGAAAGCCCCACAGGGGAACCGCTTGGCTACTTGAGAGAGAGTTGAAGGGGTTGTTTTCCATTTGCCCAATGGGGTATGGCTGTGCCAAGCCGAGAAAACTCCAGACGTGGAGGTTCCAGCCTGGATGAAATGAACCAAATCAAGACAAGCAGAGAGCGGAGGCTGCCGGCCCATCGCCCACAGAGTAATCATGACCTTTGAAAGCCGATTGTGTAAACGTGGGAGAGGGAGGTGGAAGATGTATCGTGTGTCCCCAGCAGTCCCCAGGCACCTGCCACATGGATCCCAGGATGTCCACAGCTAGTTTGTTTTGGGGAGTTAAGAACACTGCCCACTCAACCAAAATAAGAATGACCTCTGCAAACAGTTATGCATCCACTGATTCCTCCAACAAGTATTTCCAAAGCCTAATCCAGACCCTGTGCTCAAAGCTGTAGTGATCTCACCCAGGAATCACAAACTAAAGTGTCCTACAGGAGCCAAGAAGAAGCAACAGTGGCAAAATGGAGAATTCATGCTTCATTTGATGGGGCAAAGTCAGCCCCCACCCCGCCCAGGCATCAAACCTGCACATTGTTTTTAAAACTTTTTTGTTTAAATATTTCTTATATAAAAGTAAGGGTTTTTTATTTGAAAAATCCCAATTTCCAGTTTTCCCTGAAAAATTGGACAAGCTGACAACAATGGACCCACACATTTCCAGGTAGCGTTAATCAGTTCACTTGCCTTTTTTCACTTGTTTATAATTCTCAGCTGGTTCCTTTAATTTTTTGAGTTTGAAGCCCCTACTACTGATGTTCCCTTCTGCTTCAAATGTGGGGCTTCCAATCCTGTTGGAATTGTGTGCAGAGGAAGAGTAACCTAGCCCTGAGTGAGAGTCTAAGAGGATTTTCCTTTGAATAAAGCACACAGACTTTGAGACTGTTGTTTGCATGATCTAAGATTTTTTTTCTCTCAGCTTACTTTGTGATTTCCTTATAGGTTCAAGATGCCGGACAACTGGTCTCCAGAAACACTGCCAAGTCTCTTTATTGAAGCTACTTGTTTTATCACCAATTTAGTATTTGTTTGCATATGTGTTTTAATTTGTAGGTAGTAGGAAAGACACTTGAAAATGTCTCACAGAGACAGTAGCTCTTCTTTGTGTTCCCCCATCAAAAATGCCAGAAATCTATCTTAAGGAGGATAAACAGAGCATCCTGCCATGTGCACACCCAGGGGCAGCTCCCCCTGCAAATCATCATCTGAACCATCAGGCAAAGCTGCTGGGGTATCCATATTAGTTACCACAGTCTGGCAGTTGTGCCCAGGTCAACAGCACCTTGATCTTATTATGCTGCAGGTGAAATTCACTGCATACCTGGTATTCCTGAGGCCTGACTTCTGCAACTGGATCCTAAGACTGGAAACGTCTTGTGTTAATACTGGGTCACAGGCATTGAGGGGAGACACAGTTTCCCAAAAGTATCCATTATTTCATATTCCAAGCAAATACTGAGGGTGGGAAATATGGGGCAAAATACTTAGTACTCTTTTTTGCTTTTTTTGAGAGTGACTGGAGGAAAAGGGAATGTCTCCGTTTAGGCTTTCTCTAAAGCAGACCCTGAGATGAGAAATCATGGGAATGTGGTTTAGTTGGGAGGTGACCACAGGTGATGTAGTAGGAAAGTAAGACAGGAAGGGGAAGGAAGCCAACACAGGTGCATTAATGGGAGGGTTACTGCTGCGGCAACTGGGACTCAATTCCACAGGGGACCTTCTGACACTCAGTGGAGAACATGCCTCAGTACTGTCTCCTTGAGCCACGAGGAAGCCAAGATATCTATACACCAACTTCTGCTCCCCATGGTTGAGGGTGGCTCTGGGGAGCATTTAGTCCCTTCCACTTCTGGTCTGCCATATGCAGGAGCCAAGCACAATCCTATGGCCAGAGAAAGCCGTTAGGCACAGAGGTACCCATGCTCAGGGTAAGGAGCCATCACTGTTTTGGGAACTGTCCACCTAAGCTTCATATGATCCTCAGGGTGGTCCAAGACGTTATGGGCAGGACACCAACAACATAGCTAAAAGGGATATGCTGGCTCACCCAACTTAAAAAAAACAGTGGTAAAGCTGACTTCATGCACAGCTGAATTCAGGGCCCAAAATCTGTCATCAGGACTTAGGTACTCTCCTTCTTTCTACTCTGCCATCTTCTGGTTGGCTCCAGTCACTGCCTCCAAGTGGAAGGAAGATGGCGGCAGTAACTTTATTCCCTACACCTTTTTAGATTCCCTTATTAACTGGAAATACCATCTTTTCCCCCAAGAGCTCTTACCTTTAGAGATACATACTGAAAAATATATAAATGTAATGATACAATGTTGAGAATTTGCTCCAAAATAATCCACTGTGGTTGGTGATATAATGAATCAAGACTGTCCATAAGTTAATAAATGCTGAAGCTGGGTGGTGGATACATGAGTTTCCTCTGTGTATTATTATACTGTTACCTCTATTTTTGTGTATGCTGGAAAGTTTTAATAGTAAAAAGTTAATTTGGGGGGCTTCCCTGGTGGCGCAGTGGTTGAGAGTCCGCCTGCCGATGCAGGGGACACGGGTTCGTGCCCCAGTCTGGGAGGATCCCACATGTTGCGGAGCAGCTGGGCCCGTGAGCCATGGCCGCTGAGCCTGCACGTCCGGAGCCTGTGCTCCACGACGGGAGAGGTCACAGCGGTGAGAGGCCCGTGTATCGCAATAAATAAATAAATAAAAGTTAATTTTGAAAAAAGGATCTCTTTCGCTCAAGTTTGAGCTAACGTCTGATTTCATTTCATCGGCTACTCCTGGGCCACTTAACCATCCCTGAACTATTCACTGTGACCAGGGGAATATAATCACCCCAGTGGTCCAGGCCTGAGCCATATGCTCCACTTCTGAACTGGGGGAAATCTCCACAAGAAGCTCAGGGGCCACAGCAGGGAAGGGACTTAAAAGAGGTTAATCAGATACAATTGCCAGAAGAATGTTCATGAGTGTGAGGTGCAAAATATAGGGTTCCACCGTATAAGAGGACTGGAAATAGAGTGGACATCGGGTATCTCTGCCCATCCAGCACCACCGTCCAGGCATTACAAAGCTTTTTGCAACAGCTTTCCAGGTTTTCCCTAAAGAACTGTCCCTCTCTACCTCTCAATCCATGTGCATTGGGAACCCCTCGTTCCAGCAGTGCACATGTGACCTGGTCCAGCCAATGAGAGGGAAGCTATTGGTGACTGGTGCAAGGATGTGCACATGACACCAGACTGGCCAATGAAATTCAACCCTGTGACATTCTCTGGAGCCCTTCCCCCTGAGGTGGCTCAGCTGAATGATGAATGTCTGCCCCTGCCGGTGACATCTTTGCCATCACTTGAAGAGAGTCCGCCAAAGAATGTCTGACATAGAGGAAGGCGGAACCAAGAAACAGAGAAAAAGAGGTTCCTGATCACATTGTCGAGCGTCTGTACTCAGCCCTGCTGGAGACCAAATACCCTGAACTTTTTAGTTATATGATCAAATAAATATCCCTTTTTATCTTAAAGCTCTCTGAGCTGTACTTCTGACACTTAGATCCCTGGCTAATAAAGTATGATCACCCCCAATGCAGTACTTGGAGTTCGTCCTGACCTGACATCGGCGTAGAGCTGGGGGTACAGTTCTACAAGCACATACGTTGTTAATTTTCAGGTTAACAAGTAAAACCTTGTTTGAATGTGTGCTTCTAAAGGTGTGAACAATATTGCTCATTCTTTCATGCCCTCTGCAGACAGTTACTGAATGCTTTATATGTGCCCAACCCTGTGCTAGGTATTGGGGATAGAGAAATTAACTATGTACCATCCATGTCTCCAATCCTGGTAAAGGAGAGAAGAAATGCAAAGAGAGACAGACTGCTGAACACAGAGACCTGGCTTCTTACCCCAGCTCCCACTCTAACAGCACATAGAGGAGGACTCTATGCAAGACTCCCCCCATGTTGAAGAAAGCACTCTACATCAACAGCCTCCTAGGGAATTTTCCTGACCAGAGAGTATCACAGAGTTTGAGTCAAGATGAGCAATTCAATACCGACTCATTCTGTCTGATCAGAAACCATCAGGAGTCTAATTTTCAATGGGAAGTGAGCATAAATAAAGTGATATCCAGGCCGAGGCTCTTAAGAAGAGGGCATGCCTTCTCCTTATTCTTCCTTCTGCTGATTGGAAACAGAGGACAGTGAGATCTTGGGGATTGGAAGAGCCACAATGTGGCAGAAGCCTGGGTCCCCGAATCACCACGTGGAGGAAAGCCGTTCACCAGTCAGGAAGACTGTTACATGAACAAGAAACAAACTTCTACTGTGTTAAACCACTGAAATTCTGGGTATTTTTTATTACAGCCTCTACCATTATCTTTACGTACTTTGAATTAGAATGTGTTTCACCCATTCCTCACAGATGGATATCTTTGCTGTTCTTCAAAACCAAGAGGAAGGGATGTTCCAGCTTTATTTGATCAGCTGTTCTCATTCGTATTTTCCAGGAATCTGTTAGTGCCTACAAGTCAGAGTCTGTGCCTTATTCATTTCTATAGCTTCCACACATTTCACAAATAGCAGATTTAACAGGAAAGGAAATAACCTGTTCAAGGAAGGAAGGAAGGCTTTCTTTTTGTCTAACCCAGTGCTAGGGGCCATTTCACCACAGAGGACATTTGGCAATGCCTGGAGACATTTTTGGTGTCACAACCGGGGATTATTACTGGCGTCTAGAGGGTGGAGGCTAGAGATGCTGGAAAACCTCCTACGATACACAGTACAGCCCCCGCAATGAAGAATTTCCTGCTCAAAATGGCCATAGTACTGAGGGTGAAAAGCCCTGGTGTAACCTGAGGTCACCTCCCCAACTTGATCAATTAATCACTTCATCGCTTTTTCAGGCCTCCTTCTCTTACTGAACTCTGCTGGGTCCTGATGCCAGTGGACACTTTTCTCAGCTTCCTAATTCATGAAACATTAATTTTCTGGATGTGTCTTAGAATTCTGCCTCCTGATAAAAGTTCTCTCTTTTTTAATTCATTAAGTGAGAGAGAGAGAGAGTGTGTGTGTATGTAGGTGGGTGGATGGGTGGGAGGTGAGCAGACCAGAAAGACTCCACATTTAAACACATGGGAAAACAGATCTCCTGTCTGAAATACACTCGTGATCTCTTTTTTTCCCCCTCCCTCTTCCTATGCAGGTGTTTTGGGTTGCCAAAAAAAGAGACCCATCCCAGTTAGTTCAAGGAAAAAAAAAAAACCTGTTTATTTGTAAGGACACATGCAGCCTGCCACTGGAAAACCTCTGTATTCTTATCCTCTCTCTGTCTGTCTCCCCCTCTCCATGTGCTCTTATTTCTGCCTCCCTCTGGAGTCTTCACCCCACTGTCCCCACCCACAGACTTCCCTTGATCAGCTTCTGGCCGCATCCCTTCACCTCCCATATCAACTAGGCTAACTGGAAAATCCTATCCGATTTCTGACACAAAACCCCACAGTCAAGTTCTTTTCAAGCCCAGCCACAAAAGTCATCAGTCATCAGACGGTCTGTGGATTGACTGCACTTCAATTAGTGCAAAACCCTGGTCAAACCAGCCCTGCAAAGGAAGAAGGGACGAAGCCTCAGGAAGCAGGTGCTATGAGCTGGCAACCATGACAACTGGCCTCCCTGGTACACTGTCTCTCTCACATGCTCCTACCCTTCGTCCCAAGTGATGACAACCACGGAGTTAAACTGAGCTACCAGCAGGACAAACCTACCTCCCAGGCCCAAGAGGTCACCTAATCATTTTGCCCCTTGTATGGGCTTGCATCCCTGTTGAGGGACGGTCGCCCACCTTGTCTGGGAATACTTTTTTAGAGGATCCCAACTCTTGGTCTTCAGTCTCAGCAGCTGCGAAGGGGAAGGAGATGGGGCTTTTCAGAATAACATTTAGATTACCCCACAGATAGCTTCCTTCCCTGGAATCGTTCACAACAACAGCATCCACCATAGGCTAGGGCCCACATGTCTCGTTCCGGATCCCTGTGACTGTGGAAATCAGGTAGCTCTCAAGAAACCCTGGAACACAAAGGCAGAAGCTCATCCATTGCTATAACACCAATGCAAGAGGCTTCCAATGCAAGCGCAGTCACAGCTGGGTCCAGCCGCACTTGGCGGGGTTTCCAGGGCACTCTGACTGAGTTGAAATCATTATGCTGTTTCTTTCATTGCACAGGAATGTGGGGGTCTCTCTAAACTATGGCTCATAGCAAAGCGCACAGGCAAACATGACGAGAAACCTGTTCTCCCTGGGAGAGGAGGGAGAGCAAATGCTGAAACTTTCGACACTTTAATATAACACCAGCCTTGGCGAATTTTACTCAATATGAAAGATTTCAAATAATGGGAACACTGTCAGGCAAAAAGAGAGGTGAAAAAAGCAGAATGTGCATAACATCTCACATAACCCTAAAAACAAGAGGGAAACATGGTTTAATTAAAATAAAGTGAAAGGTAGCTTCTAGGCTCCTGGAAACCCTTTTCAGAAAAACTTCATGTTAGACGAGCCTCAGTCCAGTCCAGCTGGAGTTCATTCAATGCCCTTTCTTTTGGACGCTACCAGCTGTGAAATGGGTAAACTATTGACAAATATGTTATTTTTCCAACTGCACCCACACTCAAGAGCTTAAGCAGCAAAATCCTCTAATAATATTTGGCCCCAAGTCAGAATGCATTATACACTTCCTGTAGCCAGGGCCAAAAAGCTCAGAAGAAACCTTGGCACCCTGCAAAAGGTCCCTTTTTAGCATCAGCTGTCCCCTTGGCAGTTTGTTAAAGCTGGAGGAGTATTAATCCAAGTGAAATCTCTTTCAGGAGACTCTTAGTAAGGAAGCTATAAGACGGGGGTGGGAGGGGACGGCTGCAAAGTGCAGGAACACTGCAGCAGGTTAGGCTATTCAGAAAGAGCTATTTTCTCCCAAATCCTGTAATTGCCTGGAGCATGTGATCTTCTTGAAGGTCATTAAAGACATGCTGCTATCAGATTCCTCCCAGAAAGTTTATGCTTTGATTAGTTTCCTGATGCTTATTTCCTAAAAGGCTCTTTTTGTCCCTCAAAAGAAAAAAATGAGGAGCATTAAAACTTTTTTAAAGGAATTAGACGAATAACCTGCTAAATGTAGCTTGGCAAGATGAAAGGAAACAGCAAAGATGAAAATGGTGCTGGCCTTCTTGGGGTCTGCTGCTAGACGGGTGATGCATGGTCAGCATAGCCCCTCCCCGAAAATGAGGCGCCTCAGAGGTACACGACATCAATCATCTTCTACACCACCACTCATCTTTTGACTGGAACACAACCACATACATCATTGGTAAACCCCATGTAAGCTTCCTGTGGCCCTTGGGGCGTTTATAGATCCTGAAAGGTTAAAACAAAAACAACAAAAAACCACCTCTCCTTGTCTGTAAGGATTCAGCTGTCTAAGGGAACGTCTACAAGGACTCAGTGAGATAAAGAAGTAGAGCTGGATAACTGCCCAGTGAGTGACAATGATTAAACATATATATAGCTCACAATGCCAGTGTTTCGAGTCAAAGAAGGAAATCAAAGTATTTCCCCCAACACAGTAAGATGCAGCCAGTTTCTCTTGGATCAAAGGCCCCTTTTGTCCTCACCATATTTGCAGATGTGTGAGTCACAGGCAGACCTAATGCGGTCATTACCTTCCCCATTTGTAGAGACGTTATTTTCCAAAGCTTCACCTGCAATCTGGACACCTTCAGCCATGCTAGCTCAGGGGCTCCCTGGTCACTTAGATGTAATACTATAGCAATAGTATCCTGCAGACAGCACCTGCCTCTTTTTATTATTTTTTTTTAAAGCCCTGGATCAACTCTGTAAGCTCATTTTGCTTTTATTTTTGTTGAAGGTACTAAATTAGTCATCACTCATCCCCCCAGCAAAGGAGGCAACGGCTCATTAATGCCATAATTTGTAAGATATTGAAATTGCAGGCTGTCTCCGAGAATCCACATGCCCTAAATCTCCAGCTTTTGACTTCGGGAATATCACACTTAGTTCACAACCACACAGCTTCTGGAGCAGCATGTCTCAAACTTTACCACAGACTCGAATCACTGGGAGACTTTGTTATATGTAGATTCTGACCCAGTCAGTCCGGGGCGGGGGCCTGAGCGTTGGTATTTCTAAAAAGCTCCCAGGGGATGCTGAAGCTGCTGGTTCCTGGACCACACCTTGAATAGTGAGGGCCTGGGAAAGCTTTACTTATTTAACCAGTTAGTAGATAACGTGGTGGTTGAGCCCTCAAGCTCTGAAGTCATATAACCTGGGTTTATAGCCAGTCTCTGCTATTTACCCTTTCTAACTTTCCTTGTGCCTCAGTTTCCTCATTTGCAGAATGGTACGCAAAATAACAGCAAAAATAGAGTTGCCATGAGGATTAAATGCAGCAGTAGGTGTAAGGCTCTGAGCACGGCACATGGCACATAATAAACAGCCAAGATGTGAGCTGTTGCTGCTCTGGTTTCCTCTCACAGGTCCCCTGGGTCCACCTCCCTCCCAGCCAGAGGAAACCCAGGAGAGTCCCCAGAGACAGAGGATGTGAAACTGAAAGTTTCTAACCCTCACAATGCAAACTACCAGCTTAGTCTTTTTAATAAGAAAGGTCTTGTCAGCTCATTCTACCATCATAGTTTGAGAAGGGCTGTGTATGCATGTTTTCCAAAAGACAGGCCATGCTGTATGGTGGAAAAAGAATATGGGTTTTGGAATCAGGCAACCCAGTGTGCACATTCGTCTCTGACAGCCTCTATTTACTCACCCGTAAATGGGGATAATAAAACCTACCATACAGGGATGCTGTGTGGATCAGGGATAATGTATGCAAAGTGCCTGCCCCACGTGCAGTAGGCACTCAATAAATGGAAGCTGTTATTATTATGTTACCATCAAAATTCCATTTGCACAATGACAAGCAGGAGAGGAAACCAACAAAACTGGCAACTTAGCCTGGATAATGCTTTGTTCATCCAGGAGAACAAAAGCTATTTGCTAACCTGAAATGGATGATAAATGAGGACAAGACTGCTCAGTGCTTGGGTGCAGAGCTTTTCCGTGGCCTTAGATACAGGGGATTGAAGTTACTGTATGCAAGAGGTTTTTCCATGTGGCTCACAACATTGTGAAGTTGGCCATGTGTCAGCTGCTCTACTAGACATTCAGTGGTGACCCAGACAGAGGTCCCACCCTCAACGAGTGCCCACCTCATGGAGGAGATACAATCACATAAATGAACAGATAGAAGTTAGAGCTGTGTAAGGTTCCTGAAGGGCAGGCTCCTAAGAGAGCAGTTAACAGGATTCTCACAGAAGGCCTCTCCGAAAAAAGATATTTAATCTGAGTTTTGAAGGATAAGAAAAAGGCAATCAGGTGCAGAGCAGTGGAAGAGCATTCTAGGCAGAGGGAACCGTGAGTGAAAAGGCTCTGGGGTTAGAAACAAGAAGGAGAACGGTAGAAAATGAAGGCAAAAAAAGCAGGTAGCAGCCCAATCACGCAGGGCCTGGCGGTGAGGACACTGGATGTCATTCCAAAGACCATGTGATGCCAATAAACAGGGGATGCCACACATCTGTCCTACAAACCCTAGACTGAACACTGAGCAAATCAAGCCCCACGGTGGCTTGAGACCATGGGGTCAGGACTTGACTTCTGAAAGCCTTCTGCTTCCTACTAGAGATTGAAGGTCTTTGACCCTGGGGACACCCCTCCGCCCCAGCGTGGAATTTCTTAAAGCCTTTTGGATTCATTGCCAAAACGGCAGGGGAAGCAAAGAACATGCGGCTTTACCTGGAAGTACCAGGAGGCACTGGATAGAGACACCCCAAACCCTTGTTAGGAGAAGTCAGAACCTCCAGAGACAGTGCTGAGTAAACACACTATTGACCAGCCTGTCCCTCCACCTCGGGCTCTGCACTCCTAAGGAATAAGTAAATCCCAGACATAAATTGCCCCCGGCAGCCTCCCTCAATTACACAAATCCAAGAAATGACAGGGAGAGGCAGAAATTCTCCTCCAGTGAAGCTGAAAGCCGAGAGCAAAGCAAGAGAGCTAAAATATAATCCCCATGCCGCGAGCAGCCAGAAGGAAGCAGGGCTCCCCGAGTACCCCGGTCCCCAACTGCTTAGCTAAGTCTGTCTACACAAGGCTGAGTGGCCAAGAGCAAAGGAGACGCCTTAACAACTACAGGGATGATTCAGGCACCCAGGGACAGGAGAGGGAGGGTACCTTCTTCCTCTGCCAGGAATCTAGGCATAATGCAGGACGGGGCAGGAGACGGGGTAAGAGGAGGCTTGAGGCCAGTCTTTCCCTGTCCTCAGCTCACTAGATAACAGCGAGAGTTCTCGCATACTCAGAACAGAGGAGGTCTGACACATTCACACCTGCAGGGGAGCCGGGGTGAAGACAAAATACAGACAAGGAAGCAGCCAAATCGCAGAAGGGAGGGGCCCAGACCTCCCTTCCCCCTGCCACCCCATGATTCCCACTAAAATGAAGTAGGACGCCTCTGAGAAAGCCCCTTCCAAGTGCCCTGTTTCACTTCCTTACCTGTGATTTTGCTTTCCTTAATTATAAAAGTAATTGGGAGTCCCTCTTAACACTTCTGGGTTCTCTGATTGTCTTGGTTATTTTATTTTAATATTTTGTATTATTAGTGGGTTTCAACATTTTCTCAGGGGTTTACTGACCTTTGTGTTTTTCTCCTCTAACCACTTGTTAATTTTCCTAGTCAGTTTTTCTTTTGGTGCATTTGCCTTTTTCTTAATTTGTAAGTAATCTTTTTATATGAACGATATTAACCCTTTGACAAACTGCCAACTTTTTCCCCTCCCACTAGCTGGTTTCTATCAATTTTTAGGGCGTTTCTTGAATTCTCTGAAAGGACCACAAAGCAGCCATCTAATTCTGCCAAAAATATTCTCTGCCTTTGAAATAGGGTTTCTAGAATCTCCGTGAATCATCTGCTCACGTGCCCAAAAATGTCTCAGAAATCCTTTGCTTTTATAAACCACACCATTTATAAACCAAACCTTTGGCACCAATCTACTCTTTTTCTGCCTGTGTAGAAGCCGTGACCAGATCTGGGAAACTTCTGAGTCACATTGAAGTGCTGAGGTCACCGTAACCAAAGCACAGTCTCTTGATGGCTTGGAGATGCCCTCAGTCACTATAAACACCAAAGTTCACACTCGTCCGCCCCACTCAACCCCTTTCATTCACCTCCATTCCTTTTAGTCTAAAAGACTCCCTGACAGCAACAGGTGCCAAGCATCCCTCACAGGAACTTCGTATCAAAACCTGACTCCACTGGTACAAGACGGAGGAATCCGTGATGGTGTTTATTGACTATACGCTCTATGTGAATCACCTGTGAGCTGTGCCATCTGAAAAAACGGAGCTCTTCATGCTCATCGTATGCTTTCTCACCCCCATACCTTTGCAGGTGATCTTCCTCTACCTAAACAACACCTCCCCACTTCCATACGTCATCCAGGTTGGCCAACTTCTAATCATCTTTCCAATCTCAGCTTAACCATCACCCCCTCTTCACCAGCAGCCAGGCTGGAACAGACACCCCTCCACCAAGAACCCTTAGGATCATTTCTAGCACAATTGTATAATTATGTATAATTGCCTGTTTACCTGTCTCCCCGGCCCTTGAAGGCTTGAACTGTGTCTTTCATCACTGTATCCCCAGCAGTGAGCGCAGAGCCAGGCTCATGGCTCACAATCAGTACATATTTGTGGAATCAATGGATCATTTCAAGTGTTAGAATAAGAAAAGGGGGGGCTTCCCTGGTGGCGCAGTGGTTGGGAGTCCGCCTGTCGATGCAGGGGACACAGGTTCGTGCCCCGGTCCAGGAAGATCCCACGTGCCGCGGAGCGGCTGGGCCTGTGAGCCATGGCCGCTGAGCCTGTGCGTCCAGAGCCTGTGCTCGCAACGCGAGAGGCCGCAGCAGTGGGAGGCCCGCATAGCGCAAAAAAAAAAGGGTTAGCCCCATCGCTATCTGCAGAGGTCCATACCAGGAGTATGTATAAGAGTATTTAGCTCTTATACAGTGAAGAATTAAACCTTTCCCCAAAAGAGGGTTGGGCTTTCCTTTGGCTTCTCAGTAAACCCTCGGAATGTTTTTGTTTGCACAGGGGACTTGAATAACACTGGATATAATCTAACAATGGGATTTAGGGTGGGGGCTTTGAGTTACATAAATCAGCTCAACTGGGGACTGAAATCACTCGTGTAGGCAGTCAACCATAGACCCAATAGTTGGAGCATCAAGGCTTGGCAAGCTTCCCTGGTTGCCAGTACTGCATGCTGTTGTCACACATCCCTGCTGGGAAAGTAGCACCGTCCATGACTCCATGGGAAGAAGACAACTGGAAGTTTCCATGTCTGGAACTTTCCCGGACTCTGCCCTATGTGCCTCCCTTGGTCGCTTTTAGTCTGCATCCTTCACCGTAATAAACCATAGGACAGCTTCCAGTGAGTTCTGTAAGTTTCTAGTGAATTATCGACACTGAGGGTGGTCTTGCAGAACCCAACACTTGCGACTGATACCAGACATGAAGGTGGTTTTGTGGACTGTACTCCCTCAACCTCGCAGTTCCTCTCTCGTAAAGACACTCTGAGGGCAGTGGCTGTAATAAGAACTCACCTGGAAAATGTGAACCATAGAGGACAGGCCCGATGTATGGAATGTCAAGACTGGCAAAGCCATCACTGTGGATGCCTCATTCATTAAAAGCAGCCTTGGAACGCAGCACGCTCCTCTGCACTGTCCCACCCCCCTGGATGGAGATGGGCAGCACTCTCCAGGCAGGAGAATGAATCATGAGTGCATGCTTGCTGCTCCCCCTCTCTCCGACAGATGACTGGGCAAAAATAGAAGAGAATTCCTTCCCTATAAATATCTTTACATGCTAAATGTCTCTAAAAAGCACCATGTGCCAAGCTACTCTGTTAAGAAACAGATGCAGAACAGATGCAAAGGCCCATGAGGTAGCTGAAAAGTTAAAGAATTTTTATTCAACGAGAGGCAGAAAAAGTTTCTTGGGAGCATAAATATGATCAAGGCTGCCCAAGGCAACTGGAGAGCTATGGAAAGTCTGGCTCCCAGCTTGTAACGTAGCATTTCTTACCATGTCATTTTCAAAGCATATATAAGTGTGTGTGTATGTGTTCCCTCCATGGCCACTCTTCATCCATTCATTTAACAGATATTTACTAAGCACCCATTATGTGAACAACTCTCTTCTTAGGATATAAGATACAGGGGTGACCAAGACTAGTAAGTTCCCTGCTCTTAATGGACACACAATGTGTCCCAATGGAAGGAGTCAGATAAAACATAAACAAAATAACGTTTAGATAGACCTATGCTACAGAAGAAAATAGAGCTGACAATATAGTAATGTTGAGCATGGAGGCCACCTGAACTTGAGTGAAAGGCAGCAACATGGAGATAAAACTTGAATCATGAGAAGAAGCCAACCATTGGAAGATCTGGGGGAAGAAAATCCCAGGCAGAGGGGACACAGAGGTGGTGCTCAGGATTGCTCCAGGAAGAGAAAGAAGGGACCAAAGAAAAGGAGAACAGGATTTGGTCTGAGATGTGATCAGGAGATCAGGGCAAGCCTTTTAGGCCATAGCAAAAAACTGATTTTAATTCTTGGTAAAATGGAAAGCTGTAGGAAGGTTTTAGTAAGGATGAGTGTGATTAGATTTATGGGTTTTGTTGTCGTTCTTAATCACTCAGGCAGCTAGGTCAGGCACTGATTGTAGGATATCAAGGCTGGAAACAGAGCCCACTTTGGAAGTTGTTGCTGCCACTGACAGTGGTTCACATAGGGAGTCACAGTGGAGATGGAGACATATTTTATGGCTACGTTTTGAAGGTAGAGCTGGCGGCACTTGCTGATGATTTGGACATAGCAGTTAAGAGAAAGAGACATCAAAGATGACTCCTAGGTTTGTAGTTTGAACAGCTAAATGGAAAGTGGGGCCATTTACTAAGATAGGAAAGGTAGAAGGAGGCACAGATCTGGGGACACGCTAAAGGTGAGAAAATGAAATTCAGAAAAGCCACACAGCCGGGAAATGGTGGAGGCAAGGTTTGAATGCTGGTCCCTGGGACTCAAAATGACAAAGCAAGCTGAATTTCCAAGCCTGGTTCAGAGAGGAGCTGAAGGAAAAATCACATCAGTCCCAGGAAAATTCAGGGCATGCCACACAGCTGATCTATTTTCAGCATCCACTCCTGTGAAGGCTACTTGTAGAATCATATAATTAATAGAATTTTTGAGCTAAACAGATCCTTAGGCTCAAAAGGACACCTGCATCTTTGCAAACATGAGTCACAGAACGTTCCCTGAGTAAGCAAATGGGTCGGGCTGCTGAGTAGCCTTTGCTTTGAATGGAGCTCCGGACACAGACCCATCTTCCAAACCATCCTTTCCGCTTCCTCCCCACTGTCAAAAGAAACAGGACATTATATAAACCTTCTGAAATGCCAAAAGGAGGAATTCTATATTTAACTCCCCTCCCAGCATCCAAACATGACGTGACGGAATGTTGAGGATCCAATTCAACAATATTGAGTAACAAGGAGATAACCCAGGGGACTCTCCCCTTCTCCCTTCTCCTCCAACTTCCTGTCTCCAGCCACCCACTGTCATATCTTCATTAAGGAAGTTCAGAAGCGGCTGGCGTGGCTCAGGCAGATCCCCGAAAAAGCAAACAGCTGGGGGAATTGAAAGGATTATGCTAATAGAGATGCTATTAACACTGGCATAGCTACCAGGCAGCTGGAACTCAGAGCCAATCGTGGGCTCTTCCTGCCCTTCAGCAATCCCAAGAAGAAGTGTGGGGACTAAGGAATGAGAGGGAAGGAGGCAGCTTTATAAAAACCAATGCCCTCGAGGCTGGAGAAGCACATGAAATGGAACTTCAGCTACTGCATCTCCGAAGCTGAGACCTTCGTTAGAAAGGTGCTGATAAAAAAAAGTCACGTCTATGAGACAGCAAGAGCTGGGATGATGTCAGGAGCCGATCAAGAAGGCATGCAGTGAGGCTCCTGAATACACTTACTGAGCAGCTTGCATGCTGTAGGCGATCAATAAATATTAAACACAGAGCCTGGTGGAGAACAGGTTTTAATGAGACCAGAAACAGCGTATAGAGTGGGCTGCCATGGTGAAGGGCCATGGAGACGCTAAGCAACCAGCCTCATCTCTGCAGGTCCCGTGTCCTCGACTCTCCCCAGGGTGTTCTCAGTTACAAAAAGAAAGCAGGGCTTCCCTGCTGGTGCAGTGGTTAAGAATCCGCCTGCCAATGCAGGGGACACGGGTTCAAGCCCTGGTCCGGGAAGATCCCACATGCCGTGGAGCAACTAAGCCTGTGAGCCACAACTACTGAGCCTGCGCTCTAGAGCCCCCATGCCACAGCTACTGAATCCCACATGCCTAGAGCCAGTGCTCCACAACAGGAGAGGCCACCACAATGAGAAGCCCACGCACCACAGCGAAGAGTAGCGAAGTAGTATGCACTCGGCACAACTAGAGAAAGCCCGCACACAGCAACAAAGACCCAACACAGCAAAAAATAAAATTAATTAATTAAAAATTAATTTATTTATAAATAAATTAAAATTTATTTATTTATAAATAAATTAATTAATTTTAAAAAAGAAAGAAACCAACTCAAGGGAAAATTCATGGGGACGTTGGAACCTGAGGGAGCCCTCCCTGGCATGGCTCAGGTCTACTGCTCCAGTCTCATCATGAATGGTGCTTCATTCAATCAAAAAAAAAAAGGAAAGGAAAGGAAGGAAGGAAGGGAGGGAGGAGAGGGAAGGGAGGGAGGGAGGAGGGGGAAGGGAGGGAGAGAGAGAGGGAGAGGGACAGAGGGAGAGAGAGAGAGACAGACAGAGAAAGGAAGAGAGAGAGAGAGAGAGAAAGAAAAAGAAAGAGAGAAAGAAAGAGACAGAGAGAGAAAGAAAGAGAGAGAGAAATCCCCAGGACAGAGCAATAAATAAGAGAAAGACTGAGGGGACCTCTACCCTCAGGGACTTTCCAGGCCCCTAGGGGGGCAACAAGCATACTGGAATAGGAAAGTACCTCATGTTATAAACCCACAGAGGAAGAGCATTCATTCCAGCCGAGATCAGGGACGACTTCCCAGGAGAAGTGGCTTTTGAACAGGAAATGAGGAATCGTAAGAGGGTAGCCAATTTAAGAGGCAGAGAAGAGAGGTCCACGTGGGGAACATGGTGTATGCAAAGGCTTGGAGAATCTGCTCTTCCCTTTGCTTGTAATATGCTTGTGCCCCTTATCTGCCATGGATCCTGTGTTCCTCCCCCCAATATCACTTTGCCTAGCGTTCTATAACAGGAAGAGTAATTCATCATTGTTATTAGTATTTTGATGTTTTGTTGTTACTACTACTACTACTGTTATCATTATTTTATTTATGAGCACTTAGTATGTGCCAGGCACCATACTAAGCATTTTACCTACATTATCCTCTTTTTAGCCCCATGTCCCTATAAGAAAGATGCCACTATGATCTCCATTTATAGGTGAGGAAACTGAGGTCCAGAGAGGTGAAATAACTTGCCCACAGTCACATAGTCAGTAAAAGCGGCAAAGTTGGATTTGAGCCCAGGTAATATGACCCCAGTGCATCTAAATATCTGGTATACCACTTTCCACTAGGTCATCACACGTACCATATGTAGCAAAGCTTCACATTGAACTATGTCTTCATGGCTTTCCAACCTACCCTTTTGCCCACTTCACCTCCTTCAGCATTTATCATTCAAGAGTCCATAAACATTGGAACCAGCTGGACATGGGTAAATCCCAGACTTACTAGCTCTATCATTTTAGGCAAGCTATCTGAACTTTTAATGCCTCAGTTGTCACAATCACAACATGGGGATAGTAATACCTACATCCTGAAGGACTGATTAAAAAATTAAACAACATCATATATTTAAAGAGTGTAGCAGAAGGCTGGCCCGCAGATGGTATTAGTTTCCTATTGCTGCTGGAACAAGTTACCACAAACATAGTGGCTTAAAACCCTGTAAATGTATTATTATCTTAGAGTTCTGGAGATCAGAAGTCTAAAATGGGTCAGCAGGGCTTCCTAGAACTTCCTTCCCAGCCCTAGGGGAGAATCTTGCCTTTCCAACTTCTAGAGGTTGCCTGCATTCCTTGGCTCATAGCCACAACACCCTAAGCTCTGTTTCCACTATCACGTCTCCTTTGACTCTCACACTCCTGCTTCCCTCTAAGTACCCTTGTGGTTACACTGGACCCACCCAAATAATCCAGGATAAGCTTCCCATCTCAAGATGGGAAGAGTTTTAACTTAATCGCATCTTCAAAGTCCCTTTGCCCCCAAAGATAACATATTCTCAGGTTTCAGAGATCAGAAGGTGGATATCTTTGATGGGCCTTTATTCTGCCTACCATAGTCCACTCTCTGGCCCCCAAAGATTCACATCTGTCCCACAGGCAAAGAACCGTCACCCTATCTCCCACAGTTTCAACCTGTTATAGCAACAACTCAAAATCCAAAAATCTCATCTAAACCTCATCAGCTCAAAAGTCCCAAATCTTATCATCTCAATCATCTAAATCAGGTATAATCCATCCTGGAGCAAAATTTCTCTCCATCTGTGGTCCTGTAAAACTAGGAAACAAATTATCTGCTCTCAAAATACAATTGTGGGACAGGCATAGGATACCAGTTATAGCCATTCCTGATCTAAAAGGGAAACAAACAATGGAAAGAAAAAACCTAGTTACCACACCCAAGTAATTTTGAAATCCAGCTAGGCAAACAAACGTTCGGTTTCAAGTGTGGAGATAATCCTCTGTGTTTCAAGACTCTGCCTTCAGAGTAATCCATCCTTTTTCACGCGAGGTAGCATGTGTTTGCAGCCTAGTAGTTTAGAAGTATGTTTCTTGTCTGTAGAATTCTGGGAGTGTCGTCTTCTTTCATTTCATCCTCTCTCTGTTTCCTTCGGACTAAATTGGCAATGTTCCCACTAGTATGAAATTTCAAGAACCTTGTGGGTCTCCTGTGTATTTCATAGGGGTTCATTCCATTAGACAAGAGGCTCTTCCACAGACCTTTTCTAAATATTCCACTCTATCCCTGGCTTCTGTCTAGATGGCTGAGAGTCACACACCTAATCTGTTTAAAGATCCCACAGTACGATCAAATACTGTGACATTTTGATCATTTCCAGGCACTAATAAAAGGTTATCCAGTCACATCCTTGGCTTTCTCTCCAGAGCAGCTTTCCTGACTCTGTCTCCTACTTTTAGTATCTTTTACAATTTGGATAGGCTGGGAATTTCCCAAGTCATCCTTTTTGCTTAACAGTCCTTCCCTCAATCTATCTCTTTCCTCCAGCATTTTACTAAAGGTAGAAAGAAGAAACCAAGCTGTACCTTCCACACTTTGCTTGGAAATTTCCTCAGCTAACTATCCAAGCTCACCGCTTACAACTTCAGATTTCCACACACCTGTAGAACACAATTCAGCTAAACTTCTGCCGCATTATAATAAGGATTCCCTTTCTCCAGTTCCTAATAACATATTCCTCATTTCCATCTTAGCTACCCCTCACTGGTAGCACCTTTAACATTTCTATTTCTACCAGCAGTCTGTTGGTAACGATTCAGGCGTTCTCTACGATGATATATGTTCTCTCCATGATGCTCCTCACTTGCTCCGAGTCCTCAGTGGCAGAGGCGTTAGCATTCATATTTCTACTAACAATGTGTTCAAGAAAATCGAGCCTTTTTCTATGATGTGTCTTAAAATTCTTCCAGCCTCTGCCCATTGCCCAATTCCAAGGCCACTTCCACTCTTGCAGGTATTTGTTGCAGCAGCACCCAACTCCTGGCACCAAAATCCGTGTAAGTCAGGGTTCAGTCAGAGAAACACATCAGTAGGAGATATATATTAAGAAACTTATTACAAGGAATTTGCTTACATAACTGTGGGGAATAGCTAGACATGTCTGATATCTGTAGGCCAGGCTGGAATTCTTGGGCATGAGCCAAAGCTTCTGGCCTCCGGTGGAATTTCTTCTTTAGGGAAGCCTCTTAAGCTGCACTCTTAACGCCTTCAACCGATTGACAAACCCACTCAGACTACCTAAGACAATCTCCCTTAAAGCCAGCTGATTACAGACTTTAGTCACAGCTACAAAACAACTTCACAACCACACCTGGATTAGTGTTTGACTGTATAACTGGAAAATGTAGCCTAACTAAATTGAGGAATAAGACTGACCAACACAGGTGCGATACATAATCAGGCTACATTCCTAACACTCAAGACAGCCTCTCATGCATTTCTATATTCCCTCCCCCAGGTCCCAGGTCCCAGGCCCAGAGTAAGAACACGGAAGTCAACTGAGTAAGTTTACAAGTAAATGGGCTTATCCTTTCATCATTACTTTTCATCTCCCTCCCCTGCCCCTCCTGCTCCACCACCCAACCCCACGGATTCTGAAGGCTCTCTGTTGTCCTTCCCTTCAGTGAGTCCATCATCAACACTTTGGGAAGACAATATTGTAAACACTGGAGCATAATAATCCACAGCACAGACCCTATAATCCTGCCTCTCCAACAGATGATGAAGGCTAAAACAATAAGAATCCAAGAATAATTCTCTCTCTAGCCCACAACTAGGAAACCAAGCTCACATATCAATAAAAAACTTCAAAGGTGAGGTTCACTTGCAACTAGATTCTAACGAAACCAGTTCTTCTTCCAAGAAAAGCAAAATGGATAACTCAGAATCACCAAATTAGGATGCAAGAGGCACTTGACTAACCATGGCCAACTGTAGACCTGTTATCCTATCCATGCTGTTAGACAAGGACTGAAGGTTAAAAACACTGATTAATAATTAATAAACTATCTCCTTAAAAAAAGAAACTATTTCAATACTTTTGCTGCACACATTCCAGGTGACCTTTTGTTTCACATTTTTCTTCATAATACTGGATAAACTTAATCTGTCAGTAAATGCCTTGAAGGAATGAGTTCATTCTACCTTCAGAATGATGATGACTGATGATGATGTGATGATGATGATGGTGATGATGGTGGTGATGGTGGTGATGATGATGAGGATGACGATGATGATGATGATAGCAGCTACCCTTTATTGGGACTTACTTTGTGCCAGGTGACTGCGCTAAACACTTTACATACAGTATTTAATTTGAACATGATGATAACCTGTCATACTTTGAGTTGTCCCAGCAGGAGACACTGAGACAAAGATTTGAATTTCCAGTCACCTATTTGAGAAATGATCGCAGGAAACACTGGTAGGGAAAAAGAGAAATGAGACAGGGAAGGAAAAGGAAAAAGTAAATGGTGCATTTTTAGGCAAGTTACAACTGTGGGCGACTGAACCTTATTATCCCTGGGGACATTGGGAACCTAGCATAAAATATTTACATTATAGTTGTTGCACCTAAGAGGCAAGGAACTGGAGTAGTTATCCACAACTCCCCATCTGTCACTGGCTGCTTCCAGCACCTTCACTCACCCTGAAGGTGGGCTGAACCTACTTCTAGAGTCAGAAAAGACCTCACAGATAGTCACGTGTGTTCATAGTCAACAGCCTTTGATATACAGACATGAGGACTGGGGGGGATATGGGCAAGCAAGCACCAGCAGCGCATGCTACACAACCTAGTAAGTAGGTTGTATTAGTCCCATTTTAGAAAAAAATTGAGGCTCAAAGAGGATAAAGTAACTTGCAGAAATGATGGAGCTGGATTAAAATCAGGTCTATCTGCAAAGAAGACGTACAAATTGCCGACAGATACGTGAAAAATGCTCAATGTCACTAATCATCAGGGAGACGCAAATCTAAGCCACAATGAGATATTGCCTCACATTTGCCAAGATGGTGATTATCTAAAACACAAAAGACAACAAGTGCTGGTGAGGATATGAAGACACTGGAACACCTGCACACCGTTCGTGGGAATGCAGAACGGTGCAGCCACTATAGAACAGAATGGAAGGGTTTCTTTAAAAATTAAAAATAAAACTACCATATGATCTAGCAATCCCATTTCTGGGTATTTACCCAAAAGAATGGAAATTAGGATCTCAAAGAGATATTAGCACTGTGTTCTCTGAAGCACTATTCACAATAGCCAAATGTGAAAACAACCTAAATGTCTATCTATAGATGAATAAATAAAGAAACTGGGGTATATACATGCAACAGGATACTATTCAGCCTTTCAAAAGAAGGAAATTCTGCTATATGTGACAACATGAATGAACCTTGAGGATGTTATCTTAAGTGAAATAAGCCAGTCACAGAAGGACAAGTACTACATGATTCCGCTTTCATGAGAAATCTAAAATAGTCCAACTCATAGAATCAAAGAGTAGAAGAGTGGTTGTCTGGGGCTGGGAAGAAGGGAAAATGGGGCATTTCTTTTCTTTTTTTGATGTCTATTATTTTTCTCAATTTTTAAAAAAATTTTTACTGGAGTATAGTTGATTTACAATGTTGTGTTAGTTTCAAGTGTATAGCAAAGTAAATCAGTTATACATATACATATATCCACTCTCTTTTTTTTTAGATTCTTTTCCCATATAGGCCATTACAGAGCATTGAGTAGAGTTCCCTGTGCTATAAAGCAGGTTCTTATTAGTTATCTATTTTATATATAGTAGTGTGTATATGTCAATCCCCATCTCCTAATTTATCCCTCCCCCACTTATCCCCTGGTAACCATAAGTTCGTTTTCTACATCCATTGATGTCTATTTTTGGCAAATAAAAGTTATACACATTTAAGGTACACAATGTGATATTTTGGTAAATGTGTACACTGTGAAATGATTACCTCAATCAAATAAATCTATCCATCGCTTCACATAGTTACTATCTGAGTGTGTGTGTGTGTGTGTGTGTGTGGTTGAGAACACTTGAGATGTTACTCTCTTACCAAATTTCAAGTATATAATACACTAATTACAGTCACCCTGCTGTACATTAGATCTCAAGAATTATTCATCTTATAACTGAAAGATCAATCTCTCTCCTTTTTCTTCACCCCACCCCCCAGGCTCTGGTAAGCAGAAGCCAGAGATAGAGAGTATTATCTAGAAAAGACCCATGGAAGAGCCTTTTGTCTATTCTGTGTGAGACACTACATACCCTCTGGTTTCCTCCTCTATGAAATGGGGATAATCACATGGTTGTTGAAAGGATTAAATGAGAGAGTATTGTGCTTGGCACAAAGTACTTGCTGAATCAAGGCGAACTTGTATTATAATCACAGCTCAACCAAAAAAAAGTCATTTGTTTCATCCTCAGAGCCTGGGATCTGCCTGTCAGAGCCACATAATACTTGTCACAAACTCCCAGGTACTAGACATGACTTCTGCCCCTTCTGAGGGGCCAGCTCCGTGAGACTGTGGCCTGTACAGCCTGAGGGGGTGGGAAGAGCCTTGGATTAAGAGCAACAAGCCAGAGCCCAAATCTGGTCTCTGTCAATGCTTGACCAATCTACTCCAAGACCTCAGGCCTGTCTTTACCAAAGTGGACACAGCCCCTTCCTCATGGCAGTAATAAAAATTAAAAACTCTGTAGATAACGTGTCACGAACAGTGCCTTCCTTTCATCAAGTCTAACTCATGCTAGTTAGACTTATCATGGTTAACAATGCAGATTCAGAAGTCAGAGAGGGCTGGGTTTGAATCCAGGTCCAATCACTTACCAGCCGTTTGAGTACTTTGTTTCACTTCAATGAGCCTCAGTTTTCTCATCTGCCAAATGGGGCTAAGAATACCCAAAGCATCACAGAGTTAGCGTGAGGATTAAATGAGATATTTAAAGCACTTGGCACAATGCCTGGCACATAATGAATTTGCAGTACATGCCAACTATTTTTATATTTAATATGCCATCATTATCAGAACGCTTTGAATATAGATGTGCTTAAGGACAGTTTGCTGAATGAATGAATGCTGAGAAAAGAACATCATCAGCTAAGTCCTGGCAGTGCCTGGATTTCAGAATTCTTCTTATAGAAGTTCTCCACTGGGGAAACAAAAAGCCTCAAAATTAAGAAAACTGAAAGAAAATAGAATAGGCTTGGCTAAATTGTCTAAGCCCAGTCGTGTGTGAGATACCTCAGAACACTTGATGAAGAAAACACAGATCAGCCTGAGTCCAGACTGAGATCATGAGACAGGCCTGGGGGCCTGGAATCTGCAGAGGCCAGTGGACCTGGGGGTCCAGGTTGCCTGCTCTCAAGAGGCAAGATCTCCAGCTGCTTAGACTTCTCTTTAGATTCGCAGAGCATCTTTCCATGTCATCTATCAGTGATGGGAGGTCGGGGTGAGCATCCCCCAGGGATGGGACAGGTCTCTATAATGCTCTCCCAGGTGGGGAGAGGCAGGGGACACTGGCTCTTCTGAAAAGGCCTGGGGAAAGGAGGGTAGGTGAGAAAACTTACTAAAAGGAAAACACAAGAGAGGTCAAATCAAAAGCCAATCTGATATATTATTCAAGTGCAGATTCTGATTGTCTGTCTGGGGCAGGACTGACATTTTCCACTTAAACAAGATACCCCAGGAAATAGAGACCCTGCTGATCCAATGGCCACACTTTGAATACCAAGGCTTAGACATTAGTCCAGTGTTTCCAGACTGCCTTTATGAGAATTACCTGGGAGTACCTTGTTAAAAAGGCAAATATTCAGCCTTGTACAAACCCACTGAGTCAAAATGAGTGGTGGTTATGGCAGGTCGGAGGGATACCCCAGAAGCTGTATGTTTAAAAAGCAATCCCTGGTTATTTTTAACATGAGGGAGATTTAGAAAACACTGATTTGGTCTGTGTCAGGTATAGCAAATTCAGATGCCCCAGAACCAAGACAGGTGATATGAATGATCTAAACTATCCAGGTAACAAAAGGATGTAGTGGGGACTGTAGTAAACTTGGAATGGCCCTCCTCAGCGAAAGGAGGCAGCTACTTTTCTGCTCAATGAGATGTTGCCATGAGGCAATTCAGGCTGCATGTTTCTAGAGCTTTTGATTTTTTAGCAGAAACTCTAGATTCAGACTTTTCAGTGAACTACCTTCATGTTTTTTAAGGCTCCTGCAAGAGCAAAACAAACACATCTGCAGGCAACCATTTGTAACTTCCTGGGGTCCAGCAGATGAGAAATAGGGATCTGTGGCTGCCGTTGAATGTTTCAAAAGGCCTGGCAGAACTGGAACTCTGACCTGTAATCAGACATCCACAGCCAATCAGTATACTCCATCCCTTGGCCACAGTGATTGGCTCAGTTATGGGCACATGATCCAGCAGAGTCCAGTCAGGATTAGCCCTGGGTCTTCTGATGGAGCTACCAGGAAGGAAACTCTGCACTCATTCTAGTTTCTCTGGGTCATTTAACTGGCAGAATGAATGACAAGAGCTCCTGGGGGGCCATCTTGCCCCACTGGGAATTGGGATGAGGGGATATCCCCTGAAAATGAAGTTAATACAGAGAAAACCCAAGCTGACACATGGGAGAAACCCATGAATCCTGGATTTACACAGGCTCGAAGACAACTCCTGGTATTTTCAGTTATATCACTCACCTTGTCTGACTTGGTAGAACTGTCATTGGTTAATAATAGCTGCAAAACCAGATTCCTTTTGTGCTGAGATTTAGACTTTACATATAATGTTCATTTGCATTACAGTGTGTCATCCTCAAAGCACATCTATGAGGTTAAGCAGGCCACGGGCTATTTTCCACACTTTACAGATGAGGTACCAGGGCTCAGAGGGGAGCGATGCCTTGCAGAAGGCCACACAGCTCACCAACGGCAGGACAGGGACAATAAATCTAGTCTTACGACTCTGGTTCAGAGGGCTTTCCACCCGCTCCTCCCCTCCTCCACCTAGAGGCGTCCTTCTCTCCTATAACACACAACAGGGATGCGTTCAGGGGGCCTGGCTCCAGCTCCAAGCTCCACTGCAAAATTCTTCCAGGCTACTTATTCTGAGATATGGGAAAGAAGAAGTGTACAACCCAAAATGCCCATTTCCTCACATTCCAGAGAGCAAAAGGGCACAAGCCCCACAAGGAGCTACCGGAAGATTTACTGAGTCTCAAGGAAACGACAGCAAAGTGCTACAAAGAAGGCAGAGCCCAGGGTCAGAGTCAAGCTGGAACAAATGGAGCTCCACTGCGCAAGTTCAGAAAAGGGAGTAAGTTTTTAAAACAAACAAATAACAAGGATCCAGGGTTCCATCAAGGCAACAGCCCTGACTTACTTCAGCCACCCAGGCTCATGTTCAATCAGTTCAACAAACCGCAGGCGTCCAAACCTCTCCAGATCCCTCCCTACTTCCCACAACCCCTGCCTCAGAATCAGGCACCCTTGCTATGATCTCACTCAATTGTATTCCCATGTAAAATTCTCAGGTCCCGTCCCTTTTCCAGTTAGGTACTTAATACATCTCGATCCTTGTGCCACCACATAATCATTTAAACAGAACACTTAATTAGCTTCTTGGATAAAAATAACATGTAATTTGTTTGGTAATTACATGTTTCCACAACTGCTGAAAGCAACTCATTATAGGAATTTGGTACACTTAGGATACATTACCTTAATTCTATTTTCTGTTTATTCAATTATATCTGTCGGTCTTAATTGTATTATAAATTGTGTTGAGCTGGTGAAGGTGACTATAAAGTGGCTGTTCCTTAGGTTTCGTGGTTGGTTTGCGAGTTCCCAGTGTTTGCTCCAGGCTCTGCCGAAATGGTAAAACGAGGACATGCCAAGACCCTTCACACGAACAGAAAAGAAAGTCGTCAGAACTTTCTGCCGAGGGCCTCCTTAACACGGTGTGTTCCAAGGCAAGGGTACACGGACACATTTTCCTTCAAAGCTTTTAATAATTCAGTAGTTATTCTAATGTGCATGAGAAAAAATATAAGTAGCATTTCCAAACCATAATTTCAAACAAATTGTTACCCGGAATGAAACTTAAGTAGGTATTTATGTTTAAAAACATTGAGTCAATTTATGGGCAATTGATGATATGAAAGAATTATTACTTTTTTAAATGTAATAGCAAAATTATGTTTATGTTCAATAAATGGAGTCTTTCTCTTTTAAGATACTTACTGAAATTTTATCATAAAATGATACAATCCCTGCAATGCATTTTAAAATAATCAAGGGGGTGGGTATAAAGGAGGAGAGTATTAAGAAAACAAGACTGACTGTGAATTGAAGCTAAATTAAGGGTCCATGAGGGTTCATTATATTTTCACTCTACTCTTGTATGTTTGATCATTTTCATCATAATAATTTTTAAATTGAGTTAATTTAAAATATTTGATTGAATAATAATATAGGTTGGGGTCAGCACACTTTTCTGTAAAGGGCCAAATGCTAAGTATTTTAGGCTTTGGGGTCCTACAGTCTCTGTGACAACTACTCAATTCTGCTGATGTAGCAAGAAAGCAGCCACAGACAGTCTGTACAAGAACGGGTGCAGTTATGTTCCAGTAAAACTTTATTTACAAAATCAGGGGATGGGTTATATAGCTTGTAGACCCCTGAGGTAGATAATACACTGATATGGCAAAGACCATGAGACGGCAATATAGGAAGGTCTGTAAGAGGGAGAGAAGTACTCAACTCTTGGAACCCTGAGATTCCCTCCTTTGGGATAATAAGAGACCCAACAGAGACACTGAAACGAGGGAGTCAAGGATGAGGCAGGAGCAGAGAAGCCTATCACTCTTCCATTCATTCAACAACATTTTATAAGATCCTCAGGAGGAGGACATCATGTCAGCCCACATCAGGGGATGGTGATTCCTTGTCATCTGCAGCTCCTGCTGAGACCAGCTCACACACAGACACCCCTCGGTTGTGCTGAGCCAATGGGAGAATGAAGGCTCCCCGACAGAGTGTAAATTGGTAGCGCTATTTCCAAGTGAGTGTTATTCATATTATTGTTCTGACTCTGGAAGTCCACTCACCTTTGGGTTTCTGTCTAGAGGTGAAGGAGAGGAGCTGGGGAGGTGATTCCAGGGGTTTCTAGGCACTAGCCTGAATCACAGTATCCACAGTTCATAGCCACACTTGAGATAAAGAGTTTCCCCATCGCTGGTGTCCACCTGCTTGTGGAGACACTACATGACAGTGACATTGCCAAGCTGCTGATAGAGGCAAGAGGTGAGAGACCTCGACACCAGAAACTGCATGAGAAATGACAGCTGTATGTGGTCGTACTCATGATGACAACCACACGCCGCTCTCAAGTGCAACTGCAAACCCTAGACCCTCAACAAAGATGAGGCATGTTGAAGTCTTCCCTAGACACCTCCCTTCCCTCCCCATTGGGTCACCCAGGTATGATGCGGCTTTGTCATTAGATAATCAAACACCCCTCACTCAACAGAATACTTATTAAGCCCTTAATATGCACCAGACACAGTATTAGGAACCAGAGAGACTGAGAAGAGTCCATTTAGTCCCTGCCCTCTAGGAGCTCACATTGTAAATCAGTGGTCATCTAGGAGCAATAATATTACCAGAAGATACATGGCCATGTCTAGAGACCTGTGTGGTTATCACAACCAGGGGAAGGGGTGCTGTTGGCATCTAGTGGGTAGAGGCCAAGGATGCTTCTAAACATTCTACAGTACACAGGATGGCCTTCCACAGCAAAGAATTATCCAGCCCCAAATATAAAAGCACCAAGCTTGAGAAACCCTGTTCTCCTAGAAGAAACAGATTTTAAACAAATGACCGTATGAAAGATGTAATTATAGAAGTGTGTGCAGGTACAACTGCAGCAAAAGGAAGAGATCAACTCTGAAATATAAACACAGCTCCTGCCTTAAACGCAGAAATGAAAATCCTTATTTGACCCCCATAACCCCTCTAGATAATTCTCCATTTCTTTGTTCCCTTTTACAGCAAAAATGATCCACGAGTCATCTATAATGGCCACCTCCACTTCTTCATTTACCATTCTCTACTTCACCAGCTGCAGGCAGGTGTGGCCACCGCTGCGCTGCTGAAGGGCTTTGTGAAGGTCTCTCCACTTAGGCAGATCCGCTGGCCAATTCTCAGTCCTCATCCTACTCAACACTGGACGCCGCACGTCCCTCCTTTCCTTGCCTTCCTAGGCACCATGCTGCCCTGGTTTTCCTGCTACCCTCCTGGAGGCCCCCTCTCAGCCTCCTTGCTGCTTCTTCCTCATCCTCCTGACCTCACACTAAAGGTGTCAGGAGTTGGCAACCTGTGGGCCAGATCCAGCCCACTGCCCAGTTTTTGTAAATAAAGTTTCACTAGAACTCAGTCATGCTCATTCATTTACGTATCATCTAGACTGCTTCCTCTCTACAATGGCAGAGTTGAGTTGTTGAAACAGAGACCATATGGCCCACAAAACCTAAAATATTTTCTGACTGGTCCCTACAGAAAAGTATGCTGACACCTAACCTAATTATTATTGTATTTCATCATTCTTTTTGTTTAATTGGCTATTTTTTTTACTCATTTTTATTGGAGTACAGTTGCTTTACAATGTTGTATTTGTTTCTGGATGTACAGCAAAGTGAATCAGTCATAGGTATAATGACTTTTCATTGTAGAAATGATCAAATATACAAAAGTAGAAAGTTCTATGACATTAAATGCCATGCACATGCTGGGAACAGCATCTCCAGCCCAGGCTCTCCCCCGAGTTCCAGATTCACTTATCCAGCCAACTTAATCGACATCTATCTTCACTTGGATGTAAAATGACATGATAATGTGGCCAAAGCAGAGCTAGAGGCATCCTCCACCCCACTACGTCTTCCCCATCTCAACAAATAGCAACTTCCATCCACCTTGTTAACCACATTAGAACTCTAGGGTTCTACCTGTTCGGGCAAACTGTGTGACGAATGTACTGAAATTCCCTGTATTATCTCTGCAACTTTTCTATAAATCTAAAATTATCCCCAAATTCAAAAGTTTAGTAAGTAAAAACCCTAGAAGTCACTCTTTCTCTCTCATTCTTGACTTCTCTTTCTCTCACTCCTCATATCCAATCAGTCAGCAAGTAAGAGTGGTCTACCTTCCAAGCATATCCCAAACCTGATCATTCTCACCACCTCCACCAACACCTCCTAGCCCAAGAAGCTCTCCTGGCTTGTCTCCCACCTGGATTATTGCAACAAGGCTTCCCAGGTGCCCTCTTTTCCCCTCTTCACTCCCTTCTCCTATCAACAGAGCAGCTGCAGTGATTTTTTTAAAACATAAATAAGGTCATATCACTTCTTTGTTTAAGCCCCTTCAATGATTTCCCATCACACTTTGGAATAAAATCCAAACTTCTTTTCATAGCCCACAAATCCTATGGGAGCTGCATCTGTCTACCTCTCAGAAACTGTCTCCTCTCACTTTCCATCTGATCTGTCTGCTCAAGCCACCCTGGTCTGTTCCCCAAACATGCCAAGACTGCCCACGCCTACCCCAGGGTCCACACACTTGCTGTCACCCTCTGCCCATCCTCCACACAACTCGCTCCCTTACTTAACTCAGAGAGGCCTTCCGTGGTCAGTCTGTCGAAAATATGCCAGTTCACCGACCCCCAGGCTCTCACCTTGCTCTGCTCTATTTCCCTGCCTATCACTGATGGCTACCTGAATTTATCTTATATGGTGATTCATTCTTTTATTATCTGTCATCCCCACTAGAAAGTAAATTCCCTGTTGGCAGGGACCTCATCTATCTTGTTTATCACTGCACCTGGTTGCCTTGAACATGCCCGGCACATGAGTAGATGCTCAAATATCTGCTGAATGTTATATGCTGAGTGAACAGAGAAGTCAAAGGAAGCTCCCAAGAGGAGATGACCATCGAGCAGAGGCATGTAATGTACATATATTCATTTTTTTGGTGGCATAGCAACCACCACTACCATAAATGCCTTTGGGGAATCCTTACTCTTGCCATCCACCATCTTTTTTTAAAATTTTTTATATTGAAATATATTTGATTTACAATGTTGCGTTAGTTTCATATGTACAGCAAAGTGATTCAGTTATACATATTCATATATCTACTTTTTCAGATTCTTTTCCTATATAGGTTATTACAGAGTATTGAGTAGAGTTCCCTATGCTATACAGTAGGCCCTTGTTGCCATCTACCATCTTGGTGAATCCATTAAATGGCTTCCCCTGGTCAAGATCTGAGACAGCCTTTTTAATTTCAAACAGCATGCTCCTGCCAAGAACTGTGAGTAGTTTCTGTTCCCCTAACTCCAGGACTTGCCTTGGCCCTGCCCCTTCAGCCTCTCAATCTTATGAGCTCCCCTCTCTTTTCCTGGCCAGAGAACGTGTCTGGTGCCTATAAGTGAGTAACTGTTCCTGACTTTACCAGTGGGTGGGGAGGGGCCTTCTAGATGCAGGTAACAACTTGTACCAAGGCACTGAAGCATGAGGAAATGATGGGACATGAAAATCAAATGTTCCTTCAAGGTACACATATGTTACCCCAAAATTCTGGGACTCCCTAGGGACTCAATTCAAAAATCAGAGAGCTATTTTCCTAGAACATCTCTTACCTACAGGAAAACAGGGCATTTTGTGCAAGAGCAATGTCTGGCCAACATCATCAGCCTCCATTTTTGCTTCCTTAAAATGAAATCAAGCCAGCCAACTAAAAGCTTCCTCCTGCCTTTATCATAATTACTATCACAGCCATTACCATCTTGTGTTTGTCCAGTAATTTCAGCTATTCAAGGAACATTAATATACAGGCTCCTCCAAAGCCTCTGAGTTCAAGGCATTACAGGTTCTTCAGGTGGAAATACCAACCCGTTAAAAACAAACAAAAACCCTCAAAGTCATCAAGGCAGCCCAGTTTCTACTGACCCCCAACCCTCCTCATCAGAGACTGCAGCTTTTATCGAGGCAGCTGCAGGTGAGACATTCATTCAAGCCAACAGGAAGATAAATGCTGAGCCTGCACACTCAGGACCTTCTGCTGACTTAGCATCATGCCAACAGAGATGCTGAACTTGTCACTCATCCTGAGAAGGAGTCACGGCGTGCCTGAGCCAGCCGATCTCAGACATCTTCTCCCCGGCAGTGGCCACCAGGAAAGCTGGTACAATGGTGGTCTGAGCAGGGAAGACCACAGGACTGAGCAAGCCGTTACCGGAAAATCAAGACACCTGGCAGATCCAAGAACATGGCTGGTGCCATTTCCATTTGCCCCAAATTAGCATCGAAGTCAAGAAGAGTTAGGGTTAAAATGCAAACACCCGACGCCTCAACCACACCATCTACATATGGTTCCCCATACACACCGTGTACTTGGCCGCCTACATCTTTATTCATGCTGTTCTCTCTGGATGGATAAGCCCAGGCAAATTGCTTATTTTTGCCAAAGTTAGCATTTAATATGGACATAATTATGGTTAAACGCCATGGATCCCATGTGGCAATCTTTCTCCCAGCTCCACAACTGAAATCTTTCTCATCCATCAAGCCTGTTCTTCCTCCCCACCAGCACTCACTCTGATCTGATTCATTTCCCTGTGGTCTCAGCAAACTGTTCTCTACCGTATCATCGTTCTTGGCTGGGTGTTCAGTTCACCACTGCCTTTATCAGATAAACTCACTCTTCCTCTAGTTAAATCCATTTCATCTTCTTGGCAGGCAATTGCGCTGAAGTCAGCACTCTCTCCACAGCCAAACTCTAAAAGATGCGCAGCCTTCCCTTTCCTTGGTCAACCAGTCCACAAGTATTGGATGTACTGGCCATCCATCACTTGTCAGGCACTATTCTAGGTGCTGGGGATACTCAGTAAAGCAGATAGACCTGCCCCTGCCTTCTTGGAGTGTACCAGGGAATCAGGACAGCGATAAAGTCATTTCAAGTATGATAAAGCCATGAGGTAGACACAGGGGTAAACACTTGTTTTCCTCTTCATATGAATTTTATAAACATTATATGGTTAGAGTGACTTACTTGTTTCTATCTTGTTTTGTGGCTGGAACATAAGATCCTTGAGGGAAAAGCCCTCAATCAAAGGACAGGTCAAAATAAATCATGTAGCCAGAGATAAGTTCAGTAAATTGACTCTAAGTCCTTTAATTGAGAGACTCCAATATCAAACAACCCTTATTTGGGCTGGTTAGATATGTTCTGTTCCTACAAAGGTGCACTTGCCTAAATCTGCCACTTGGGCAACTCACAAATGCACGATGTCCTGGAATTCAAGATGTACATTCAACGAACACCGCCTGGTTACCTACTGGATGTGAAACCCTGTGCTGAGTGCTGAAGGGTCTTTGCACGTGCTGTTTCCTCCACCCCAAGTGCCCCTCCCCCATATCCACATGGCTCCTTTCCTCTCTCATTAAGGTGTCTGCTCACATGTCCTTGTATCAGAGAGAGGTTCTGTGTATTCATTAATGCTGTCCATCAGCCACTCCGGTTCCCCTCTTTCCAGGCACAAGGCAGGAGAGCACCTTCCTCTCCCCTTGAGTTACTTGTAGCCAATCAAATGTGTGCTGAAGCCTCTACAAGCTAGTACCTGACTCATCACACCCCTTCTCTCCCACCCATGACACTCAGCCACACTCCATGTGTCACAGGCCCTGTCCATCTGGGTCTCCAAGTGGAGGGATGTGGAACAGAGCTCCGAGTTGACCCTTGGATGGGTATGTTGCATGAATGAGAAATAAGCCCCCATTGTCATAAGCCATTAAGATGCAGCATAACCTAACCCATCCTAGCTGATGCAGCTTTTCTGAAAACCCTATGCTGAAGGGCAGCTCCTGTCACTCTCAGCCTCTTTACCCTGCTTTTATCTTAGCGCTTACCACAATCTAACATTACATATGTGTCACAAGTTCATATTTTGTCCCCATCCTCTTGAATGTAAGCTCTCTGAGGGCAAGGGCTTGTTCTATTCACCCAGGATCCCCTTCAAAAGGACACAGGAGGCGCAGTACATATTTACGGAATGACTCAATGAACACACGAACGGAAATAGGTAAGAATCGTTCCTATTCTCAACAAAAATATCCTTAGCTTCAGAATGCTGAAGCTGCAAAAGCACAGGAAAGGCACCTAATCCCATGGAGGGCAGTGGTGCGAGTTCTCCCAGAGGGATGACTTCTGAGATGAGTTTTGAAGGGTTCCAGAGAGAGGCAGGGCCGCAGCACGGGCAAGAAGCCAGGTATATTGAAACAACTGGAGCACTATTATCATTACATTTTATCAAGGCAACAAGGACAAGCATTGTATAAAAAACAAAAGGGGAGTTTTGTGATTGAACTGATTTAGGAAACAATTTAAACACATTTTAAAAGAGGTCTATAGGGCAGGACTTCTCAAAGCCTTGAATGGGATAACATGTGTTGTAAACATCCGAGGGTTTCCTGACGTTCAACATCTTCTAAACTTGTTTCGGCTCAAACTCTTCTCTGGAGGGAACACCTCCTGGGACTAATACTCCTTGGAACTCTCTCTGGGAAATGCAGGACTAGAGGAAATTGTAAAGGGGGGAGCGAGTGGAGGCTGGAGGTTACAGAGGTGGCCAGAGATCAGAAGTCAGGGTAAGAGGGTTTGTATGGCCAGTAGTTTTACATTTCATCTGAAGGCAATGTGGTGTGCAAGTGTGCACTGAGGATCCCCCATCACAGAAAAAGCATGTCCTTGCTGGTCCTTTCAACAGCACCATCTGATGGACCAGGAGACCCATTAACAGGGAGTCAGGAAGGAGGGTGCCCTCAGCAAGTCCTTGAACCTCTCTGAGCCTCATCTTCCACATCTGCTTAATGGCTTGAGTTAAATACATCCCTTCTATGGTCTCTGTCGATCATTTTGTTCAATAATGCAACTTTGATGCCGTCAACGATTATTATGTTGGGTGTCTAAGGTACCATCTTTCCAAAGGCTCAAAAGATTTCAGAAGACAGTGAATAATCACGCAGAAAATCAGTTGTAAGTGGTAGAGGGACCCTGAACAATAAAAGGGATGGTGTAGCCTTGAGGCCGGGAGAACTGTCTGCTTTCTGTTCCTGCACACACACACCTGTCTCCTTTCCCCTCAGGGAAGCTCCTGTGCCTTACAGTGATTTTCAACACTCTTGTCACTCATAGAATTAACTGTTTCATGGCTCCGCCCAAATCTTCTGATGCAAAGAGCAAGAGGGAGGGGATCACGCCACAAGGCTGAGCTGCCTGCCTTATCACGTGTGGTCAGCTGTGTAGCAGAATATAAATTTTAAAAACCCAAACGATTAAACTGTCACTTCTTATTAGACGAAGAATATTCAAAGACGCAACTAATAAGAGAAGAAAAATAAGGAAAGAAAGTATATTTGTTGGAGCCAGTGCAGCTACAGCTTTCCCACTCCTGGTCTACGCTGGCAACACAGCCTCTCGGGCCGGTGGACACAGCTTTGCTTTTTCAAACCACATATACCAGGCACTGGGTGGGGGCTGGGGGGAGACGGAAATGGCTACAGCAAGGATAAAGAGAGAAATAAGCTCAGTCGTATGGGAGGACATTCTGTCTGTGGGGCACAGGAGGCAGAGGAAGGCAATTGCTTCCAAACTGAGAAGTGGAAAACACACCTTGACATTCAAAATTCAAAGGACCTAAGACAAAGCAGGGCTAGCAATGACCTGTTTTGCATTTGTATTTCTTTTTAGAGTTTTCAGGGTTTCCATAGGCTTATCACATTTGATCTTCGTAAGAACACTGAGAGGTACATCACCAAGGTGAAGATCAACACAGGTGAGGGTGGAGGAGGGAGGGAAGAGCTCAGTGACAGAGTCAGAACGAGGGGCAATGTGGAAGGAAGAGCAAGATTCTCGAGTTCATCTGATGAGTACAGTACGGGAGACAGAAAGAGCGGGAAGGGGATGAGGAGCAGATTGCGCTGATTCTTAGGTGCCTGGCTAAGGGTTTAAATTTTACCCTGGAAATAATGGCGGTGTCACACCAAAGCTTTAAGAGTGGAGATTAATATGCTCAAAGCTCCCCTTTGGTGGTGTGAGCGGTGGTTGATAGTAAGCATATGGGCAGGAAGACTGGAGTCAAGAGTCCAAGTGAAAGGTGATTGGGACCCAGTGACACAGAGAGGAAGGTGGTCACCTAGAGTCAGGTAGTTAAGGAATGGACAGATCCAGAGGACCAGATGTGGTACCAGAGATGGTTTGTCTTACACAAACAAGGCACAAAACAACATTAAAGCACATAGGATAAAACTGATTCTCTTTCAGTCGTTCTAATTAGTTGATGAGAAAGTCTCACTTCGGTGCTAACAGATCTTCAACACCTTTCTAACACTTTCTAATGCCCTTTTGAAATATTAAGCCTTAGTAGGAAATAGCACCTAGTTATATTTAATAGCACTTCTGTGTTTCCTCTTTTTTATTTTTCTTTTAAGATTTGTGTGTGTGTGTGCGCGCGTAAGAGAGAGATTTTGTTTGTTTGTTAGTTTGCTGTTGCCATCTATTTATGGCAGAGGAAACTGGTTTCTATTTTTTGTATTGATATAGCATTTCCTTTTAAAATTTATTTTAAGATGTAAAGAAAAGCACTGTAGGAAAAAAAGTAAAAAACAAAAAAAAGGTCAATCTTCAATAAGTTAAATGTAGCATTACCATGTGACCCAGCAATCTGTTGGGTATATACAGGTGTTCAACAACAAAACAGGTTGAAAGAATTGAAAACAGGTGTTCAACAACAAAAAATGGTACACAAATGCTCACAGCAGCACTATTCATAATAGTCAAAAGGTGAAAACAACACAAATGTCCATCAATCGATGAATAGCTAAACAAAGTGTATTTATACACAGTGGAATATTATTCAGACATAAAAGGGAATAAAGTACTGATACATGCTACAACATGGATGATCTAGATCTCAGGTCATGGCTGTGTGGTTGACAATTTGTATTTTCGATACCACTACTTAGAGGCAGAGGTATGGTCAGGGAACAGAACCTTTCCTACATGCAACTGAACCATAGATTTTGGCTACCCTAATGAATTCTTTCAACCAACTACCCTAACCCAAATCAACCATAAAACTTAATAGATTCGTTTACGAGATAAAAGTTGATCTCAGTGTATTTTGGAGAAATGCTCAAATTACCAGAGAGCTCATTATTAATTCGTTCTTCCTCTTTTCTCTTCCCCAAGTATCCTGAATTTCTTAACTCTTTTTTCCCATCCAGGTCCAAGAGCAATGGGGAAACTCTGCTCGTGAAGAATCTGGCAGAGGCACATTAATTGTTCAGACAACTCCCCGTGAGGCCATGTGTGAGCTACATGAATCATCCCTCTCAAAAGAGTATTAAGCGCCTATGTGCACAAGCATCTGTGACTTTTGCAATCTGCTTAGTGCCCTTACTCAGTCTGCCGCAGCACTCCTCAGCTGCCAGTGAAGCCAATGGAAAAGTATTAACATCCTCGCACACAAAGTTCTGCTGGGGCTTGACACCAACCCCCAAATAGGAGAACAGATCCCACTGGATGCTGGCTAGATAAAGAGGCAGGAACATCAACTGACACTTGTCTACTTAGAGCTTCGAAGGTTTTGTGAAACATGGGGCCCAAAGTGTAATGAAGACTTCACTTGTTAAGCATCTACTGTGTAGATGGTATTGCACAGTGAGCAGACCTCAAAACCCAGAACCAGCGTTCTCATCCAGGGAACATTTAGCAGGTCTGGAGACATTTTGGTTTGTCACAACTGGGGCTGCAGGATTCCACTACCAGAATCTAGTGGGAGAGGCCAGGGATGCTGCTAAACAGCCTACAATGCACAGAACAGCCCCACACACACACATTCCAGCCACCACATCAGCAGTGCCGAGGCTGAGAAACTCTGCCCGAGAGCCAAACTAGAACTGGGTTCAAATCCTGGCTCTACCACTTACCACCTGTGTGCGTTCAGACACACACCTTAAGTTCTCTGGGCCTCAATTTCTTCATCTGTAAAATGGGGATGATAATGAAACCTACTTCATCATGCTGTTGTGAGGATGTGAAGTGTTAATATGTAGGATATATTACTGTTAGCATAGCAGGTTCTACTTTATGTGCCAAGCAAGGTGCTATACACTTTTCACAGGTAATTACTGATCTTTACAACAACCTTGCAAGATTGGTATTACTATTCATGTATTTTATAGATAAGGAAGTTGAGGCTTAAGATAGTTAAGTAACTTGCCCAAGGACACAGAGCTAGTAAGCTGAGGAGCCAGGTTTTGAGCTGTCTGGATTCAAAGCACATACTCTCACAGGATTTTCCAACAGAGGGATGCATGGCCCAGCAGTACACACACCGAGAGAATAAATACAGTAGAACTTCCTAGAGCATCACTTTCTCGTGACTCCTTGGTGAAGGGAAAAACTGACACATCTATCTGACAAGTCACTTTACAATTACTTTGGCTTTAATACCATCATAGTTACATTATGAGATGGGCTGCATAATCCCCATGAATTTCTATGATAAAGCACAGAGAGAAGGCACAGCCTGCCCTCCGGGGTATGTTTACCAGACTTTCCCCCTGTATTGGTTTCCTAAGGCTGCTGGCAAAAATTACCACAAACTTAGTGGCTTGAAGCAACACAAATTTGTTCTCTTATAGCTCTAGAGGTCCAAAGCCTGAAATGGGTCTCACTGGACTAAAATCAAGGTGTCAGTCAGAATGGCCATCATCAAAAAATCTACAAATAATAAATGCTGGAGAGGGTGTGGAGGAAAGGGAACCCTCTTGCACTGTTGGTGGGAACGTAAACTGATACAGCCACTATGGAGAATGGTATGGAGGTTCCTTAGAAAACTAAAAATAGAACTACCATATGACCCAGCAATCCCACTACTGGGCATATACCCTGAGAAAACCATAATTCAAAAAGAGTCAGGTACCACAATGTTCATTGCAGCTCTATTTACAATAGCCAGGACATGGAAGCAACCTAAGTGTCCATCGACAGATGAATGGATAAAGAAGATGTGGCACATATATACAATGGAATATTACTCAGCCATAAAAAGAAACAAAATTGAGTTATTTGTAGTGAGGTGGATGCACCTAGAGTCTGTCACACAGAGTGAAGTTAAGTCAGAAAGAGAAAAACAAATACCGTATGCTAACACATATATATGGAATCTAAAAAAAAAAAAATGGTTCTGAAGAACCTAGGGGCAGGACAGGAATAGAGACGCAGATGTAGAGAATGGACCTGAGGACATGGGGAGGGGGAAGGGTAAGCTGGGGTGAAGTGAGGGAGTGGCATGCGCATATACACACTACCAAATGTAAAACAGATAGCTAGTGGGAAGCAGCCGCATAGCACAGGAAGATCAGCTCGGTGCTTTGTGACTACCTAGAGGGGTGGGATAGGGAGGGTGGGAGAGAGACACAAAAGGGAGGAGATATGGGGATATACATATATGTATAGCTGATTTACTTTGTTATACAGCAGAAACTAACACACCATTGTAAAGCAATTATACTCCAATAAAGATGTTAAAAAAAAAAAGGAAAAAAATATAAAAATAAAATCAAGGTGTCAGTAGGACTGTGTTCCCTCTGGAGGCTCTAGAGGAGGATCTGTCCCCTGGCCTTTCCCAGCTGCTTAAGGCTGCCTGCATTCCTTGGCTCATGGCCCCTGCCTCCGCCTTCAAAGGAAATCACTCCAGTCTCTGCTTCTGTCATCCTATCTCATTTGACTCTCACCCAAGTCTCCCTCGTATAAGAATCCTTGTAATTACACTGGACCCACCAGATAATCCAGAAGAACATCCCCACCTGAGGATCCTTAACTTAATCATATTTGCAAAGTGCCTTTTGCCATAAAAGGTAATGTATTCACAGTTTCCAGAGATTAGGACATCTTTGGGGGACCGCTGTTCTGTGTGCCATACTCCCTAAGGCTATTGGAGTAAAACTATTTAGGAAGCACTGACGTCCTAGAAGTGTTCTAGGAAGGATCCCAAGACAAGGACTCAGTTCCTCAATGTAGGAGCCCCGCTGCCAGGACAGAAACCTTACAATGAGAAGAACAAAGTCAGTCTTAGAGAAGATGGGGGTCTGGGCTCTGAGCTGGAGCATCTTAACTCCCTCCCAGTACAGGAGTAGAATTAGAGCACTAAGGAGGCTTGGAATTAAGCTTGAAGTACCACCCAACCTCTCTGTATTGGTTTGCTAGGCCTGCCATAACAAAGTGCCATAGGCTAGGTGGCTTAAACAAGAGAAATTTATCTTCTCACAGTTCTGGAGGCTACAAGTCTGAGATCAAAGTGTCAGCAGGGTTGGTTTCTTCTGAGGCCTCTCTCCTTGCCTTGCAGATGGCCGTCTTATCCCTGTGTCTTTATACGGTCTTTCCTCTGTGCATGTCTGTGTCCTAATCTCTTCTTCTTATAACAACACGAGTCACATTATATTAGAACCCATTTTAACCTAAATATGACCTCGTTGTACCTTACTTACCTCTTTAAGCACCCCATCTCCAAATACAGTCACATTCTGAGGTACCGGGGGTTAGGACTTCAACATATAGTTTTTAGGGGGACAGAACTGAGCCCATAACACTCTCACAAAATAAACTCCAAAATATCCCAAGTTCCTCCTACCCTCAGATGAAGCCAGAGACATGCCTCATTTCCCTGGAAAACATTAGGATTTGAAAACCTCTAAGCACCAGGATGGGGAAGGAGAATTTCCCATTCTAGAGGAGGGAGGAACGCCACAGACTCTACACGAATCAAGTACACGATCCCACTAAGGCACATCCATGGCCATCTTTTGAAAGCTGATCTTTAACAAAGCTCATTTATGCTTGGATTATTTCCAGTAGGTTACAAGTTTATTTTTGTGTTTCTGCAAGCAACCACATCACACCCCAAAACCAGAGACTGAAACAGATCCTTTCATTTAATGCCAATGAAAACAGGAGTTGCTTGGGAAGGTCTTGCCCCGGAAGACAAGGAGCAAGGGGGTGGGAGGTGGGCGCCGGACGCAAAGCTGGCTTCAGCTCCCATGCCTGCCTCTTACCATGGGAGGGAGGCATGCTTGTGGAGTACAGGTGGACAATTAACTCACAGGAGAGAAGGGAAGAGCACTGGGCTCAGAGGTAGAAGTAGAAGAAAGCACATTTCTATCCATATTTCAAGAAAGGGAACTTCGAAATGTTTTCAGCCCCACCTCCCCATTTCGGGGCATGGCTTGACATATGGCAAAGGAGACAGCCATCCTCTTTCCTGTCCTGGAAAACCACTGCACACACTTTGGCATAAAAGACATAAGAGATCTCACTACTACTCTAGTGTGATATCAAGCTGATACACACAGGTACAACAGAGATGGTTATTAACATACTGAAATGCCTGGGTTCTGACTGCCAAAGCCTTCAGGGCCTTCAAGTCCCTCTGCTACTCAGCCCCTCCCTCAGGAACCGCCCCCCCCCAACCTTCTCATAATCAGTCACTAGAGGACTAATGCCTGGCACAACAAGAGCTCCAGGATATTATGAAGGAGGAGTCTGCTGTGATTCGTCACTGACTGTCCTAATCCATTCAGGCTGCTATAACAAAATACCAGAGACTGGGTGGCTTCTAAACAGATATTTCTTTCTCACAGTTCTGGAGGCTGGAAGTCCAAGATCAAGGCACCAGCAGATTCAGAGTCTAGTGAGGACCTGCTTCTTGATTCACAGACATAACTCTTCTCATTGTGTCCTCACATGGCAGAAGCTCTCTGGGGAGCTTCTCTGGGGTGTCTTTTATAAGGGTGCTGATCCCATTCATGAGGGCTCCACGCTTATGACCTAATCACCTCCCAAAGGCCGCACCTCCTAATACACTGGGGGTTAGGTTTCAACATAGGAATTTTGGAGGGATGCAAACATTCAGTTCACAAGAATGATCATGCTGTACTAGTGGTTAAGTACTTTGAAGATCCTCCACACCTGTTAATAATATCAACCCTAAATCCCTCGTACTTTCATTTAAAATTCATTTCACTGCACCCACCCCTGCCATGGAAACAGAGAACATCTATTCCCTGCCACCCATGCAATATCCCTTTCAGATTGCAGGGCACTTACTGTCACATCCTTACTCTGCCTTCACTTTTCTAGAGAAAAGAACAAACCGTGGCTTCACATCCCCACCGTGCACCACAAAGCCTGTGACATGAGCACATCTCCAGCCAACTAGGACATAGTTCTGTACCTCACCTCCTGGCAAATCTTAACAGTCAAGTCCCACAAAATGATTTTCTGCTGGGAAATTTTACATTTTAAAGCAATTCTTGAAACAACATTGATATAGACACACCGGTTGAGCAATGCCTGGTGACTAAGAATGAATAATCCTAGAACTCCCTGCCAGGCTTCAAAATATTTATTATTTTTTAGAAATTCAAATTATTTCACTGTACTTTATATTGGAATCCATCATTTTCTGAGGTTTTCCATTTACACAATGAGAAACATCAAAGAGGTTAAGATGTGCAGCACCTAGGGAGTATAAAAATGTGACATGACTAAATTAAATATATTTCACAGAAGGTGTCATAAAAGACATGCAAATTAAAACAATGAGATAACATTTTCACAGAGCCAACTAGAAAAATTTTTGTTTCAAGTGCTGGCCAGAGTTAGGTGACAGAGATACTTTACCATAGCTACTGGAAATGTCAGTGGTCCAATCTTTCTGGAAACCAATTAGCAGTAAAGGACTGTTTAAAAAAATAACCACAGCTAATATAAAAGTAATCTAATAGATGCACATGTTATAGGATTTGTGAGATTCAGAGAAGTATAAAGAAAATAAAAATCATCTTTGATCATCACATCCACATCCTCATCATCCACAAACAGCTGCTATTAATACTTTGATATATACCCTTCTGGTCTTTTTTTCTATATTTTATATACAAACACATATAAAATATACATATTGATTATATAACTTCATACATAGCTTTTAATTTACTTAACATTGTATCATGTAATTTACTTAACATTGTATCATGTAACATTGTATCATGTAATTTACTTAACATTGTATCATGTAACATTGTATCATTGTATCATTGTAACATGTAATTACATGTATCATGTAACATATGTATCATGTATCATACATAGCTTTTAATTTACTTAACATTGTATCATGTAATTAATTATCATCAATTAATTACATGATATGCTAATTTCATGATATGCTAATTATAATTAGCATAACAAATTATTTTTAAGTATTTTTATCTGCTACATTTTCTATTCTATGGACACATCGTGATTTATTTGATAATTTAGATTTCTTCATATTTTTTGCTATTAAAAACAACACCTCGGGCAAACAGCTTTACAAGAAAAAAAGAAAAACAGTTTGTAACCATGTGTGGGGACGAATGTTAACTGGACTTATTGTGGTGCTCATTTTGCAATATATACAAATATCAAATCATTACATTGTTCACCTGAAACTAACATAATGTTATGTCAATTATGCTTCAATTTAAAAAAAGAAAAAAAGAAGAAGAGTAAGTAAGGAGAAAAAAAAAACGAGTACCAACTACCCAAGGCGAAAACCAACAGCAATTAACTAAAGTGCAATTTGACCTTAAAGCTTGGGTCTTCACCAAAGCCTGCCATTTTCAAAATCCCATTGGTGGAAGCCATGCCCATCGGCTGGCACTAGAGCCACACCAATCATATCATTTTCTACAGCTCACACCGACTTCCCATAGTTCTGGCTCTGTTCACTCATCAACCAACACTACATTTCCTCAGCCCCACAAATAGCTTTACAACAATTCACTTGGAAAATAAGGGGTCTTTTTTCCTTCAGCCCTAAGACTATAGACATACAAAACAATATGGATTTCAAATGCCACTCACTCTTCCTGGCAAGAATTTCCTAATGTGGAAGAGACAAGATAAAGCAAGAGACATTCCGCTGTTTGTGACAACAGAATAGAAATCGGCAAAAAGCTCAATGTTTTGATTGTGAGAACTGCTGTCCAGAAGAGAATTCAGGAGTTGTCAAAGCATCACTGGAGCCTGGCAGCCTTGAAAAACACGTTAAGAGGAGGGAAGCGGCCTCCTCCACTCCATGGCTCATCCTCTGCCACGCTGGATGGTGACCTGCAGGGCAGGTACGTGGGTCACGGGCTCTCCTGGATCAATAGTTGTTGACTTTGACTCTAGATCACAGCCCTCTAAGGCATCTCCCCTGACAAACCCCCCACCCTCAGACCTCTGAGCGAGGTTCTCTTCTATATATTCTCACAGCTGCCGAACTGTCCCAATCATCAGTGCATCACTCTGGGATTTAACTGCAAGTCTCCTCCAACTAGATTCTGAGTTATTAATACATCAAAGCAAATAATGTGATCACAGATATTATCTACAGAACATTCGGGCCCAGGTTAACAGGCTTAAAAAATGTTTGAAGCATGAACGTGTTCATAAACCAGTAAGTAAATCAATTCCAAGGAGCTTATGAATGGGTTTCTGAGGGTCTGTGTGCCCCTGAAATTGCACATAATATTGAACGCATGCTCTTGAATATGCATTCCTCTGAGGAGGGCCCATAACTCTCATTAGCCTATAAAGTGATCATGACACCCCCACCACCACCAAAATCACTCCACATTATCTTAAATTCCTTGGGTGAGTAGGCAGGCCTAGCTTTGAGCGTGAGTTTTTATTTTGCTTGGGAAAAATAGGCACAGTTGGGGACCAATTTAAAGTGACTAACCTCTTTCAAGTCAGTGAGATTTAAAAGAGGAAAGGATCCTTGTACCATACCAACTTCAGCAAAAAAGTACAAAGGGAAACAAACTACCATTCCAATTAACATTTTTCCTCTTTGAATTGGTAACATGGTCACCTCCATGGAGAGAATAGGGCAACTGAGGATCTGCCGTGCATTCATTAAGCAAATATTCTTTCTCTGAATGATGCATTGTATTATTTGGAATTTTTTTTTACTCTTCACGTGAGTACCTGTTTCTAATAAATGAATAATTAGAAAGAAAACATATCCATTTCCATCTCATGGAAAGTTGTAAAATTTGAACAGAAAGGCAAAGCGTTTGGCAAGAATTTGGGGTTGTGTTTCTTCCTTGCGAGATGTGAGGGGAAAACAGAAAAAGCGGATAAACAATGGAATAGTACCCAGAGCAATTTCAGCCATGAGCAAATGTTCGAAACACAGGGGAGTACAACAGACAAAGTATAATTACCCAACTGAAAAATCAGAGAGAGGTCTGGCTATCTCTTTAGGGTACAAAAGTATTACCACAGTAACAGGTGCAAAAACATGAATATACTTTAATAAATAATTATGACTAACTGAATGCAACTGCGAAAACTTCCCTTTTCAAGATCATTGGCAATTATTCTAAACATCGTCTTCTGAGATGTGCTTCTTAGCCAAACACATTTCCACTAGTAAATACGACGCTGGCTGACCTACTTATGTTTATATTTATATATGTGTGTGTGTTGATATATACATAGGTTTTCTGCTTTTCAAATACGGTCTACCCTTCAGGATGATGTAAAGTCCTTTGGGGATTTGAGGTGATGATGCAGGGATCATAAATTCCTCCCCCATGCCAGGCACATTTATATTGAATTACTCACACTTACAGAAAGTGAAGATGTTGGTTTTCAGCCAAATCCAAGGCCCTGTGGTACCAGGATTTGGGGGTTTTAAGAGGTGGCCCAATCCAATCTCGCCAATGTGAGTCTGACTCTCTATCCTGCTCCTGGCAGTCATTCTCGGCTCAGTCAGGTCCAACAGATACATTATTCTATGAAACATCACAGTCTTCTATTAGAGACCTAATTGCCAAAGCTTATTCTTCATAACAACCTTATAATTTCATCCTCTGGAATCAGTTCTTTCCCCAGAACAAAAAAATTCAAAAACATTAAGACTTAACCTTCTTAATTTGTAAAGGGGTTGTAATACCCCTTGTAACAGCCCATGGGGTATTTGAGCACATCTCTCACGTCCTCTCTGAGATTTCTCTTCTCCAGGCTGAACTTCCCTAAATATTTCTTCTGAGACTCTTATCATATGTTATTTAGATACTACAAAACCTGGAGGCTCTTCCTCTGGGCACACTGAAGTTTTTCAACATTCATCATCAAATATTACCCCCAAGAACTAAGTCAAGTCTACAGATAATGGTGTTAGTGTTGCTGGAGACAGCATCTGGTGTACCAGGTTAGCCACTGCTCCTACACCTCTGCTAACAGAAGCAAATTTTGCTCCAGTGACAATTATCCATTCTTAGAGAAGAATCTTTATTATTAATCTCTATCAGTGATGTTCAAGGGGTGGCACATGACCCAGTTCTGGCCAATGAAATATAAGAGGAAGTCTGCTCTGCTGAAAGGATAGAGGGCCTAGAAGAAAGCTTCTTTTTTCTCTCTTTTCTTCCTTTTATGAATGCTGGTATGTGAAGATGTGATGGGTGGAACAGAAGCAGCCATCTTGTGACCAAGATGAACCAGCAGCTGAGGAAGGCAAAGTAGAAGAATGGAAAGGACCAGAGCCCTTGATGGGTTATTGCGATACTAAACTAGACCTGGGGCTCCTTGTTAAACAATAAAACTAAATGTCTTAATAGTTTAAGCCAGCATTGGTCAAATATTCTGCGACTTGGAACAGAAGGCACTCCTAACAACAGAAAAGGTATAATGGAAATATTACCTCTTTGGATTTGAACATTATATTTCTGGAGATGTGGCCTTTACTTTTTTAAGAGCCCTATCACTCCTTGGGATCTCCTGAGCATCTGGTCAATGCAAAACAAATGAGCAACTAAACAAAAACCCTGTAATTGAGGATCACAGTTTCAAATGCTTGCAGAGACGATGCAGTTAACATAAATACGTGAATCTGGCTAGATGTGAGATAACAGGGAGCAAGGAGGGCGGTAGGGAACTTGAAAATGCATATCTCTCCCAAAGACATTAAAATTCAAGCATTTTAAAGTACTATGCTGGTGAAATAAAATACTAATGCATCTATGAGTCACATTCAGCAGGCAGTCCACCGGTTCATGACCCTTACAAAAATCAATCTCAAGTGAGCTGGAAAGTCACATCTCCCCCTTCCTGTAAGAATGTACATCCTTCTTAAACCCTTCAGTGCAGTCTGTAGTATGGGTTCACCATTTCGTTCTGGAAAGACAGTTTTGAATTTTAATTCCATCATCCAACATCTTAATCATTTCAATTAAGGCAATCAGATTATTAACATCAAAATCTATTGCCCTCTTGAATCTAAGCCCCTTCCCTAAACCAACTGGATTTGCAATCATTACCTTGAAAGGATAACAAAATAAGAGCAAAAGAATAAGATCACAAGGCTTCTTTAATCAAATATCTTTGGGGCTGCCAGGGTCCTCAGGCTATCTCAGAGCCACTTAATCCTTGGCAGAAAGAAAATGAGAAACTATATATGTCCACACCCTAAAGCCCTAAGCCCAGTGCAAACATGTGTTCCAATTGGTGTAGTTACTTACAGTAAAGGTCACTGAGACGGTCTCCTCTCACAGTCACTTTCACACTGGCCACACTTAGTCTTCCGTTTGCCAGGATAAAGCTCAAGCAAGTCTTAAGAACTCAAAAAAAGCTTCTGGTTGTCCCAGTTAAGAAAATATGAATCATTTCATGTTGGACTCTCCACTTCTAAGAGCTCTATGAGAGTCATTCCCAGTTTCTTGCAGGGAATACCCTCACATCACCACATCACCCTTCAGGCTGTTATAATATTATTATAATATATAATATATGATAATATGATAATATTATTATCACTTTATTATAATAACCCTTCTGGTTATTAAAAAGTACATGTACTTTGGAGAAAAACAAAAACCACACAGTAACAGTAGCATTCCTATAGTAAGTATTTATTATGAGTCAAGCACTAAGCTACGTATTCTATATCCAGTATCTCATTTAAATCTCACAACTCTAAGAAGCAAGTACTATTATTGTCCCCATTTTAAAGATGAAGACACTGAGGCTCAGAGACATTAAGGAACTTCCCCATGAGCACCCGGCACCTGAATTTAAACCCAGACATTCTAACTCAAGGTCCAACTTATAATATTAACCGTGCTATAATGCCATTTTTTAAAAGATGAAAACAGCCATGAATCTACCCCTCAAAGATAACTACGGCTCACATTTTGGTGTGTTTCTTCCCAGTCTTTTCTTGAAGGTGATAAAATTTTCAGAGCTAGAAAGAGGCTTAGAGATAATATCTCCCTAAACTCTCATTTCACAGAAGAAGAAGTTGAGGTAGAGAAAGCTGAAGAGCCTTTCTCAAGGTCACACTGCTGTTTGGAAACGGAATTTAGGTCGTCAGATTTGTTGTCCAAGGTATTCTGGGGTCTTCTGACTTGAGTTGGTTGATAGTGGCTTCCTAGAGGACTGTGTTGAGAAGGGTTTAAGGCCTGTGGCCGAAAACGACAAAATGCTACAGTAGGTCAGTGATGGTGGCCGTGAAAGTAGCGGCACGGCCGTGTGCACACCCCAAATCTGCCACCTCCCAAGGAGAAGTCCTGGGAGAGAAGACGAATGATCGGGAAAGGCCCTCTTAACAAAGACCACCTACTTTCTTCACCAACATCAGGGGTCTCAAACCCCAGTGCCTTCAGGACCAAGTCCGTAACATAAATGAGTGAAGTGGGCAAGCTGGAGCCTGAAGAAAGGATGAGCGCCAGCCCCATCTAAGGAGGGAGGGACGCTATTCATCTCCAGCAAACTATCACCGTGGGGAGAAGTCAGCCCAATGTTACCAGGCCTTCTGATTTTTCCAAAGAGGCATGAAATTTGGATTTTTTTTAAAATGTGATATCACCTAACTTTAAAATGCTGGCAACTAATTCAAATTTAAATAATTAAGGGGGAGTGCAGAACAAACCAAACACATTAGTTAACAACATTATAACTGTTCCTTTTCCTGATGGCCTCATCAGAAGCCACCAACAGCCTATTACAAACCTGAGACCCCTCTCTCTCTCATTTTCTCTCTCTTTCTCCCCCTCGCTCTACCTAGAGAAGCACTTTCCATCTGAGGCTACCAAAGAGAAGATGAACCCTCCAACCCCACCAGACCACATCTATCAAGGGTCCAAGTGATTGCCAGTGACCCCCGAAGGTAATCACGTGGGAAAGTAATCATGTGGGAAGGTAATCATGCCTCTCGGGGTGATGCCTGTTGCTCTCCAATGCCTTCTGTGAGGAGGAGTGGATGACTGCATCTGACACGCCTCCCCACTCTCCCAGGAACTACCCGATGCCTTTAGAGCAGGAGCTGAGTGGGCTCCACCAACATTCTGATGTGCAGGTCTCCCCTTTCCATGATCTTTCTGTGTTTAATGGGAAGGCCCATCACTCACATCCAAACTCAGAGCTGCCAGGTTACAAGAGCACCAACCTCCTGCAGATGAGCTGTTACTCAGCAATGCTACACAGGCCTTTCATATGGAAGCCCCCAATTTCTGTTAATCCCCAGGATGGCTAGTGATTATCTGCCCACTAGAGAGAAGAGGAGACTTGGCACACACCTATGAAATCAGTCAGCATTGGGGAACAAACACTGCATGGAAAGCCCTAACCCACAGCATGGTAAAAGTTCTTCCAGAAACTGCAGTAAGCAGGCATCGAAACCAATGACTTGATTCATTCAACCACCAAATATTTACCGAGAAACAAATGCAAAAAGCAAGATCAGTGCAAGGTGCCAAAAAGAACATACATGTGGACCATACATCAACCTTACTAAAGGTAGGAAAAAATAGAACAGTTCAAATAACTGTGGTATAAACAGAACATTCTGCAGCCATTTAAAATCATGTTTTAGAGGTTTATTTAATGATAAGGGAAAATTCCAAGAATACATAATCAAGTTTGAAAAAAAATAAAAGCAGGTTGTGAAATATAACTGGGTCAAAATCAGAGTGAACACATTCAGTAACCCCCCTCTTCCGCTCCTAAGGCATAGAATTTATAGATAAATCTTTAGATATTTCACAATTTACATAGTGCTGCTTGAAAATAAAGGAATCACAGATCAAAAATGGAGAGGACTCCCTAAAAATAAATGAATCAGAAGATGAGGCTCTACAATTTCAGGAGGAATCAAAGTCTGTGGGGGAATGGGTCTGATATGAGCCATGGGAGCAGAGGTCCCAACATCCACCCAGGGGAGAAGGGGCAGAACTGGACAGAGAACCATGCTGCTAGCTGTGAATAAGGATGGAACGTCTGCAGCATCCACCACAACTCACAGCCACAAGGATGCCCCTGTATGCACGGGGCCAAAATAAAATCACCTACGTGAGACGAGGACCTAAGCCTGCATCACAGAGTATACAGAGCAGAAAGAGAGCTCTGAGCTGAGCTGTTGACAGGAGCTCTGGTTTACAAGCACACACGCTTACAGATATAGGGCAGAAGAAGCCATAAAACTGCCTTGAAAATAAGTTCACAAACAAAAATTACAGAACATATGAGGATATCCAATGATCAGACTCTACAAAATGGAAGATTTCACACCGGAAGAAGAGAAGATGCTAGAGCAATCAGAGAAGGACTTCATAATAAGTATTTTTTAAATCCTCAAAGGCACAGAGAAGGGATTTACAACACAAAGTGAAAAGAGTTTTTCATAAAACAAAACTAACCAAAAGCAGGAAGGTATGAAAAGGGACCATTATGTATCTTAGAAATAAAGCGAACCATTGTTGAAATTTAAAACTCCACAGATAGGCAAAATAATAAACCAGACACAAATGAAAAGAGCTGGCTAACTGGAATATAGAACTGAGGAAACATAGCACAAACGTATCACAGAGAGAGAACTTAAAAAAATGTTTAAGATACATGGAGAATTGACAGAGAAACTACACAGACAGAGAAAAGAAAGAATGTTAGAGAGGAAACATCCAACAGATAATGGCGGAGATTCTTCCAGAATTCAAGAAAAATCTGGATCTTCTAAGAAAGCCCAAAGGATTCAATGTACAATAAACAAAACAATATGTACATACAATACAATCCTGAATTTAAAACTAAATACATAGAGCTTAAAAGGAAACAGACCCAAGCGTCCACAGTGGTTACCCGTGGTGATAAGATTTGAAGGGAGATTTTTATTTTCTTCTTTAAGCTTTAATATACTTTCTAAGTGCTCTATAATGAAAAGAATTATTTTTATAAACTGTCTGTGTTGGAGGAATATCATTATTTCAAATATACATATTCACTTTTTAAAAAATCTGTCCTCAAGGAACTTACACTCCAGTAGAGGAGATGAGGTATGTATAGAAATAATATATAAAGCAAAACCCACACAGTAACTGACATGGATGGATGTAGCTAAAATGTAAGCCTTACCTTCTCCCCCATGAAGCAGTTAGGAAAAGGGGGGAGGGGAGGAGGAGGTGAGGACACTCAGCAGAAATGTATAGGTCTAGCATCTGCGCTTGATTTACCAGGGGCTGGTACTACAACTAGAGTGTATTTCATGTGAACGGGATCAAAATGGCCAAACCAAGATAACATTAGAACTTTACCTACATTAAGCATTATTCTCGCCTCTAAGTTAATTATATTTCAAGACCACCCAGTGATAAAAGCAAAAATTAACATCTCCGTTGTAAATTAACCATAGAAATCTGCCACTTAGCACATTTTCTATTATTACAAAGCTTTGTTCTTTTTTTCAAGGGTCAAGAAGACTGAGGAAAAGGTAAAAACTGTGGGGAGAGGCTCACTTTAACTGCTAATCAAATTAACTGTCATTGTAATCCACAGGGACACTATCATGTTACCAATTTAGATGTGCAAACAACACAGGTATGTTCTGGGCTTTACCGAATGAGCATCATCTTAAGAGGGGACAGAGAGGTCTTATCGGTTTGGGGAGATTCAGATTCTGTGGCCATAACACCACTGGCACACCCAACCAAACAAGATGGAGTTTTAGGCAATGCCCACGATGCTCCTTCAGAGTCAAACAAACTGCACTCAGCATTCAGCTCCGCAAGAAACAGGTGGCAAAGGCACAAGCCAACTCAATGTGTTACTAATGGAAGGAAGGGCTGTTCATATCTCAGACAATCTCTTTCCTTTTTTAACACAACCAGGTTTCTCAAAATACCACTCTTTAACTCAACTCCTCTCAACATCACCTGTACATCCCACACATGGGACCCAACATACACCCAATGTTATCCCACTGACTTCCCTGATTCCCTGCCATCAAGACCAACTTGGAAAGCCCCAACAATAATGAGGAATATCCAGTTCCTTTCACCATTTTTGAGCCAATGGACCCTTTCATTCCTCTCCTCTCCATCCCTCTTAAATCCCTCTCTAATCTTGACCTCTCTGAAAATGTCCTTTCTCATCTTCCTCTTGCCCCTTCCTGACTCCCTTTTTCTTCTTTACTCTTAAGTGGGGTCACACTCTTGTCCAATCCCCATAAGGCAGGGGATTCTACAGGAGGGGAAGATGCTTCCACCCATACTCCCTGGACTTCTCAAAACTCCCTTCCTAGTACCCCCTTCAAGGGAGAAGCAACTGCTGGTCTAGTAAGTCAGAGCCTGACATGGACAGGGTCACTGCATATGAAGGGGATGCTCAACTATAAGTCCACTTCTTTTCCTACTTCTTTGCCTACAGTTGGATGGCTAAGTCAGGTAAGAGCCTGCCAGCCCAGCCTAAGCCTCAAGTCACTTCTCCAATTCATTTTTTACCATATTTCTCCAATGATTGTGCTGGGCCCTAGTCTATTCAGAAATTTCACTTTCAAATTTGGCTACTGTTTTTTGGAGGCTGTTGCTCCTTCCGTCAAAACTTCAGAAGGGAGACGGAATTGGTGGTAATATTTAAATCCCAAAATCACACTCCAAAACACTGCTGGACAATGCTATTCTTCTCCTTCTTCAGGCCTTCATCAGAAACCAGAGGACCAGAAAACCAGAGATCTAGTTCCATCACACACCAGGTGGTCTTAGCTACGCCTTTAATTGCTTTATGCCTCAGTCTCTTCATCTGAAAGTTACAGGATGCTCTAATGGCCTTGCCAGTTCTGAAATGGTCATATATCAGTGGCAGGACATGGCTGTTCCCTATTTTTTTTCATCCCAGAATGGAGCCCCCAAAACTGAGAGATGGCTGGGAAAATACTCAACCACACATAGGAATCCTGCTAGGCTGCAAACCATTTAAAATGAATGTTTAATAAGATACTGCATCAGTTGTGTACTTCGGCTGAATGTGCTGCAGCCCAGGAGACCTGAAAGAATTAATACGGTTCCCACAGCAGCTGGTGGGAATTGCTAAGGCAGAAGCAGAATCTGATTTGATGAATGTAAAAGTGCTTTGAGAGTGTCAGAAGAAAAGTGCTATGACAAATGTCTGCTTGCTCCATTAGGATGTCTCCTGCTATCTAAGGAACATGCTACAAGAAGGTCCCAGGTCTGGGGACCACGGCACACAAGTACACTCACCCTTCTCTTCCTGATCCCCTCCATTTCTTTCCCGGGGCTTAGATAGAGGCACAGAGCACCCACAACACCAACCCTTCCCTTTTGTCTCATTCTTCACCTTGCTTCACCTTTCCCACCTGCACTTCTGTACAATTCTCAAACTGGGCCCTCAAAACATCTCAGTCAAATCTTCAAACCTCTCTCCCCTCTTCTCCACAGAAACACTCGCAGCTGGTCCACAGAAAGACCCTCCCTCTCACTCTCAGCCAAGAGATCTGGACATACCTTCCTTCATTCTGACACCCTCCGACTACCTCATCAAAACCCATCCTTGGGAGCCAACCCCTCCATCTGAGGGCCTTGGAGCCCCTGTCAGTCCCTCGCAAGGAACATGTAGGAAAACACCAGACCCTCCATGCTCTGGGTCTGCAGTCAGTTCTCCCACTCACGGCCACTCCCCTGGAGAGACACGGTCCTGTGTGCCTTTAGCCCAGGGCTTCTCAAACTTTCCACCCTATTTCCCCTAATTGTAGAGATCTATGGAAACATGACACTTCTCTGCCTTTTTCTGCTTTACCTAAAAACTTTGCATTTTATTCTACAACATTCCCATGTTTGATCCTTTAAAAATAGTTTTAGCTGCTTACCACCACAGGGGGAAAAAATAGACATTTTCCACAACACAAACAGGTAAAACTAATATTATAGGAATATAAGCCTTATTGTTTCACGTGCTCCCGAGCTCATCTCTGTGCACTATTTGGAAATCTCCAAGCATTCCACCACCCCATCATACTTTTGCATTTCCTGAGTTCTTCCTGGCACACCCACGGTGTCTCTGAGTACCCAACTTTCAGAAGCAAGGCAATAAGCATTTCCATTCAATTCCAGGTTGAAGAGGCAGGACCTGGTTCTCACCAGGGTCAGTGGTCACAACCCCCTTTCAGATTAAGACAGAGGTCAGGGGCTCCCGAAGACCTGCGGTGGCCACCATATGATTGGCACATGCTCCAGTCCTGGCAGCCCATCACCTCCCAGCCTTACCTTGTCAGCCATGATCATAGATGAGCCCCCGTGGATGCCCAGGATGGGGATGAAAGTCTGCGAGGAGATAAAATCCAGCATCTGGGCCACGGCCTCCTGGTCGGTATCATCCCCAAACACCAGGCCGTGGATGCGCGCCCCTGACATGAGGTCACACACGTGCGTGATGAGGCTCTTCGGGTCCGTGCGGTTCATCAGCAGTGCTACCACGTTCAGGTCCAGGGGCAGCCCTGCTGCCTGCTCGGGGCCCCAGAGGTTTCGCAGTTCACGCTCCGTCACGTCGTGGCTGTGACCCAGCAGCACTGCGATGTTCAGCGCCGGGGGACCCTTCTCCGCCGCCGCGCCCTGCGCCGGACCGCGCCAGACCAGAAGGGCCGGCAGCACCAGCAGGGTCCAATAACCCAGTCTGCCCATAGTCGCCACTTACGGTCCCTGCAAGGTGGAGAGCAAGAGTGAGGGCCGCGGTGTGCGAGGGTTCTAGACGGAAGGATTTACCGACCCAGCCCCTTGCTCTGGGAGCCAGGTATAGAAAGCACCCCAGCGAGAGCTGTTGGAGTCACTGAATCCATTCCCCATCCTCGAAGCCATCCACGTCCCTTGACCCATCTCCAACTCTATCCACAACTCCAATCCGAGCTAATTCTCCGTATCTGTCCCTAAATCCATCTTCGCATTCAGCCTCCTCTCCATCTCCGACTCTACCCACGTCTCCCACCGCACCCGCCAAGTGGGACCACTTGGATCACTGCCCCTGAAAGTAAGCTCACACCCCGCCCCCTGCTCACTGGGAGCAAACTACAAGCCAGCCCCAGCATGCGGAGGCTACAGAGCGACTCCGCAACCCTGCTCCCGCTCTAAGCTAGTTGGCTGACCCCGCCCCCTGCGAACCCGCGGGGTTCAGCACCCACCTGCTCCACTGGACACCCGCAGCAGACCCCGCACCTCTCCTTCAGGGTACACCCTAAGCGCATGGAAGTGAGGACACTCGCTTGTGTGTCCGAATCCCGCGTGCCTGGGGGAAACTTAGGGTCTGCCCCACCTTGCGCAGAGGGGCCATGAAGCGATTTTCACTCAAGTGCAAGCAGCCCTAGGACCAGCCCTCTACACGCACGCGTGCACACGCGCGCGCATATGTACACACACACTCTCTCTGTCTCACGCGCGCCATGTGCAATGCAGAATTCTGGAGACCAGGCACGTTCCCCCAGCAGACCGACGCGTGGGAGCTGGCAAAGAACGTGCGGGGGGGGGGGGGGGGGGGGGGGGGGGGGAAGCTTGGCTCCCAAGAAGCTCTCCGACGGACGTGAACTGTACAGCGCTCCCCCACTCACCACCCCAGGCTTTCCACTTCAGGTTCTGTTACCAAGTCTTAGGTGCACGTGGGCAGTGGGCTGCACACCCTTACAGGCACGCGCGTATTTCTGCGCACATCCGCAGGCCGCAATAGGGGAGCCCACGGCCATCCGGAGTCCGCACATGTCCTCAGCCAGTGCACATACATGCACCGCGCCAGGTGCACAGCCGCGCCTGTCTGCAAATACCAGCACAGTCGTGCACGCGAGCACTGGCACGCGCCCCTCGGGCCGGGCGCTGCTGAAACCAGGGGAAGTTAGGGCGAACTCGCACCGGCCTCGGCGTTCTTCGGCTGAAGCACCGCGAGCGCGGAGCCGCAGCGCCCCCTGGTGCTCCTCCCGCGCCTTGCTACCGGTGTTCCCTCTCCCGCTTTCTCTCTCCCTCTTTCCCCAGATCTTTTCTCCCGTTCTTCCTCCGGTCGAGTCTTCCTTCTCCCTGGCCCACCGAGCCTAGGTCTTCCGCTGGGACGTACCTGTAGCCGGAGAAGGTCGAGGATGCAGTGGGGCGCGCTGCGCGCACGAGCATCTCGGCTGCCTCAGCAGCCACCGGGTTTAGCGGGTTACCGCATGCTGCGGCCCCCGCGCGCTCCACTGGCTGTCCCGCGCTGTCCGCATCGCCCCCACGGGGGGCGGCTATCCCAGCCGGAGGCTCTGCATCAGGGCTCTACCAGGGCAGAGAAGAGACGGAGAGGCAGGGTCAGCCCACGGGCCGGGGGAGAAGGATGGGGGGACAGGCTGCAGTCTGCAATGCTCACAGCCCCTCTGTGCGCACAGGGGTCTCGACCGGAGATGTGAAGCTGAAGCTCCGTGCCCGAGACGCCCCCAGTGCGGATCCTAAGACCCTGTGGCCGAAATGGAGAGCTCCACTCTGGGGCGCACAGGAGAACCCGAGCCCCAGGTTGGCCACCCTCGAGAAGCTAACACAGCACCTCTACCCTCACCCCCTGCCACCTCCCCGGCGCCGGCTGCTGGGAGTTGTGCGGCCAGGAGCTGCTCAGCAAGGGGTGGTAGGGAAAGAAAGAGGAGGGAATGGGGGTTGAGTGGGGGGGGGCTGGCTGAGTTTGCGATGTGCCGGCAGGGGGAGAGGGGGAGGGAAGGACTCCGGCTCCCGCGATACCGGATCCCCGAGGGAGGTGCGATCTTTCCCACGCAACGACCCTCTTGCGGTCCTGCCGCCCCCTCCTATCAAGGCCTCCCACCGTCCTCTTCCCAAAGGGGCCGCCCAGGCCCCGCGTCCCGCACCGGCACTCACCGCAGCCTCTCTCCACATAGTTCTCAGCAGTGGCCGCCCCTGGTCATCTCCAGGGCTGATGGCTGCGGCCGCGACTCTCAGCGCTCACCCGACCCCATGCTCCGGCTAAGCCCTCGGCGCCTCCCTCCAAGAGCCTGAGCTCGGCTTCCTGCCCCACTCCGGACAGTAGCTGCCCGATCCTCTGAGCGCACCCGAGAGCCCTCTCCAAAGCCCAGGCTCCGGGCTGGTGCGTGTGTGAGGGCGAGTGTGTGTGTGTGTGAGTGGATGTAGGAGCGCGCGCGCGCGCGTGTGGCCGGGGATCCCCGCGGTCCCCGGCTGAGAGAGGTGCGCGCGGGGGAAGGCAGCTCTCTCTAGCCCTTAGCTGCGAGGCCAGCTCCGCGCCAGGCGTTCGTTCAGCTTCCGACTCCCCAGCGGGAGTCCGGAGAGCTCCTGATCACCCTGGTTCACAGCACTGGCAAAACCGGGCTCCCGAGGCGTGCTTCTGCTGCGGTCGCCTCAGAGGAAGAGGAGGAGGAAGGCAGGGGCGCCCCCACGCCAACTTGGGGACTTGTTCTCAGTCGGCGAGACGCAGCAGCCCCCGCGAAAGCCCGACAGGCTTGGAGCTCAGGCGGGCCAAAGAGTCTCCCGTCAGCAGCCGCCCCCCGCGGAGGCCGGTGGAGGCAGACCTCGCAGTCCCCCCGCAGCCGCAGCGGCGCAGAGAGCGGCCACCGGCTTCCGGAGCGCACGGCGGCGTTAAGGCCAGGATAGGCGGCTGGCTGGAGGCGGGGGCGCCTGCGGAGGCGCGCGCCGCTGTCCTTCGTGCTGAAACCACGCTCTCCGCCCGCTCCCGGGTGTCTGGTGCGGCTGAGGAATCAATTATTCAGATCTTCGTTACCGCTTCCTCCTCCCCCAGTGCCTCGCGCTGGGTGCAGCAATCCCCCTCCACGCACAGGCGCGCCGACACACACACACCACAGAATCTGCTCCAGTGCTTCTCCCTGTGCCTCGCCACCCCCGAACAGGAACCCACTCCTCTGATCTCAGGGAGCCAGAATCCTAAAACTAAAGACAGCTCTATATCCTCCACTTGGCTTCTTTCTTGTTTTCTAAGTTATACCAAACCAAAGTCGCCCTGAGGCTGTCACTTTTAAGCTACCAGCAGGGGCAAGCCAGAGAGCACGGGGCTGCCTGGGTGCGTGGGGCCTGGCTGGCTTGAATTCTGGTAACTGGGTATGAAAAGCAATGCCAAATAAGGACCTTTATCCCTTTTAAACTCAATTGTATCTCTCCTTCCAACACTCTGCTTTTCTCCCCTCAGGCCCTGGAGGGAAAGAGGTCTTAAATTGTACGGGGTTTTGCAATCACTGTTCTAACCCTGCATCCTCCACTTAATCAGCCTGATTGCTAATCCGGAAAACGGGGAGGACAGTAAAAAAGATCAACTTCTCAGGGTTATTTTGAAAAGAAAATGAAGCAGCTCTTGGTAAAGGAGCCACCAAGGTCCAGCACATAGTAGGTACTCAATAAACTACAAGGTGGCCTGAGACGGAAGGGACTCCTTCCAGGAATGCAGATGTGGCTACTGAAATGGAAATAGCAAAGAAGCACAGTTCCTGGAGACCTATGTGTTTATTACTAAGCTGGTGGTTGTATGTTGAGTTCTCCAGAGTTTTATCATCCAAAAGACAGAGAAAGGATGGGAGAAATACTGGAGGGTAAATTAGAATGGGGAGTTGTGTGATATAAGACAAAGGATAGGAAAGTGTTCCATTTCTTGAGGCTGTAACTGGGCTGAGCTGGGTTAGGCCCATCCCTTGGGTGGAGATGATCATTTCTTGGACTTTGGCACAGGTACAGGACCCTAATTTGGGGACTTACAGGGAAGTTAGGCTTTTTCTATTTAAATGAGGTATAAATTATACACAATAAAATGCATATCTCTTAAGGATTCAGTTCAAACTTTGAAGTTGTATGCATCTGTGTAGACCATCACCAAAAACAAGGTATAGAATATTTTCATTACCCCCAGAAAGTGCCCTTGTGTCCCTTTGTTAATTCCACTTCCTCCCAGCAGAAACCACCAATATGATTTCTTACACCATGTACTAGCTTTGCTTATTTTCAAGCTTCATATAAACAGAATTCTACATTGTATATTTTTTGGTGACTTTTTTCACTTAACCTAATGTCTGGGAGATCTCCATCCATGTTGCTGCACGTAACAGCAGCATTTTCCTTTTTATTGCTGAGTAGCTTTCCATTGTATGAATACAGCACACTTTGCATATCCAGTCTCCTACTGATGGACATGTGGGTTGGTATATGTGGAGCTTTTTAAAACACTGATGCCTGCACCCACTTCAGAACTTCTCCATTACAATCTCCACAGGTGGGGCCAAGCATGTTTGTTTTAATTCCATAGATGATTCTGATGATGCCCCGGTTATTAACCTCCGTGCTTTCCATCCTTGTATATCAGTGCTGACTCTAAAATAGTCTTTGATGAAAACTATTGAGATGGAAAGTTTGAAGTTATTCGTGACCAGACTTGCAGAAAGGTAGATCAAACAGGTGTGACCTCTTTTGAATAGAGAAAGAACCCAGCCCTTCATTTGAAGGAACAGTCTAAGGAACAGGCAACTGGAGTCGCCCCAGGCTGGACATCTCCCCAGTGTGGAGAACCACTTAGGATCAGGTACCTAGAACTCCATCACATTGTGGATGGAGACTGTAACAGTGTATGTCATCATGACCACTTTATCCTGTGCTGTGATGAAAAGCTAAACCCACCACACAGCTTAGGATGTTGAGTAGGATTTTGCTACTTGAGACTTTGAGATGGAAAACCTTCATAGCAGCTATGCTGACAAAGGCTATGTCCCCAAAAAAGGCCCCCTAGTCAACAATATTCTGCAGTCCATTTTGCCATTTGCTTTTATCACATTATTTACATCATTAAAGTAACTGAAGTAACCTAGTCTGGTCTTAAGGAACAAATTGTTTTAGTTGTTCCCAATTCAATTGATTTATCTTCAAACGCTCAACTAAAGAAATGACCCCCAGGGTTGCCATTTGCTTTGAGCCACTTAAACACTGTGGTTAAAAATCAACCACCATAACACACCATTGTAAAGCAATTATACTTCAATAAAGATGTTAAAAAAAATTTTTTAATAAAAATTTTTTTTAAAAATCAACCACCATATCATATCTATGGGAGAGAACTAAAATAAGCCAATCATTGATTATGCATCTCAGAGGAACTCGGTAAAGAATTATAGCATTTTGAAGCTAAAGACCTTTAGAGACTATTGTGTATGGTGTATTTTCTGTTCTCAAGTAAGTCTGGGGAAATCTGCCTACCTGAGTAACTTTAAGGTGAATTCTTATCAAAGATCGGAGATGTTTTGCAGTTTAAAAAAATGTTTTTATTAGTCTGGCAATATTCTAAAAGAAATTAATCATGGAAAACTATTACACATAATAGCTGCTACCATCCGCGGGAATACTATTTCTTTGAATACTTTTTGAGAATCAGTGAGCTGGCCCAACACCTTTATTTTGCATATGGGGAAAGTGAGACTCAAGTGGGACTTTAGTACTAGGAGAGACAAAATGCTAAAGACAAAATTTGGAGCAGGATCCAGAATTTTTGCTTTAATTGTCTGCTGTGTAAAATAAAATATATGTGTGTGTGTGTGTTTGCATTCTACAAGGTTATTGGGATCAAGGCAGTATGAGAGAGAAGGATAGAGCAAAAAAATATTTGGGGGGTGGGGGAGTGGAGTAACCTAAACTCCAGACTAGCCACCACCTTTAGGCATTGTTTTGCCACTGGTGATCTACCTTCACCGTCCCTCCAAATTCCAGCCTATGGGCACCAACACTTGAGCTAACCACGGTCCCGGCCTTCTTGACCTTGTCTTTTTAGTAGTGGCAGATGTCCCGTGCCAAGGCAGACAACACTAACCAATTCTTCAAGTGGTTCTCTCAAAGTTTAGATTGACCTTCACAAGCTTGCTCGGTTCAAGGTGTTCTGGGTAGCCCCATCCACTGAATAAAGTTGACTCCAATTTGCCATTTCTAACTTAGCAAGTTCCCAGAGAGTCCTGATTTCAGCACAACCTGACTCTGATTCCCTGTATTTCCTTTACTTTCTCTCAGATCCTAATCTCCATGTTACCTGCTGACCCTAAGGACTTTCTCCTCTTTAGACCTCAGTTCTCCCATTTATAAAAGAAAGGCATAGACTAGCCAGGATGACCTCAAAGCTGCCTTCCACATTTGACATTCTATGATTCTGTGTCTTTTCTTGAAGGTCTTTACCCTGAGATCAACCAAGGCACTAGTTAACCCTTCCATAATATCTTAACCAAAAGGCTGAACTTCCCTCTCTGCTCCCATAACCCATTAAGGAAAATAGTTCTAATCAAAGGGCAAGGCTTTTTCTAAACAAATCTTCTGCTAGTCTTGAGAACTAAAATGAAGACAGCAGCAAAAGATTCCATTCCTTGTTGATCTTTACGCAAAGCAACCCAGTGTCCTCCCTCATATCAGAGGTGGCTAGGAGGCACCAAGGTATACCACTGAGAAAAGGATACTGACTTAGGAGTCAGGAGTCCTATAATCTACCATTTTGGGAAAAGTCATTAACCTCTCCAGGCTTCAGTTTCTTCATCAGTAAAATGGAGTAAAATCACCCTACCTCCCCCAGCACTGCAGTGAAGTTCCTGAAAGGCTATGTCTTAATGCGGATCCCTCCAAGAGCAGTAAAGGTTCTGCACCAATTCCAGTGCCGGGGAAGAGGGGGTAGTTCCCACACTACCAAGAAATTCTCAGACACCAGCTGGGTGTCCTACAATTCAAATCAATTCTGGCACTGTCTACCTGGAGACAGCATCAGATTCCACAGGTTAAGGTCTCTGAACCCCAAGACTGCCCTCTACTGCAGATGCCAATGGCAAGTTCAGGTTGTTATCTGTGCTTCAGACCAACCGAGGTTCTCACGACCCTCTCCTTGGGTTTGGTTAATTTGCTAGAGTGTCTCACAAAACTCAGGAAACCAGTTTACTCACTGTATTTACACGTTAGTTACAAGGAATATTAAAGGATATGAATCAATAGTCAGATGAAGAGATACATAAGACAAGGTATAGGGAAAGGGCGAGGAGTTTCCATGCCCTCTCCAGGCACACCGCTCTCCCCACAACTCCACGTGTTCACCAACCTAGTAGCTGTGCCTTTGGGTTTTATGGAAGCTTCCTTACATAGGCATGAGAGATTAAATCACTGGCCATTGGTGATTGAATTCAATCTCCAGACCCTCTGCCCTCCCCTGACAGCCAACCCTCTAATCACGTGGTTGGCTCCACTGGCATGTAACCAGCCCATCCTTAGGTGCTTTCCAAAAGACGCCTCATTAACCCAACAAAAGACACCTTCCAATCTCTTCACTTAGGAAATTCCAAGGGTTTTAGGAGCTCTGTGCCTAAAACAACAAAGACCAAATATATATGTCTTGTTATAAATCACAATATCACAAGCAGACCCTGAAATAGGAGCTAAGAACCTTGATTTATTTGGGAGGTGATCCAGGAAGCCCAGGAGGAAGTGGGAAAAGAAGAAGCCAATCAAGGGTATGTTAACGGGAGGGTGGCACCTGGGCTCAACTAAGTCCCAATCTAGCTGAAGACCGGCTAAGAGACCGTGAAGACTATGCCCCCTAATTATCCCACTTGGTGGCAAGGAATCAGGGGACTCATCCACCTCCTCATCCTTCATTGGTTGAAGGATTATCAATAGTAAGGGTCACACACAGCCTCTTATTATGTCTTCTTCTCCCAAGCCCAGCCCTTTCCCTACCCATGAACTCTGTTGGGCGTGAATTCCAGTAGAGGTTGACAGATATAAAGTCACTACAAATTATTCCTTTGTGGAGGATGGGGGGACAGTCCTTGGGGACCCCCACTATCTGCATCATAAACTGGTCAGGTCCAAAGGCGTGTCTGGGTGCCCTGGGCCCTCTGAGCTGGCAGTTGGGGTTGGGGGTGAAGAGCTAAAAGAAAGATGACCCAGTTGCTGAGTTCTTCCATCGGTGGGATAACTCAGGGCCTCAACGATCCCACTTGGAGCAGTTCGTGGTAGTAAAACAGGATTGTCTAGCAGTCGAGAACCGACTCTGCCCAAGGACACCACTAGTAATAGGCAGAGCTAGGACTTGAACCATTTGTGTCTGGCTCCAGAACCTGCACTTTCAGCAAATACATTATCTGCCCAAGTCACTAGCTTGCTGGTCCTCTTTAGATATAGGTCTTTTACCCTCTCTGCGGTTTATTTTCCTCCTCTCTTGGGGTACAAGAACGTCAGATCAGCAATTGCTAGTATTCTAACTTATCATAGCCCCTTCTGTAAGCCACATCTCACACACAATCCTGACCGAGGGAGCAGCAGAAAGTGGCGTTTGCTCTCAGGTTAAAAGCGGGAAGATGTTGGGGGTCTGATGCTCATCCTCAGCTTCTCCTCATCCACTCCCCAACCCCACTCACACCCACACCACAGCTCCTGACAGAACTCTGGAACCTGGCTGATGAACACATTGTGAAAATGTGGTCCAACCCTGCAACACACAGAAGAAGAAACTGAAGACCCACAAAGAGCAGGGGACTGAACAGAATTACTCAACAGTAAGAGACTGAGCAAAGATTAGAATCCAAGACTCAGGAGCCAGCCAGGCTTTAAAAAATGGACTCTGAACCCTGGCTCTGAAACTTACCAGCTGCATGACCCTAACTAAGTCCCCCAGCCTTTCTGTGCCTTAGCTTCCTCACCTATAAAATGTGGCTAATAATAGTACGTAAATATGGGGGTGCGTAGAGTACATTAAATGAGACAATGCACACAAAGCACTTAGCATAGTGCCGGCCACAGGAAAGGTTTGACAAATGTTCATTTAACATGTCAGATAGGGCCCTCTGGGACTAAACAAGAAGTTCCCCTGGGATGTTCTGTCTCCTGACATCCTGACACCTTCCCTGGGCTGTGTGCTGGGGAGGTGAGGCCCGCAGGGTAGAGGAGGCAGCCATTGGCCGCCCTGTTCTCCAGCTCAGTGCGTCCCAGATGGTGCCCGGCAGGGAGCTGGCTGGTGACGCGCTGGCAGATCCTCCCTTCCTTGCACACTTCACCAAGCCACGTGGGGCCCAGGAGCCTCGGGCTGTAGCCCACTCTGCCAAGGAGGCTGGCTGCCCATCCCAGACTGGTGGAAGCCAGGCCCAGGTGAGCCCCGGGAGCGGCCTGTGCCTCCAGCCTCCAGAGAAGGTACAGGTGAGCCATTTGTCCAGCAGCACCCGCCCAACCGCCTCTGCAAACCCCCACCCCAGCTTCTCTCTGACAGGGAGAGGGAGGGGCTTCATCAGAGGCCAGCCTCCACTCCACATGACCCAAGTCCATGCCTAGCTTAACCCTTTGTCTGAAAGTGACAGCTCTTAGACGACAACCATGCGGCGGAAGGAGAAAAACCAACCCTTCACTGAACACGTGAGAAGTCAGTTTCTTCATCTGAAAAAATGGAGATGATAATAATTTCAACTTCACAGAGTCATTTTGGGGGTTAAAATGATATATCGTATTCAGTGACTGGAATAGTGTATGGCCACATGGAAATGTTCAATAATGTTAGCCACTATCAGTGTCTGTATTGTATTCCTGTGTGTATCAATATGATAGCAAAATGGTAAAAGCACAGACTCCGGAAGCCCTCCGCCCAGACCCAAATCTCGGATGTAACCCTTCTATTTGGGTGGCCTTGGGCAAGTAGCTCAATGCCTGAAGCCTCAGTTTCCTCACCTACGAAATGGGGATGATATTTGTACCTCCCTCCCTGTCAGGACTGCTGCGAAGATTAAATCAGGTGACATTGAGTTGGTCAGCACAGCACCTGGTACATAAGAAGAGATCAATAAGTAGAGGGTATTATTACTATTAATGAGCATTAGCACTGTTGCCCAAGGTCACACAGGCAGGACTGGAATAGGTGTTTCCCGACTCCCTGCTCTAACACTCGCTGCTGCCTCTCACCCAATTAAACTTCCTGGCTCTGCCCTCCGAGAGTCACTGTTCCTAAAAAAGAACTCCATTTTTACTGGGAAGTCACAAAATAAATTGTCGCCAAGTCCAGCGGTCAGATCCAAATTGCATCAAGAACATTTCTCTTCATTAGGCAAAGCCAAGGGTCTGGGCTACAGGGAGAGGAGGAAAGACTGACGTTCACCAACCAGACCCAGGCGCCAAGGGACCTGGCAGGAACCACACTTCTGCACCTGCCTCTAGTTGTGCGAGCGTGGGCAAGTCACTCTGCCGGCCTGAGCCTCAGTTTCTTTCCTCTTCTGCAAAACCACGGTTGTGTGAGAATTAAATTAGGTAAAGCATCTGGCACATGTGGGGTCTTTAATAAATGGTGGGTATTATACTTCCCAGCTTTCTTTCTTGAATGAAGTTATTTGTGAGGTTTGGAGGTTTTGTTTTGTTTTGTTTGTCTGTTTGGAGTTTTGTTTTGTTTTGCTCTTAGTGAAAAGGTAAAGGATTTTTGTGATTTCTGCCTATGGATGTGTTTCTGCTGTCACTGGGGCGGGAGAGGGGGACCCACAGCCCCTGGGGGACAGCTGGATCTCTTTCCATTTGAAGAGATGGACCAGGTCAAGCCTAGTGTATCTCTGGGACTAAGGGTACTGGCACCCTGGAGCCTGGGGCCCTGCTTTGGCCAGGAAGGAATCCTCTCCTTTGCTTCCCACTGGAGCTGTTGCTCTAACTGTGTCACCCATACCTGCCCAGACTGAGCACAGAAACACACATGCTCACACATCAACATAACCACCCACTACTCCCTGCCACCTTAGCCCTTTTATTCATGTTGTAAACAAAAGGTAATATATGTGCATGCCAAAACCCTGCAGTGGGACATAATCCCCCTTCTCTCATCTGTCTCTCTCTACTGTCCCCTTCCCTCCTCCCTCTCTTCTCTCCCCACAGCCACCTAGCTTCCCTCCCTGGAGGCAACCACTATTGCCACTTCCCCATCAAGAGGTTGAGTTTATGAACCCTTGAAACTAGGTGGCCTTTTTTACTCCCTTCACCAATACAGAACAGCAGAGGTGCTGCTAAGTGACTTCTGAGGCTAGATTAAAATGCAGTGTAATTCCATCTTGTTCTCTTGGGACATTCACTCTGGGAACCCAGTCACCATGCCCAAGCATCCAAGGGAGAGCCTGACACAGAGAGAAACCAAGGCCCACAGCCCACGACCCTGGCAGGGTTTCCTGCCAACAAGCACACCAACCTGCCAGCCAGGTGCATGAGTCATCTTAAAAGTGGATCCTGCTCTCCCCGCCACGCTTCAGGCTGCTGAGCTCTTCCAGTGACGGCTCCGTGCAACTTAGGCACAAAAATGCCGACTGTCTCAGCGGTCGCGTCCGACTGAGGTGGCCAGAGCAGTGAGAAACCGTGCGGCCAGGGCATCTATGACCAGAGAGAGGAATCCCCGGAAGCCAGCCGGGAATTGACTCACAGTTATTAGACTCTTAGGGATGGGAAGGAGCTCCCGGGAAGACCTAGAGGCGGCGAGGTCCTTTGGAGTCAGTCTGAGCTGAGGAGAAAGAAGCAGAAGTAACAGAAAAGAGGACTAAGGATTCCGCCTTCTATCCCTACCGAGGAGACAGTGGCCAAGAGACTGGGAGCTGTGTATTTTGCTTCATCCACAATGTGCCTCACGTTGCATGGAAGTTGTCTTGCTGGGGGCAGGCGCTCTAATAGCCTGGTCCGTTCCAGGACCCCCTTATCCTTTTATGGGAGTCTTCAAGCAGCAGGCACCCTAATGGCTTTTAAATGCCTTACCCGTGCCCGCATGATACCCTTCAGCCTAGTCCTCAGTTGGAAGGAAGACAGAGGGATCCTCACCTGCTCTGGGCGGCAGTTACTGGAGCAAAGTGAACCGTGGAGCCTTCGGAACACACAGGGTGTGGCCCTGGCCAGAGTTCCTCCGTTGCTTCCACAGCAACTTGCCTGTTCACAGAGGGTCCCAAGGAATGAGGAGAGGAGGTGGGGAAAGAGATGCCCCTGGAGAGCCCCGTACGGGCCACCAAATGTTGTGGTCTGAACGCGGGTTGGAAAAGAATTTCCAGACACAAGGCAGAATGTAAAGAAGACAGAATTTATTAGAGGGAAGGGTCGCTGCCAGAACAGCGGGCCAACTTCCTAGCAGTCTGGGAGAGTCAAGCCCGAACATATGCTATTGATCAGTTTTTATAGCCAGAAAACAAAATAATGGTCCGGGGTGAAAATTTTGTTTACTGATTGGCTGAGGCACATACACCTTCCTTCTATAGGGTACGAGTGGGACAGCCCAGATGCCTTTCCTAATTTGAGACAGGTCCCGTTGCCCAGGTGGGTGTTGCCCAGGTGGGCTCAGGAATTTCGTAACCATCTCAACATGGTGGGGAGGACGATTAAGAGTCCAGTAGGGGGTGTGACACTGCAACTTTCTCAGGCAGGGTCATTCTCTGTCCTTGAAGCGTAATTGTCCTTGGAGCACCACACTCATGTCATGCTGATGCCACTGTTTTCTGTAGTAAAGCTCTAAAATTCAAAAAAAAAAAGTGGATCCTCCAGTCCCCAGCTGAGCTGCCCCAGCAAAGACAAGCCGTGACTGCTGAACCCTGCCCTAGTTACAGATTCCTCAGCAAACTAACTGTTGTTGTTTTAAGCCACTAAGATTTGGGGCAGTGTGTTACACAGCAACAGACAACTGATACACTGCGTTTTTGACAAGCCTCCCAAGTGGTTCTTTTTTTCTTTGTAAGCCTTTATTGAATTTGTTACAATATTGCTTCTTTTTCATGTTTGGTTTTTTGGCCACGAGGCATGTGGGATCTTAGCTTTCCGACCAGGGATCAAACCCACACCCCCTGCATTGGAAGGCGAAGTCTCAACCACTATACTACCAGGGAAGTCCCTCCCAGGTGGTTCTTAATGATCAGAAGTTGAAACTTTGGGATAGATTACCCTCTGTCATCTCTGTGAACTTGGAAAGGACCTTAGTGAGCCATCCCTGTCCGCCACAGGGCATACTTCTGTTGATCTGCACCAAAGCCACCTTAGCAGGGAGACATCAAGAATTCCGTCCTCTACCATGGGGATGATGAGAAAAACCTAGGCCTCTTTTGCACACACACGTTTGCACCAACATTTCCCAAGAATGCCTAGAGCTCTCCCCACTTTTGGGTAAGCAAAGCCAATTTTCCATCCATATTTTCAGATGTATTTGTTACCTAAGCAGTAAGCAGCCTTGAAAATTCTTAGGTAAATAATACAAGTCCAAGAACTCCCATGCCAGTGGCCACAGGATACAGGAAATGACAGATCTCTTGGGGCTGCTCAGGCACAGTCATAGGCTCAGCAAGGGAACCGGCTCTAAGGAGTGTGTGGCCACTGCCACTCTCAGTAGAGCAGGAAGCTAAAGACAGGGCAGGGCACCATGATTAAGCACGAGAACTTGAGTTTGAATTCTGGCTCTGTGACTTACTACCTGTGTGTCTTTGGGCAAGTTGCTTAACTTCTCCGAACTTCAGTGTTCCACTATGCAAAATGAGAAAAATAATAGCTTCTTCACTGGGTTGCTATTAAGATAATGCATGAGAATCACCGAGCACAGGGAAGAATTTAGTATATACTCAGTAAATAGTAAGACTTACTGTGTTTTAACATGTGTCATTATGAAGTGCTGCCCAGATAGAAAAGAGGCAGAGTGGAGAGGTGGGGGAGGCCCTCAGATGGAAGTCAGGAGACCTGGATTCTTGTATTGGTTTTGCTGCTCACTTGCTCAGATACCTGAAGCAAGGTGGTTAACAAAGCATTAGCTGTGAAATGAGGTAGAGGGACCAGGAGATGGTCTCCAAGCTTCTGTACATTCTAGCTTTCTCCTCTGAAACAATCTCAAAACCATTAAGCCAAGAAAAGGAGGAATGGTTGGCTCAGAGAAGCCAGAAATGGTTGAACGGTCAAACCTCAGGGATGCAGTCAGATCCCAAGGACAACTGGAAGCTGGGTCTCCCGTGTCTCTCTCCCTCTCACTTGCTCACTGTATTCACCTTCCTCACCAAGCTGTCTTCCTCATAGTGAGAGAGCATTCATATCAATGCCCCCTGTTCCTAGTTTGGACCTAAACCCACAGGAAAGAATGACTCACCACCCTCTTTCCCCAAGTCCAAATATCCCAGGGTAACCTAGGTCCATTGCCAAGGCCTTGATCTATCAGTCAACCATGGCTTTGGGGTCCTGTTGGAACATGACAACTTTCCTGGGAAACACATGCTACCTACCTAGACAGTGTGCACATCTGAATTTGCAACTCCTGCAGTACACCCTGGAGAGGAGCTCTTATATCTCTGTCGTTACTCCCACTCTTATCCTCACACAGTCCTTATACCAACCTCACAATGGAAATCGAACTGACAACTTTAAATCAGATATAATACAGGACACTTGGGCTCAGGGAATCTGGGTGCCATAGACAAAGACACACAGCCTGTCCATGGAAGAGGCAAATCTTCCTAAGGACCCAGGTGCTTGAATGTCCCCTTCCAGTGTTCTTTCCTAAAACACACTATGTACTGCCTGATTTTCCAGAATATTCATGAATGAAGACCCAGGAATGGAATAGTTGGTGAATCCACAGGTCCTTTACCCTGGTAGCTGTGGAGCCTCCCTTTTGAGGGCTGCTTTCTGGGTCTGATGTCTCCTTGCCTATAAAAAACAGACCCAGGGACTCTCAAGCCCAGAAAAGGAATAGCACAACTTCCTAGGACCCTTCCAATCTGCTAAGAATGGAAGAAAAGGAAGCAGAAGGAAACCCTAGAGATGCCCAGAGCAGCTCCAAGTTCTGACAGAAGAACAGGTTTAATCATTGCAGACACTACTCCATCGCCTCCCTGCAGACCTGTCCCTGAGCATCACGGGGAATCTGCTTCCTGGTCGTCATGTAGCATCCCCAGGGAGGCAGAGTTGGTTTCCCTGCCTTCCTTCTTAGTTTGCAGCAACTCTTCCAGTTCTTTTATTTTTTATTAATATTTATTTATTTGGCTGCACCGAATCTTTAGTTGCGGCACGTATGATCTACGTTGCGGCATGCGTGTGGGATCTAGTTCCCTGACCAGGGATCGAACCCAGGCCCCCTGCATTGGGAGCGTGGAGCCTTAATCACTGGACCACCAGGGGAGTCCCTCTTTCAGTTCTTTTAATACCGCATGGCGGTTAAGCTTGTTGGCTTGAGAGCTGATCTGCTTGACAATTGGGCCTTGGCAAGTAATCTTACTTGTGTGCCTCATTTTCATCATTTATATAATAGGATTGATAAAAAGAGTATTTACGTCACAAGTTTATTATGAGAATTAAATAAGATAGTATAAATAGTATAGTATAAAGTGCTGACTACCATGCCTGGCACAAGGAAAATGTAGTTATTACTATTGCTTACACAGTTGGGAGCATGGCTAGAACCTACAGAGGGGAGTGTTTTTTTTTTTTTTAATCACATTGTTTTTCATATTACAAAAGCAATGCAACCACAAAGAAAAGGTAAATACAGAAGTTGGGACCTTCAACAGAATAACTGTATGGGTCAATGTGATGGATACAAAGGCAGGGCTATGTTATGCTCCATTTACAGAGAATTAGAGACGTGACAACCAAATGTAACGTATGGCCCTTAACTGGATCCTGATTCAAACAAATCTATTGTTAAAAAAAATTTTTTTTGAAGGACAATTGGGGAAATTTGCATATGGATTATGTACAGGCAGACCAAGGAGATATTGCTGGTTTGGTTCCATTGAAATAAAGCAAATATTGCAATAAAGTAAGTCACACTAATTTCTTGGTTTCCCGATGCATATAAAAGTTAAGTTTTTGGGCTTCCCTGGTGGCGCAGTGGTTGAGAGTCCACCTGCCGATGTAGGGGACACAGGTTCGTGCCCCGGTCCAGGAAGATCCCACATGCCGTGGAGCGGCTGGGCCAGTGAGCCATGGCTGCTGAGCCTGCGCGTCCAGAACCTGTGCTCCGCAACGGGAGAGGCCACAACAGTGAGAGGCCCGCGTACCGCAAAAACAGAAAAAAAAGTTACGTTTACACTATAATGTAGTCTATTAAGTGTGCAATAGCATTATGTCTAAAAAAACAATGTCATACATTAACTAAAAAATACTTTATTGCTAAAATATGCTAATCATTATCTGAGCCTTCAGCGAGTCATAGTAGTAACATCAAAGATCACAGATCATAGATCACCATAATAAATATAATAATAATGAAAAAGTTTGAAATACTGCAAGAATTACCATAATGTGACACAGAGACATGAAGTGAGCATAAGCTGTTGGGGAAATGGTGCCAATAGACTTGCTTGATGTAAGGTGGCCACAAACCTTCAATTTGTAAAATATGCAATATCTGTGAATCACAATAAAGTGAAGTGCAATGAAACAAGGTAAGCCTGTATTAGATAACATGAAAGAATTATTCCTAAGTTTGCCAAATGTGGTCATGGTATCGTGGTTAGGTAGGAAAATTTTTAAAAATTTTTTTAGAGATACACACTGAAATATTTAGGGATAAAATAACATGATGTATCTTTAAAATATTTCATCCAAAAAAAAAGATTAAGCAAATATGGCAAAATGTTAACTATCACTAAATCTAAGTGACGGGTTTATGGGTGTTCATAATACTAGTCTATTTTTGTGTGAGTTGGGAAATTTTCATAATAAACAAAATATGCTTATTGTAAAAATTAAAACCTACATAAAATATACTGAAGAAAATAAAATAACTACCCAGACTCGCTACCTAGAAAAATATCACCAATAATGTTTTGATGTATCTCCATCCTGTTTTTGTCTGTTTAAAATCACCACAACCACAAAGCATATGAAATTCTGCAGTCTGCTTTTTTAAACTTAAAGTAAGCATTATTTCCTTGTCATTAAAATGTCTTTGCAAATATCTTTTTTTTTTTTTTGGCCGTGCCATGAGGCATTCAGGATCTTCGTTCCCCAACCAGGGATCGAAGCTGTGCCCCCTGCATTGAGAGCTTGGAGTCTTAACCACTGGATCAACAGGGAAGTCCCTGCAAACATCATTTTTAATGGCTACAGAATGTTTCTCTGAGGGGATGAACCAGAAAACTTTTAAGCTCCTCCAGCACAGAGCTGCAATTATAATTAAAATAATGATGATGATGAAGATGAAGATAATGATGGTGGCTAATATTCACTGAGCACTTATTATGTGCCTGGAGCTTTAACACGCATATTCTGTTTTCATCTTTGCAACCTGTGAAGTAGCTGCTAATACTATCAACTCTATTTCACAGCAGAAGAAACTGACACAGAGAAGTGAAGTGACTCATTCAGGGTCACACAGCTAGGAAGGAGCAGAGCCCAAATGCATGCTCAGAGGTACAACTATAAGCTCAAAACTTTAATTTCATTCATTTATTCATTCACCAGACATTGATAGGGCACCTGCCCGGGGTCAGAGCTGGCTTATGGCCCACACTGTGATTACGGTCTACTGCAGGACTGCTAACAACTTAAATTCATCAGACTAGAGGTCACGAGAGCGGTGATTCCTGGGGCCTGAGTCTTCAATGCCTGCATTCCTTCTCTACAGCAGATGAATAAGCCAAATGTCAGACTTCTAGTAATAACTCTTCCTGGGATCCCTTGCAGCCAGCGAGACGGTGGGGGTGGGGTATAATTTATTATTGATAATTAATGACACCAGAAACCTTTTAATATTTATATTATTTATTCTTAGCCCTGACTGCCTGCACCGACACTAATAGTTTGTTGTTAATGAGACTGGGAGCATTTTAAAATCAAGTTAATTGACATTTTTACAGTGTTCAGCAGGCCCTAAACACAGAATTTCATCTAGGGAGCTGCATGTAAGCTACTGGAAGGGATGGGGCCCCATGTAGCCTGGTGCAAAGGGAGGTTACTGAGAAGCAGCCAGAGGAGGAAGGAGCCTCACATTTCCCCAGCTGGATCTGGGAATTCTGCCTTATGGCTCCTTCCTGGACCTCCACTTGGTTCCCAGCCTGGAGGGAACCCTGGAGGTTCTCCCCACCCAACTCTGGGTGTTCCACCTAACTCTGCAACCTTGGGCGTGGGACTTTAACTGCTCGGTGCCTCAGTTTCCCCATCCATAAAATGGGAATAACAATAGCCCTTTCCTCACAGGGTTGTTATGAGGGTTCAGTGGGTTAATTTATGTAAAGAACTTGGAAACGCACCCAGTACTTTGCTGCTATTAGTATTGTTATTGTTCATAAAATGAATTTTATAAGATTTACATGGTGGATTTTAACACTATTTGCCAAAGATTTGAGACTACCTCCCACAAGAAGATTTTTACATCCCCATCCTAGCAAAGTCAGTAATGACTATGTGACTTTGGCCACACATGTGCAGATGGAATTGACACGTGTCACTTCCCAGCAGATTTAACAGCCGACACATTATTCACTATGTCTTTTCTTTTCCTCTGCCATGAGACTGGCACTGTTCCACATAGAGTTTCTTCCATCTGCCAGGTCCCAGTGTGAAGATGACATGGAGCAGAGCCACTGCCAACCCGCGATGGACATGCAATGTGAGAAGGAAACAAACTTTTTCAGTTGGAGGCTACTGAGCTTTGGGGGTCGTTTGTTACTGCAGCAAAACCTAGCTTATGGAAAACTGACACAGGACCTTGCCTTAATACACTCTGGGTCCAATGGGGAAGACATGATAAACAGAGAAGAGCTGTGTTGGTAGAGGGCAAAGGGGCCGTGGAAGTCCCAAACAGGGACACCCGATCTAGCCAGGAAGGACTGAAAACCTTCCTTCCAGTCTGGGGTGGGGAGCGGGGCGGGGGGGGGGGGGGGGAAGTATTGCACAACAGGATGATACCTAACATGTACTGATTGCTTACTCTGCTCCAGCTAGTCCTTACGTGTTTTCTCAGCCTTCAAAACAGCCCTATGAAGTAGTTTTTACTGTTATCATTTATTATGATGACTCCTATTTTTTAAATGGGGATATTAAAACTTTTAAAGCTTAAGTAACTTGCCCCAAGTCCCATATGGAGGACTTGGACCCATATGTAAAGGTTTCCACCCCATTACACTGTCTCCTTATAGGTCTTCCCCTTCCACCTGCCTGAATCATTGGGGGCACAGTGGGAGTAGGCTCATTAAAATGAAGGTTTAATGATTTGCCACAGCAGGCAGGATGCTCAGGTGTCCCCGTGATCGCCACCCCTTGGCGTTTCGCCCTGTATAATACCCTCTCTTGAGTGCCACCAGGGTTGGTGACTTGCTACTAACCGATTGAATATTGTGTCTATAACTGGGTATCTTAATGTTATCTAGAAAGCAGGAAAGGAAGGCTACAACAGTAACTGAAGAAGATGCAACGGTCACTCATATTAGCCAGGATGGGGACAGTTTGGTCACTTTTGTGGTTCGGACATAACTGCAGAGTGGTCTCAACCCATCACAGCCAAGGGTGACCGTGTCTGCTGCTGGTGATCTGTGAAATCATTTCTGTTCCATAGGAGAATACCAGGCCACCTCCCAGCTATCAGGGGCTCCTTTTCTCCTTCTCAGAAATGTTCAAGGTGAAGAACAGAGGAAGGTATAAACCTGGAGAGGGAGGCACGAGCCAGTTGCCTAAGGGCTTGTGCCTTAGAACCTGGCCTCTAGGAGGCTGTTAAAGAGACAAGGACTAGCTGGTTGGAGGTCTCTCATTCCAACCCTGGGTGGGGCAACAGAAGGGATCTCTCCTTCCTCCCCTTCCCCCCACTGCTAGGAGCTGGCATCACTTAGGACTCAATTGGGGAATTACAACCATGTTGTTGTCCAAAGTCAATGACAACCCACCTTAGGAATTTAAACCATGACCACCCAGCTGGGCTTTAGATCTCCCCCTCCCCCATACCTGTGACTAGTCATTGATTGATTCATTCATTCATTACTTTATCTAATATTCATGAAATGCCTACTGAGTGTCAAGCAATACACTTGGGCATTATTGACAGAACAGAAAACAAGACCAATGACTGTGTCGACCGAGCTGTTTTCAAAAAAATCACTTTTTCCCAAATCACATGCTTCCCTCTTCTAGCCTGCACTGCCCTCTCTCCATCCTATCCCTGCCTGGAATATCACAGCTATCCCCTGAGGTTCATTTCAGAAGCCTCCTCCTCCATGAGGATGTCTAGATCCTTCCTGACCAATGGCCATCTCTCCCATAAACCCTTTCCCCAAAATCCTTTCATACTGAAAAGTGCTACAATGTAGAAGAAGGGTCTGATGGTCTTGATACTCATTGGGCTTCAAAGACAAATGGCCTGGGCTTCCCTGGTGGCGCAGTGATTGAGAGTCCGCCTGCTGATGCAGGGGACACGGGTTCGTGCCCCAGTCCGGGAAGATCCCACATGCCGCGGAGCGGCTAGGCCCGTGAGCCATGGCCGCTGAGCCTGCGTGTCCGGAGCCTGTGCTCCGTAACGGGAGTGGCCACAAAAGAGGCCTGCGTACCGCAAAAAAAAAAAAAAAAAAAAAGACAAATGGCCTATTCCAAGGAGAAGAGAGAAAGGGTACAAAGGGGTGATCAAGGGCTGGGGGACTTTACTCCTTCATGACTATGAAGAGACTTGACTATACTGGGAAGCCTCAGAAATTCAACTGGAAGTACCTGCCCACCAGGGAGCAGAGACCAAGTGAACTAGATTGAGGAACTGCCCACCTGAGGACTCCATGAGTTGGAACATAAGACTCAGAGTTGAAGAGAAGGACTTTGTACATTCTTCTGAGCTAATGACCATTTAGTCTTAAAGATTATTATTTCTGGCCACCCCTAGGGTTCAGAGTTGAGTTAATTACATTCAGGAATCATAGTGGTTGCAGGGTCAAGTTCCTGGTATCCACACAGGGGTCTGGGCAAGCCAACCAGACAAGTTCAGGTCATGCCCCTGAAAGCTGAGACATTCACCTGAGGATTGGGGCTCCCAACACACTTTTAACAATTTCCTTTTCTGCTTATTTAGCCCAGGTTGGCTTCTGTTAAGAACTCCAATGGGTACCTATGGTAACCTATGATGGAATAAAATTTATGTTTTGAGGCAAGACAAGAAAATTTAAGCATAACATACTCCCTGCCCATATTGGGCCCTCCCTAACGTGCATTGTGCATCTGAATTATACATTAACCAGACCTCTTCAAGGCAGGAATGCCTGCTCAACTGTAAAGATCAACATTACCCTTCTTCATATGCCAGCAACATAACTCCTTAGAAGTTAACATTCCTTTCCCAATCCTGTAAGGGGTCGTGGTGACCAGTTGTTCGCTTCATACATGCTTATCTGGACTACGTATCTTTGGTGAACTTTATGTCAAATATCAGTGTGCCATTCTGATGTATGATCCTTTGTCTTGATAATAACTGTGTAAACGTATATAACGACTTCTAACAAGTGAAACAGTCTTCAGAATTTTCTGAAAGACTCTCTCCCAGGTTATAATCCTCAGGTTGGCTTGAATAAAATTCTCTATTTCTTCTTTAGATCGACTATTGATTAATTTTTTCGTCAACACCCACAATCCACCTACTCAACGCTAGTCATTATTAACTCTGTGGTGTTCAAATTTCCAAATCTTTTCCTGGTCATATATGAATTAATACTTTTTCAAAAAAGTGGAATCATATTTTATATAATGCTGTATAACCTACCATAATTTATTTGAACTCACCAGTTGTTTGACATGTTCAGCTTTTTCCTAGTAATCCTCTATTTTTAAATAACTTGACTGTTCCAACTAATCCTCGTTTCCAGCACTTAGAGTAGAACTATTTGACTGATAATGGATTATAAAGGAAAGAAAGCTCCTCCCTACCCCCCCAGTTCTTTAAGGCACACAAAATATCAATGGCTAACCACGAGGGTTTTGAGTATCTACTATGTGTCAGGCACTGTTCTAAATTCTTAACATGTATTATCTCATTTAATCCTCACCAAAATCCAAGGAAGGTGGTGAGAGGTGGGTCATTCTCCCCATCTTCCAGATGGGGAAGTTGAGACACAGGATAGATCCAGTGCTTGCCCAAGGCCACACAGCCTGTGAGTACCAGTGCCAGGATTCAAACCTGGATATTGTGACAAAAAGTTCTCGGCACACTGCAGCAGGAAGAATCCACATCCTTGTGGACGCTCAGGAATATCCACATAGGAACAGCTCTTAGGCAGCCTTGGCCCTTCCAACATTTGCTTCAAATACCTGGTACGGTCTGACTGTATACTCCTCTAAATTTCTTACTACCCCTGCCATTCCCTTCCCTTCTCCTCTCCAGGACTAACTCAGTAACAGAGACAGCTGATACTAGGCATATGTGCCCTTATCTAAAACCTGTTGCGGGCATTGGTAATCAATCACGCTCTTTTTTCTGATGGGTCTTAACTGATCCTCATAATCTTTCTTAATACAGTATTCCAAGCACCCTCTATCAATCTATCAAAGTTGACATGTGAGCCTTTTTGCCATCTCTACTCTAGACTTTCCAGAATAGGAACTTTACATTATTCAACACTTCAATAAAAATTTTAAAAATGATATCGACAACAATAACTAACATTTTGTATGCTTTTAACATGCTTCAGGCACTGTACTCAGTGGTTTATGTGTATTCTCTCCTTTAATCCTTACAAGGGAGATATTTATAATACCCATTTCTCGGATGAGAAAAGTAAGGCACAGAGAGCTTAAACAATGCATAAAAAATTATACTGCTACTAAATGGTGGAGGCAGGATTGCAAACTGTGGAGTTTGACGGACAACATACTGGTAACCACCAGGCGACATGCCCCTGGCCCCCTTCCAATCTGTATCTCAAGGCTCCATGCAGTGCGGGGCATGTGATAAGTACACAACCAGCATTTTGTAAATGAATGAATGCACACGTAAATGAATGAACTGACTCAAGGTCTGGCTCCAAGGTGGAGGGCAAGGTGAGATCAGCCTCTGAGGGGGCTGGGCTGTGGGAGACAGTTTCTGACTCAGACCCAGCTCCCAAACCGGGCAGGAAGAACTGCCTCCCTGCTTCTACGCCTGAGATTCAAACCTTCCAAGATTATAATTATCCCGCTCGCCCCGCCCACGGCCCTGCTTCTCCATGGAGCCACCGCTCACGGCCTGGGGGCTCCGGAGGAGAGGGGGCGGTTGGGGGTTGGCAGAAGGGGGGGGCCTCAGGGCTTCTCTTAGTCAGAGAGAGGGAGGGAGGAGCAGGAAGAGGCTGCAGCCCTGGAGTGGGGCAAGGAAGCCACGGAGTGAAGGACCCACAGGTCACCAGGGATCCCCTCGCACCCTCAGTTGATCCGGGAGGCGGGGCACACAGGCAGCGTGGCGAGCTTGCGCCCTGAGAGCCGGGATTCAGTGGGCGTGGCCCTGAGAAGCAGTGGGGCCTCAGGCGTTCATTTCCTCTATCCCGGCCTCCTTTGCCCCATCCTGAAAGTGCCAGAGGAGCTAGATCATCTCAGGTCCTCTGAGCCAAATGTTCTCTAACTGGCACATTTCTTGTTGTAAAGGAAACAAGTTTGCATCATCCTCCATCCACCCCCACCCTCGCTCTCAGCTTGGATCCAGCTGGCACTTTGGTACAGACTTCCTCTGCCCCTCAACATCATTTTCACCACCCAGTGCTTATGTCAGTTACCTACGGCCATTAGTCAGTTTCAATCTCTCCCCCACCAGGCACTTACAAGGAGGCCATAAGGACCGGCACCAGAAGTTATTTGGGTGTGTGTTTTAATATCAATAAATCATTCATTATGCATTCTCACCTTCGTTTGTGGTCTTTATGGCCACCCTATGGAAGGCACCCTGCAAATGCTAGTGGGGAACCTCATGGGCTTTGCAATCAAACAGGCTGAGTTTGATACCTGGTTCCCACGCTTACCACCTGTGTGGCTTTGGGTATCCCCAGGGTAAATCCCCACTTCCCAGAGCCTCAGTTTCCTCATATGTCCAATGGGGGTTGGAAAGGTGCAGAGGTAACAGGTATATGTTACTCAATGTACAGTAAGTATTAAATGTTACTTCAATTATCACTTTCCCAAGTGCTAAGAGTTGTTTCCTACTCAAGACTAGGCAGGTACGCAAAGGGCCCCCAAGGAACAACATCTTGTGAACCCCAAGGTGCCCCCTTGAGCATCTGAGCACACAGCATGTTACACAGAGGTGAATAAACACCTGCTCAAAGGGAGGGGAGCAGGTGACGTGGCTGTGGCTTGAAGCCCTGTCCCACCTCATGCTTGAAATGTCTACCCCTCTGAGCCTCAACCTCCTCATCCATACCGTGGGGTACTAACAGAACCTAGCACAGAGGCCGTTCAGAGTTGAGATGGGAAGCACCTAGCACAGGGCCTGGTTTACAGTAAATAACTAATGTCAGCTGTAGCTATCATTAAAGGGGAGACGTTAGCATCTGGACCACCCAATGGATCAAACAGGCCACATTCAGTGCTCACATCCTGTGTAAGTGGATTAAGAAAGAGAACAGGAAAGGAGAGAGGGGTCCTCTGGGAGCACTGGTCTAGCCCGAAGTGAACCTGGAGGGGTGGGCTGCCAAGAATCTGTAGCTTTTCTAGCATTTCCATCTGACCACAGCCAGCTGCTCTGCATCTCCTTTTAGGCTAAAACAAAGGGAAAGAGGAAGAAACCACAGCAAGAGAGATCCATGGTGGACACAAGGGAGAATTTCCTGACAACAGTGGAAGGCATGGAATTGCAGGGCGAGGGCAGTGACGCACCGCTGTCATCCTCATTTCTGAAGCAAATCCCTCGTCCCTCTAACTCCTCTTGACCCACCAGCTTCAGTGGCAGCTGCGTGTCTGGATCCATGCACCTGACACCATCCCTCCTAGGCTCCCGTGTCCCTCCATGTTTCTGTCTCAGGTATTTTTGCAGAACTACAGACATTCACCCCCTTGTGTCTCCATGCACAGAGCAGCCTGGAATTGCAGAGGAGTTACACCCGGAGGCAACCATCAACCATCATGGATAAATGCCCAGGATCCCGTGCTCTGGAGGGACAATTCTGAAGTACATTCTAGTGGCTCCTCAAAGGGTCCCAAAGGCCCCAAGGACCAGGTGTCCATAGTTCAATAACACACCTTTTACTGGCTGCCTCCCTCTCAGGACACACCCCCTACTCTCTCCCTCCTGGGGTCCTCTCCCAAATAAAACACCAGCACCCATGTCCTTGTCTCAGGTTGAGCTTTCAGAGGAGCTTCAACGTACATAAATCTATAGTGACATCACCGCTGTACCTGCTCCAAGACACCCTTGCTGACCTCTCCCCCAGGCCACTTGATCCTAGGTCTCCTGCTCTGTCCAACACCTGTGGGACATCTGCACGGTCAATCCCATCCCATCCCACTGTCACAGTGATTTTGTGAACTTGCTCTGCATTAAGCTCCAAGATACTTCCAACTGAGACAGTCTCCCCATCATCAGAGGGGTCTAGTGGCTCAAGGCGCCCCTTATTTTTTTGCAGCTGTGATCATCGTTATCAACAACACATGGGCTCCAGTGGCCTCTGCATTGACATTTTGCTTTTCTAGAAGGTAACAGTGCTGCGTAGAAAAAACAAAGTTGAGAATTAACTTGATTACCTGATTCTTAACTATTACCTGTGGAGTCAATAAAGGAAGTTACGTGAATAATGACATACTCAATAGACTACTCTGTAGCCATTTGTGATTTTAAATATTTCATTATAATAATAATTTTTACTGAGCACTTAGTATATACCACACACTGGGCTAAAAGCTTTTACATGCATTTTCTCATTTAATCCCCACAACAACCTATAATATAGGTACAGGTATTATTATCATTATTATTGTTATTCCCATTTTACAAATGAAGAAATTGAGTCTTTATAAGATCGTCAACTAATGCTCATAATGTAATACTGAGGCAAAGGGTAAAATGGCTTTTTCAGTATATGTCAATTATGTTTAATTATATATATGAAAGGAAAAAAGACTAAAAGGTAATGTGTTAAAATGTTAGCTATTGTTGTCTCTGGATGATGGGATTATAGGTAACATTCCTTTCCTCTGAGTATAACTTGCTTGGTGATTATGGGCAATTCACACCTTCAGGTTGGGTTTCTGCTGCTCTCTCTTCTCCTCCATGAGATGTAGGTTGGGTCTCCACGGCTCCATCTTCTCATCCATAAGAAACAGATGCCAGTCCCAAAACCCTGAGAGCCCTCCCAGATGAAACATCCCAGGACTCTCCAATTTCAGTGTCAAGAGAGGAAATTACCAGGAACTAAGGCCCAGCATACCAGAGAGGCTGCAGCAACTATGCTGGGTCAGATCACTGAAAGGACTCACAAGACTCCAGCAGAGCAAGAGTCATGAAAGACTTCGTTACAAGCAAAGGATGCAGAAAATAAGAGAAAGGAAACTCAGAGCAACTTTAGGAAGACCCATAATGCCCCTCTTGGTCACACAGAACTAGCCTGGTCTCGGGACCACGAACCACCTAACTGTATGTGGGAGATCTCAGCCTCAGGGATGCCAAGGCATAAGTTCCCATGAGACATTTGTTCGTTTTGCCTCCCTCTGGTCACAAAGACAAAACTGGGCTGAGTAACTGGCATAATAAACTGAAACCAGGTGCACACCATTCATCTATGTTTTTCCAACAAACTGTGCAGCAAGTTCGTACACGGCACTTCCAGGCGGTTTTGGACTTCGGACAGCACACTATAAATCACTGATTAATACATCCCATCCCTTCTTGGCCAAGTGCATGGTTCCAGTGTCTCTGGAGATAAGCACAGAGTTACACAGACCAGCTGCAAGTTGGCCCTATCCTTACAAAGGCTGACAGTGAAGATCAACCTTCTGGCCCCCTGAAGTCACACCCAGCCATGCTCCAGATGAGAACAGGGCCAGTTGTGTATGAAATCTCCTGTTCATGGAGGAAGCACTTGGATATGTCCTCCTGAAGCCTGAGTCCAGACTGGAGAGTCTCTTTCAGTAACCTCTGACCCTGATCCTGGCAAAGTGGGAGTGAGGGAGGTGAGGATGGAGACTGTATTTTCCTGCCTCCGTACCACTCCCCATAAAAGCCCTCTGTCAACATCCCATAGTCTGACAGATAGAGAAAGCTTGGGTTGGAGGGGGAACCAACCAACCTGCATTCCATCTTCATTCAATAAATATTTATTAACTATGCCCCCTGTGTCAAGGGCTGTGCCAGATGCTGTCGAGTCCATGGGACTAGGCAGAGCCCATCCATATTTACATGGGATTTACAGTCTAGTAGGGGAGACAGGTAACAATATTCAAACAAATATACAAATATACAATTTCAAATCCAGGCTGTTGTGACAGAGAATAAAGGGGGTTAGAACCTGCAGGAGATGAGGCCAAGAGGGAGTGACACTCTCTAAGGGACTGATGTTTAAGCTGAAACCTGAAGGACTGACACAGACGAAGAGTGAGGGGAAGGGCATTCCAGTCGGAGGGAACAGCATCTGCAAAGACCCTAAGGAGGGAATGCTTGGTAAGTTAAAGGAAGATGATGGAAGGCTGGCATGACTGGAAGGCAGTGGGAAGCAGAGAGAGAGATGGGAGATGAGGAAGGAATGATGAAAATGCTGGACCCTGCAGTCACAGTGAGGAGTTTGGATCTTATTCCAGGTGTGATGACGTCATAAGTTGGGTTCTCCAAAAGCAGAGCTTGAGACAAGGGTTTAGTGCAGGTGGTTTAATGGGAGATGATTTCAAGAAGTAGGAATGAGGTTGTGGAAAGATTTGGTAGGGAAAGCCATATACATGTTCACCATCAAGATGACTGCTGGGGTTCCTTGATGCTGCCAGGACTTCTGAGAGGCAAGCAGGGAGCCTCCCAGAAATTTCCTCCTAAAGGAGGGAGGGTAGCATATTTATCCACCAGCTCCCTTCCCCATTGGTTGATGGTTGTTCCCTTGGCTCTTTTCTCTGCACTTTTGCACTTTTGCATAGGTTGAGCAGGTTCTGGCAACATCTGAAAAGGCTCCAGGGAAGAAAGCAGAAGATGCTGGACACAGTCTTCAGGTGGACAGCTGTGAGCAAGTGAGTCTCAGCTCAGAGGAGGACCATGGGGATAAGATGCAGGCACGGGGGACCTTTGCCGCCAATAGAGAGTCTCAGAAAGTCTTTAAGCAGGAGAAACCCATCTGATATGCAAGTGAGATGGTGCCTGCCTAGCTGTGCACACAAAGGAACAAGAAGAATCTGACATGTATTAAGCACCTACTGCATGCACCAGTACTGGGAGCTTTATACCCATTATCTTTAACTCTTCACAATAGGAATGATAATTCCCATCTTATGGATGTAGAAACTGAGGCTCAAGTGAGCAAAATAATTTGCAGGAGGTCTCACAGACAGGGAGCAATGGAGCTGGGAGCCCTTAGCAGCCCCCACTGCTCTTGTCTGAGGCTGCATGGGGGCCCTGCCACTGTGCTCTTGTCTGGGAGGCTTCACTCCCATAGGTTCTCTCCAGCACAGGTAGCACTATGGAGCCAGCTCTCAAGAGCCCCCAGGCCTTGCATTTTGACTTTCTGCCCCTGCAGGTGCTTGCCTCCCCCACATGCAGAACTGTGCCGCCACAAAGACAAATTATAAATGCCGGGTATTTATAGTGAGTTTCTCCACCCAGTGCTTCCAGCACCTCAAAGGAACTATTTACAGAATCCTCCCAGCACCTCGGAGAGAAAGGCAGAGCCTAGGAGGAGAAACTGAGGTGAAGAGAGTGGGCTGATGTCTCCCAGAGTAAGGACCCTCAGCCAAGGAGGACTTGCAGGGTGTCCTCTGAGGAAGCTCTGGGATTTGACCAGACAGCTGTCAGGGAGAGAGAGAGAATGAGAGAGACAGAGAGAGAGACGGAAAGAGAGAGAAGGGGAGGGAGAGGGAGGGGAAACCCATGACTGCACACTTGCCTGTGGCCACGGACTGGGCCATTTCCAAGCATCAGCCCATTTCCTCTGAGCCTTGATATTCTCATCTGTAAAATGGGGCTATGATTGTACTGTCTCCCAGGCTTGTGAGATTTAAATGAGCTTAAACAGGTAAAGAACAGAACTTGGCAAGGAGTAAACCTCACTAAGTGTTAGCTATTTATTGTTACCATTATTATCATCCTCATGACTAACCCAGTAAAGTAGGTAAATGATATGCACTGGGTGTGAACTTCAGAAAGTTAATAATAACAATAATTAAGATTTCCAAGTGTTTCCTCTGTAATGTATGGTTGTGCCATGAGGCTATTTGGGAACCAAATTAATAAAGGCAAAGGTAGGTGGTTTCTTGATGCCTCCACTCAGACAAGAGGAAAAAGAAAAGAAAAAAAGGAGATGGGCAGGGGACACACAGAAACTTGTTTCTGGTCCGATGCTTATGGTCAAAGAACAGTGACCCACAAAGCACGCGACAGATGAGTTGGGAGAATTTCCTGAGACAGGAAATTAGGACAAGATCTTTGGGGGCTGCTGCACACCCAAACCTCCTGCCTTGTAACAGGGGCCAAGCCAAGAGCTAACTGTGGGTCATCCAAGGGGTCAGCTGTCTGCTAGGTTCCAGTGCCTAATCGACAGGACTCTAGAGGTTACACAAAAATGTGCAAAATGGGACAATTACCTCCCACTCTGCCAAGACACAATGAGGATTAAATGAAAAAATGTGTACAAGTTTCCTGGTACATGGTGGGTTTTCCAAAAATGGTCACCACTATTAGAGCCCTGAGTTTTCATTATGATTTGTCTCTTAGCCAGTCTTTAGCATTTTTATATACTCCAACATAATTCAAACTCTAAAGAAGGATATAGGCAGGAAAAAATAAAAGGATCCTCCTCCCTTCCCACTCTCCACCCAAAATGACACTGATATTGTTGCTACTGTTTTTGTTTTCTTAGTAGGGGCAGAAATCCTCAATCCATAAAGTCAAGAGTGTCAGTCCTCTCCTGGGATGGGCAGTGACCCTGGGCAAGTCACTTTCCCTCTCTGGGAAATGGCCTCTTCTGCACACAGAGGAAGCTGGGCTAGTCCAGGTGTTCCCAAATTGGACTAGCAGAATCTCAGTCCCTGGGAAATGTGAAAAATCCCAATGCCCAGGCCACACCCCAGGCCATGAATCAGGTGGATCCCAGGCATCAGTGTGTTTTAAAACTCTCTAGGTTGTTTCACTGAGCAGCTACGGTTACAGGGGACTAACCCAGGACCTCTAACGTCAGTGTGCACACACATTGCCCTAGGTCTGGGCGAAAATGTAGACTCTGGTTCAGCAGGTCTGGAGCAGGGCCTAAGGTTCTGAATTTCTAACAAGCTACCAGATGATCTCTAGCTGCTGATCCAGGGATCCTGTTTGGAGCAGGGAGGGACCTGACCACTGGTTGAAAAAATCTGTTAGCCTTGGAATACTCTCTTCAAAGAAAATTTTGCATGGTTGCATATTTAACAAAACTGGTCTGGTTGGGACTTCCCTGGTGGTCCAGTGGTAAAGACTCTGTGCTTCCACTGCAGGGGGCATGGATTCAATCCCTGGTCGGGGGGAACTAAGATCCCACATGCCGTGCGGTGCAGCCAAAAAAAAATGGTCTGGTTGAAGTAAGGGATCAGAAACAGGGATCTCACACTCAGACTGACCCCCAACCCCCTGTTAGGCAGAATCATGGCCCCCCCAAAGATATCATATCCTAATCCCCAGAACTTGTGAGTGTATTCTGTTACACTGCAGTGGGAAATTGAGGTTTCAGGTGAAGTTAAATGTTGTTAACTAACTTTAAAATAGGGAGTGTAGTGTGGATTATCGAGGTGGGTCCAATTAATCAGAAGGAGTCCTCAAAAGTGGAAGAGGGAGGCAGAAGAGGTCAGCAGCAGACTGCTGATGATGTGTGTGAAGAACTCAACCTGCCGCTGCTGGCATTGACGACAGAGGCAACAGCCATGAGCCGACGAAGGCAGGCAGCCTCTAGAAGCTGAAAAGGATGAGGAAACAGATTCTCCCCTGGAGGGTTCGAAAAGAATACCTTGATTTTAGCCGAGTGAGACCTGCACCAGACTTCTGACCTCCAGGACTGTAAGGTAAATTTGTGTTTTTTTGTAAGCCACTCAGTTTAAGTTGTTACAACAGCCATAGGAAATTAATAAACCCCCTGATGCATCTTCTCTAAAGATCTAGATCACTGAAAAACAGCTGGGCTAGGTGACCTTCATCACCTGGGTCCATGGGGCTGAGATGTTCTAAGGCCCCACACAGCTACCTCCTAGGCAGTGAGTATTCCAGGGCTTGCTGACACATCCTGGTCTGGTGGTATCAACTTTCCTGGAATTCCAGAGCCCCTACTGCCCCCCTTTCTGGCAGGAGGGGAACCCCTGGTAGCCTCCTCAGCAATGAAGAAGTTATTTTCAGCTGAGCAGATGAATATTTCAGCAAGGAGCAACTTGGAAGTGTCTCCTGGCTCCCCAGGGGAGACCTCTGTTCCTCTCCTTGTCGTGTACCTGGTCAGATTTAGCCTAACACCTGCCCACTCCCCACTGCCATGGTACCCAGAGCATCTCCAGTCCAACCAACCAGCCCAGGGCAGGACAGGCGCTGGGGAGGAGACCCCAAGTCTGCCCCAGTCTGGTCTCCCCTATCCCAGAAGCGGGGTATTGCACTGTTCTGTAGGAGAACAGATGGGTGGAGGTCTTGGGGGTGGGGCAGAAGGGTCCTGGAACCGATGAAGTCTCAACAAAAGGCCAAAACAGTGCTTCTCAGCCCTGCTACACACTAGATTCATCCAGGAAACGTTTAAACTCATGATGCTCAGACTGCTGCACCCCAAACCAATTAAAACAGAATTTCTGGGTGGCCTTTTTTTTTTTTAATCTCAATGTGCATTCAGGAGTGAGACCACTAGATCATGGTTCTCAGAGTGTGGGTCACAGATCAACAGCATCAGCATCACCTGGGAGCTTGTTAGAACTGCAGACTCTCAGGCCCCACCCCAGACCTGTCGAATCAGACCTTGCATTTTAACAAGGTCCCCATGAGAGTCCTTGGCACATTAAATTTGAGAAACACAACAGCGGAGCATTATAGGCAAGACTGCTGGCTCTGGGGCAGACTGCCTGAGTCTGTGCAATATCTCCACGGTCTCACAGTCATGAGGCTTTGGGCAAATAACAACCTCTGAGTTCCTCCTTTTGACTTTCTCCCACATCCCACAGGGGAGGTCAAGTCAGGAAACCTCAGGGGCCCAAAACTGTCCACGGAGACTGGTAGGAAAATCCAGGAGAACCCACAGCCTGTCTTGGAGAAAGAGATTCAGGTGGATCCTAAAGCTGAAACGTTTAAGAGGACCTCCTGAAGAAAGTGAATACGAAATGCTAAACGTAAAATCCGGTGCATTCGGAAATGGATCCCATTTAAAGCGTTCTGCCCTCTGTCTGTTTAAGTGAGTACCCTCATCCCATCCTACGTCCTGACTTCCAGTTTCAAAAAAGTAGTCTCGGTGTGTATATAAATGGATTTACAACCTTGGCCTCAAGAAAAAAATTAACCCATCCGTAGTAGCTGAAAAATAATAGAAGCTTCAGGATATTCAAGAGAAGGATTACAGAGAGTCAGCACTTAATTGAAGCTCCTCCATTGATGTCATCAGAGAGCTGGAAGAACGTTGGAAAAGCCAGGGCTTCAGAGGGAGAACCAGGCAGCTCTCCGAAGAATCTTAAAAACAGGAACAAGGATTTCTCAGTTTGCAGGGCTCTCTGGAAGCGGGCCCTTTCAGATGAAGGCAGTCAGGCTATACTTAGAAAGAGACGCATGGCGAAGAGCAGTTCTGTTACTATAAATTCATTTCCAAAAGCCAAACATATGCGTGCGCACACACATAAATACCATATATATGGAGGAGATAAATGGGCATATGACATTTAGCCCTTCCTAAATTGGGAAATATATAAAATTACTTTTTTTTTTTTTTTGCTAGTGTGGCAATAAGGAAGGAACACATCTAATTCCAATTAGATCAATCTGTTAGAGAGTAATCTGTATTCCTGAGTGTAGTTCATTCATTCATTCACTCGTTCAGTCTGCAAATAGCTGAGAGCTTCCATGTGCCAGTGATACGATTCCAGTCTTCATAGGCCTGCAGTCCAGTGCCCACATCTCAGAGTGTGGTCCTAGACTAGCAGCATTGGCTTCTGTGGGAGCTTGCTAAAATGCAGATTCTCAGGGCCCATTCTACACCTACTAAATCAGAATCTGTATTTTAGCAAGCTCTCTCAGGGACCCATATGCACATTAAGGCTTGAGAAGCACGGATCTAGTACAACCTAATTTCTAAATTTGCTCAGCCACAGAAGAAAGTTGCCTGCATTACAGATTTCACACATGACCCACAGATAGGGTGTCATTAAATGGAGAGATTAATAAAGCTGGCTCTGTCCAACCCAATCACTACCCCCAGCAGTGCAGATTATGAACCTAAGACATTGCTGATTTACATCATTGCAGAAGACCATGGAAATCAGCAACAGCAATAAGGGAAACTGGGGAGGTATTACACAACCCAGTAATGGGTTTCATGATTCATCAGTGCCCATGAGTCTGGGGACGCTCTCAGGAAGGAGGAGATGGGTTCAAGTTGCAGGGTAAGAGGGTTTGGAGGGAGTTTCTTGGTACAGAAACTGGAAAGTGTCAGATTCCAACTCTGACACTCAAGCCCACTAAATGGATGGATTGGCTCCAAGATCGGCAGGGTAACAGATGGAAGTGGAAGGAAAAAATATCATTTTCCCCAAACTTGCTGAGTCCGATGAAGATGTTGGAAGATTTGGATGCAGCCAGCATGATTAATGTTACCAACTTTACCTTGAGTTTCATTTTTGGTGGGGGAATGGCATCAGCTTAAAAGTTAATTACAAGCAAGAAACAAATCATGCAGCTGATGTGCACATTACAAACAAATTAAGTTCTTAAAATAGGCAACACACCACTTGGAACAATGGTTTATGAGTCCAAGGGTGTATGAAAATAATTGTTGAAGGTGAGCAAACTAGTAGCTAAGATATGCAAATTAAATGAGGGCAAACTGCAGATATTAACCAAAAAGGAGAAACATGGTCAACCTCTCATTTTGTAAACAACAAGCCAAGAGGAATGATCCAGGATTCAACCCCCTGTGGAGTGAGGAGGGAGGCTCCTGATAGAAACAGGGCTCCCCAAATATGTAGAAGCAGCTGGAGTGCTGGGAATCAGGGCAAGAGGAGGGGCTGCCAGCAGGGAAAGCTCAGCTCAAAGCTGGCAGGCAGCATCCCACCACAAAAGGGTAAATTCAGAGGTGTGTGGGAGAGGAAGTTTCAGTTGTAGAAAGATAGAAATTAAGTCCAAAGTCTTCATCATGAAATGAGGAAACCAAGCACAGAGAGGGAAGGTAATTGCCCCAAATCACACAGCAAGTGTTACAGCCAAGACTTGAACCCTAGTCCCCTCCAGGTTATACTTCCCTCTCATTCAGCAGGGATTACAAATTCATGTGCCTACAGAGTCAGGCAGGCAGTGAAAATGCAAGATGCTGGCCTGATGTGGGAGATTCTAGGCCAGCACTGTCCGATACAAATCCAATGGGAGCCAGATTTATGAATTAAAATTTTCAGGAGGACGTCTCAATTTGGACTCGTCACATTGCAAGTGCTCAATCGCCACATGTGGCTAGTGGCTACCTCAATGGATAGCACAGCTATAGGGAGTGGTGGGGAATGTTTAAAAACGGGAGATGGGATGATACATCTATAGGAGACACCTGCCACAACCCCAACTAAGAGGGTTAAGACCACAGCATCGTGCTACCCAGAACACATCGGAGAATTAGAATGTGGGCCACCAATTTTACAACCTCTACCTTACACTGAGCTACCCCAGAGAAAGAGCAACTTCATTAAATAATCGTCTTAAGCATCCTTAGGAACCTAGTTATTGTCAACCACCTCCAGTGACAAGTCCAAAACCAGCTCTGTCACTCCTCCATTATTTGAAACTTAGTGAGTTCTCTGAGCCTCAGTCGTCTCATCCAAAATGAAGCACCTCTTTCATGGGCATGTTTTAAGGGCCCAATGAGAAAATTAAATGGAAAAGCAAGTCGTACATGTCAAAATAACACACAAACATAACGATCGCTACTGGAACATTCTCAGAGAATAGGGCATGGCATAATGATGGCATCTGAACCTCACCTGCCGCTGTCACTGGAATTCCAGGCCCTGCCCATCCACATCCTGTCCCTGAAGCTTGGAAGAGCCTTCTTCACTAAGAGTTTTCTGCCTTTCTGGTCACCTCGTACCCAGTACAATCCACACCCGCCTGAAACCCTGGACACTAATTCACTTATTCATTCAGCAAACACCATGGAGCATCCATCTTGCTTCAGGTTCTGGGAACTGAGACTAGAGAGTGTAGTGGACACCACTGGTGCTCCACCCACCACTTCTACTAGTTCTCTGTGCTCATTCCCCAGCTTCTACGTGCCCAGTTCACTCCCACTACCTTCTTGGAAGGACTGTCTTTGAGCTGCAGGATCCCCGTCACTCATATCTCAGAGCTGTAGAAGTGCCTGTGAGTTGACATCCCCAATGACTCATGGGGGCAGGAATGTATAAGCCCAGCCCGCCTTGACTTGAGGTGGGTCAGACTCTAAGAAACCATTTACCCTCCAGAGCTCCCTGCAGGATGAGGCTATGGCTAGACTCGGTCCGAAATCTCATCTTTGGCTACTTTCCTTTCCCTATCCTGCTTCCCCATCCCCTTGCTGTCAGTTTTCTCCTCGGAGTACTTTCCTAATAAATCACGTGCAATGCATCTGCATCCCAGGGTCCGAGTCTGGGAGAACTTGACCAAGGACACAAATATTCTTACACAGTCCCTGCCCTCAAGGAGCTCTCCAGCTAACTGGAGAGGCTGACATCCACAAACCTGAAAACGCTTGATTTGCCAGGATTCCTTTCGGAGAAAGTGCTATATTTGTTTGGAAGGATGTCTTAATAAATTCACTGGGGGCAAAATTGATTACCTACGCGCATGAGTGCTGCTGGTGCCAAGACCTGAAGAGAAGAGGATGAAATTGCCCTGCATGAGAAGATGAGAGGGATGTGTTTGTTCCCCAGAGCAGAAAATGAAGGAGCATGCCAGGCATGGAGGGGAGGCCAGGGGCAGTGTGATGTGTTATATGATGCCTCTCATCTTCAGCAAGTTAGCAAACCAGCATGCAGGCACAGGGGCTGGGAATGGAAGAGCCCACGAGGAACTAAGCCTTTGAGAAATCATGGGGAGGGCTTTGGACCATCTGAGGCCATGGAATCAGGGACATTTGGGGCAAGTTTGAAAGTTGTCATCACTGCCCACCAGGAAGATGGCAGTAGCCTCCTAAGGGGACCCCCTGCTTCTATGTCTGCCCCCTCCTACACTGTCAGTTCCCCACCAGCAGCCAGAATGAACTTTTAAACTGCAATTAGGTCTTGACATCTAAATTTATAAAGTCCCTGAGTCCAGGTCATGTCATGCCTCTGTTTAAAACTCTCTGATGGCTTCCCATTGCATTTAGAAAAAAAATCCAGAGTTCTTATCCTGGCCTTCATGACCCTATAAGACCCTTGTTTCTGTTCCTTGAACAGATCCGTCTTGCCACCACCGCAGAGCCCTTGCACTGGCTATTTGCTCTGCCTAGACCACTCTCTCAACCCCCAGATCTTCCTAGGGCTAGGTGCTTCTCATCATTCAGTTCTCAGCTCTACTATCACCTCCTTACTCAAGTCTTTCCTTACCATTCTGTGTATTTTAGCACCTCCCCCTCAATCTATACCACGCAATTCTGTATCAGTTTCTTCAGAACATTTGCCATCCTCTGAACTTGCACTATTGGTTCATGTGATCACTTGTATATTATCTCTCTATCCCCAGAATATAAGCCTCATGAAGGCAGGGACCTTATCTTATTTACCAATGTGTCTACAGAATCCAGCACATAGTTGATGCTCAATAAACACTTGTTGAGTGACAAAATGAGCTTCTAAGGGACAAGGGAGCCCTGACTGGCATTTGGATGGCATAAACAAGTGATACTGACATAACCGTGCATAAAGGAAGGATGTCCCAAGTTCTGTGAGAGCAGAGAGGAGTCAGAGAAGGTTCTCCAGAAGAGAGGCTATTTGAGCTGAGCCTTGATATGCTGGCCTTAGCTTTGTTCAGAATGCTCTGATTTTTCCTCAAAAGCACAAAGCTCCTTCTGATTCAAGCCTCTCATAGATGCTGTTCCCTGTTTCTGGGAAGCTCTCCTCCATTCTTTACCTGGCGAATTTCTGTCCATGTTCCAGGTTTCAGCTTATATGCCTCTTGCTCAGCCAAGCATTCAGTCCTTGACCCACTCCCATCCAAATCAGTTCTCCCTCCAAGCATCCTATCTTCGTCATTCTTAGCACTTACTCTGGATATTCTCTGTTTCATGTCTGGCTCTCCCCATTAGATTATCAGCTCATGAGGGCAGGACTATGTCTTCTTCACTGTTGTATCCTCAGCACCTAGGGTTCTGCGTAGCATAGCACATAGTAGATGTTCAATAAATCTTTGTTAGTGAATAAGTCAGTGGGAGCCCACATGGAAGAGAGAGGAGAAGGACATTCCCAGCGCAGCTAGGAGCATATGCAGAGTCAGTAAGCCTTGGTGCATTTGGGAAGTCATACATCATTCAGTGTGCCAAAAGAATAATGTGTACATGGAGAAAAGGCATAGGACAGGGTAAAAGCAGCAGGGAGATGTGAGGCCTGGATGGGATTTTCCATCGCCACTGTTTTCCCTGCCAGTTAGACAGGTCCCTACACTTACTGTCCCATCTGCATCTTTGAGTGATGAAGGAAAGAGTGGGTTTGTTTTCCAAGGTCTCTTGAGATAAGGGAAGAATCTTGTGAGCAATCTCCCATGTGCCAAGAAGGAAAAAGATACAGAACGAGGGAACAGCTAGCTACTCTAATGAATCGCAGGTCTCCATGGGTCTGTGCCAGCAAGATCAGGCAACACACTTGCCTCAGAAGTAGAGATCCAAACAAGTTTAGGTCAACTTGAGTCACTTTGAATCACCTAGTTTTCTCCCGTGATGATAACTTTCTGAAATAGTCTATGTTGGGGAAAGATGATTGGATGGAGTATGTTCAAAGTGAGGAGATTCTAGGGCAGGGAGATTTATGTATTTATTATTTATGTATTTATAATAACTCCAGTGGGAGAAGATTTGGGCCCCAAGACGCCTACTGTAGTGATCATCAGCACTGTTCTGCCAGATGTTTTCGGTTTCCGCCTCCCTAGCTCACGGTGGGGTAACACTTCCTGAACGCTTTATGGTTGAGTGGGGCACGGTGACTAGCCCCACACAAGGAGTTGGGAGATGAGTGATATGTGTCACCTCTGAACTGGGGCATTTAAATGACAATGTAAGACCTTCCTCAGCTCTCTTTACCTTGGTCTTTCCCCAGGATACACCATTATTTCTGTTTAACTTCCCTCTTCTCTCTCCTCCCCTCCCCTCAATCTAGGGAGAAGACTCACTCATCTTAAACTCCAGTTATTGCAACTATTTGGAAGTTCTTCTGAATCCTGTTAATTATCCTAGAGGCTGAGATGTTTGAACACTAAAGTCAAGCACTTGCAGACTTTCTTCTTTACACTGTCCCATATATATTTTTCTCCCTCCCCCTAGGAAATAGCCCAGCCATCTGTTTAGACTGGGGTAAGGGGCATGGAGAGAGAATGGAATGAAGAGAAAGTACATCAATTAAGATTTCAAAAATACTGTTGATCAATTTTCAAATTCACTGACTCTGTCATCATTACTCTGTTAACCTCTTGCTGTGAACCCTTTGCTTGGTTGTTTTATTTTGGATATTGTTTGTTCTGGAGCTAAAATCTCCATTTGTTTCTTTCTTATTCTTTCTGTTTTTGGCTGAGATTTCTTAACGTTTCATTTATCATGAGCAGATCTTCCTTTACATCGTGGAGCATAGTTACAACAGTTACTTTAAAAATCCTTGTCTGCTAATTCCAACTCCTGGGTCATCTTGGGCTCAGCCTCCAGAAGACTGTCTTTTCTTTTGAGAATGGGTCACATTTTCTTATTTGTTTGCATTTCAAGTAATTTTTGGATTGTATCCTAAATATTTTGAATGTTATGTTGTGGAGACTCTGGATTCTGTTCTATTTCCCCCCTAAAGAGTGTTGATTTTTTAAAATTTGTTTTAGGAGGCAATTAACTTGGTTGGAACCAAATTGCAAACGCTACCAGTTGGGAAGCAGCCCAGTTCTCAGTTCGTCTCTTTTAGCCTCATCTGGGCTCCTTAGGGTTTGCTGTGTGCAAAGATGCTTCAAAAGTCAGCCAGATTTGGGAGGAATTTATCTACAGATCTGAGGCTCCCCATTTCTGACTCTTCCTGTGAGAGCAATTGTCCATAACTCTTCCTCTGGGTCTTCGGGTACAGGTTTTCTATTGGGCTTTCAGCCACTACCATCCACCCTGCAGGTAGTTGGGTTTTTAATATTTTATCCAGAGTTTATATTTGTTATCTGTGGCAAGATCAGTTCAACTGGCACTTACTTGGCCATTACCAGAGCAAAATTCTATATTTCACTTAAGAAAGGATTTTAAGCTCTTAAAGATAATAAATAATAAATCAAAATTACATTATCTCATAATAAAGAACAAGCCTTTATAAATATATATATATACACACACACAGATGTGTGTATATATATACGCCTATATATATACAGATGTGTGTATGTGTGTGTGTGTATATATATATATATATATATATATATATACACACATTTGCCTATACATTATTTTTCATTTAATCACATTCTGTGAAACTTCATCCGGGATATACAAGAATCAAAGAACCAGTATGGAAATGACTGAATTTGCAACCATTTCCCACCTCACCTCAGGCCTTGTTCCTCTTTAGAAAAAAAGGACAAAATTAATGTATGTAGAGTACCTTCTACATTTCAATCCCTTTGCTAGATGATTTGCCAGTTTCAATTGCAGCTTATCTTCATTTTACTGATGAGGAAACCTGGGCTTCAAGAGAGTAAGTAGATTGGCAGAGTCTCAAAGTTACAAAGTGATGGAGCTGGAGTTTTCCCTCAGGTGATAGGGATGGTCCATAGAGGCACATGCTATCAACAAAGAAGACATCTGCTGGGCACACTCCCTGCACTTTAAAAATTCAGATGCATCTGTCTTTTCTAAACAGCACTACCCAAGCTCAGACAGAAATTACACAGCTAGAGGCAATCAGGCAGGTCAAGGGTGTTGGGGTTCCCTCAATGTCACATTTAATGGGGTTCCACATGATTCCAAGTTGATGGTCCTGTGCAAGCCACAAACTCAAAGAGATTCCAGTCCCAATCTGGCTGCTCTCAAATTTCCCCAACATGCCCTTATAAATTACAAACACCGACCCCTCTCCTATTTTGCTGCTAGGGCTATAAATTGCCCTTTCTGGAGGACAACTTGGCCATACCCGACTGAAATTGTTCAGACCCTTTCACCCAGGAATTTCACTTCTAGGAATATAAGCTAAAGGAACGATCATAGAAGCACACTGAGAATTATATACAAAGATGAACACTGCAGCATCATTTGTAATAGTGAAAAATTGCCAAGAATTGAAATGTCCAAAAGTAGGGAATGGTTAAATAAAATATGATACAGCCACATCACAGAATATTAATATGCAACTGCCAGGAATCATGCTCCTGGAATATTTAAGGACATGGGAAAATGCTGATGTGTATAAATGGTGAACTAAATAAAATAATGCAGAACACAGATCTCTATATATTATCCCATGTATTTTTGTGTGTGTGTGTGTGTGTGTGTGTGTGTGTGTGTGTGTTTATATGCATGTACAGGTATGTATCTCTGTGTATATCTGAAAGGATATACAACAAAACAGTGGTTACCTCTGGAGGTTGACATTATACATAATTTTTTAAATCTCTTTTCTTCTTATACCATTTCCTGAAATGAGTTCGTATTGCTCTTAAAATCCAAAAAGAAATATTTAACTTAGAATGCCACCAAGAGAAACCAGAGTTTCAAAGAGTGGAGAAAATGGTAATATAGACCCTTAAATACTGGAATTTCAAATACTCAGGGAGAATGAGGGTATTTCAAATCAAATAATTAACAGCCATGTATCAGTTAACCTCTGTCATATAACAACTTCAAAATCTTGGTGACGTATGACAAAAGTCATTCATTTAACTCACATGTCTGAGCTGGCTGGGGTTGGCTGATCCAGGCTGAGCTCACTTGTGTATCTCTGGGCTGGCTGGGTCTGGATGACCGAGGCTGAGCTGGGATAGTGTAGCTGCAGTGACGCTGTTTTACTTGCTTCTCATCCTTTCCAGTGGGTGAGGGCCCATCCAAGTTCTTCTCATGGCAAAGAGAGAGGTGCAAGATGGCAAATCCCATCATGCAATTACTTTGCAAGCCTACTGGTGGCATCACACATGTCTAAAGTGAATCACATGACGAAACCCCAAATCAGGGAACAATTCTGCTTCTCCAATGGGAGGGGATACAAAGGCACATGTCAAAAAGTGTGAAGAGTTGGGGCCATTAATTTCCAGTGGTCGACCCTAGTTAATAGATGCTTGTAATTGGTCTGAAATGGAGACTATGACTTAGCAGGTCATCCTTTGTGGTTAGCAACAGATTCCCACACCTCCATCAACTCCACCTCCACCTCTACCAATGCCTTCCAGACAATACTTTTTGTTCTGTGGATATCAAGTGTGCCATGTTTCTTGATGACTGGTCATGTGAGTTTGTTGTTTGATTTTGTTGGTTGGTTTGTTTTGGCTTTTTTATATCATTCAAACCATTAATTATCTTTGAAATGCCTATTAATTTGTTCCATTGCATGTTTTACTGTAGAATTCCTAATGAGAGAAAGGAAAATAACAGTGTTCTGAAAGGCAAGTGGTTTGCCCAAGAAACATATAAATCAAAGCCATGACACAGAGCCACATATGCTGGGCATTGTAAGACTCGTGTTTTGCTGTGCAAATGGTAGCCACTAATGAAATTTAACTTTAATTAAGACTAAATAAAATGTCATTAAAATTAAAAACAATTCAAAATGCAAGTTTCTCAGCCACATGAGCCACATTTCAAGTGCTCACAGACCACATGTGAGTGGCTACCATAACAGACAGTACAGACATAGAACAGTTCCATCACTGCGGAAAGCGCTGGTGGACAGTGCTGCTCCAGACGGCACCACTGACACGGACTGTGATGTGGATGGCGCCCCCAGAAGTTGTATGATCCAGCAATCCTGATCCAGTGACCTAGATAACTCATGCCCGCGAACTCAGTATAATTCTGTTCGTGCTAAGCTTTTTGGTCAACATTTTTAAAGGCACTGGCTTTTTTCATCCTTTCAATTTAACCAACATGTACTTGCTGTCCTTTTATCAGTTTCTGCAAACCTGGTTCATCGTGGATATTTTTCAGAGAGTAATGGGTTCCTCTGACGATCTAGTTCCTCCACTTGGTGCCCTCTGGCCCTGGACCATCTCATCTGCCAACACTCCCTGCCTCACATTCTTGGATCCAGCACGTTTGTAGTGGACAACACGTATGTTATGTTGTTCTGTGTCTCTGCACTTGGGGACTTTTGGACATTCTGTCCCTGCAGTTAGAATGCCTTTGTCCCACTCATCACCTCTGTCTCCTGAGGCTGAAGCTCGGTCTGCCTTTTGGAGGATGCTTTTCCTGACTACAGCGATTAAGATACTTCCCTCTACCCTCAGGCTTCCATCGTATCCTGAGTTTACCTTTATCCTTGCCCCCTGCTCCACTGTCTGGCTTCCCTTCCAGGCTGGGAGCTCCCTCAGGATAGGACATTTTGTCCAATTCAAATAATTAAAGTGGCCCTGGAGGCAGACCCACCTGAGTATAAACTGCTGTTCCATTACTTGATGGCTGTGTAATCATAGACAAGATGCTTTAGCTTGTCTGTGTCTCATTTTCCTCATCTGCAAGATGAGGATAATAATAGGGATGTTTTGAGGATGAATTGTAATGACATGCATAGGAAACTTAGTAGTGCTTGGCACACTTTAAGGGCCTACTAAGTACTAGCTATTCCTCTTTATATTGCAAGAGTCTGGCATACAAGAGGTGCTCGTTTATTGCAGCCTAATTTAGTAAAATGATAGGAGACCCAAACTACTTTAAAGGAAGACCCCATGTGTTATCACGGTGCTACAGAAGACCCAGGTACTTTTAAATGGTCCCCCCAAAACGAACTGGGAGCAAAAACTGCTTGTTATCACCAAAGAGAAAGCACAGCTCTTTGTCTGGGATGGTTTTCCCTTCCGACAGTCCCAGCCAGGGAGCAGCTCCATATTTCCTCAAGAAGCAGCTTCCTGGCTGTAAAAGTGGTTAAGGACCTCTCCAGCAGACCAGATCTGCAGTAGCTTAACGTCCAGTCAGAATAATCATCATCAAATGTCTATCATGTAATGGGCATGTACTATGCGCCAGTGATTCTCGAATAAGGGCAATTTCTTCCCCCACAGTGGACATTTGTCAATGCCTGGAGATGGTGTGAGATGTCACAACAGAGAGTGGAGGTGCTACTGGCATTGAGTGGGTAGAGACCAGGGATGCTGCTCGACATCCTACATGCACAGGACAGGTCCGCACAATGAAGAATGATCCAACCCCAGATGTCAACAGTGTCAAGGTTGAGAAACCCAGTTATGTTCCAAGACACCAAGTATTACAAGTATGCTCTCATTTAATCTCATGATGATGATTTATGAGTGAGGCCCTGTTATTACCATCATTGCCCCCATTTTCCAAATGAGAAAACTGAGGGTCAGTTATGCAAACCACCCACAGTGACATAGCTAGACTAGGAGAAACCTGATTTGAACCAGGCGGTAGGAAGCAGAGCCCATGCTCTTTAGCGGCTGCCACATATTGGAGGACACTATACCCTCAAAACCCACATAGTTTAACAGTGAGAACCCCAGCTTGTCATTATTAAACCTGGGTTGGAATCCTCACTTGGCTACTTGGTGTCTGTATGATCTTGGGCACACCGTCTGTTAAGCCATGTAAGCTTCTATTTCCTGTAAAATGGGGGAAGGATGCCCACCCCACAGGGTTGTTTTAAGGGTTAAATCTGACAATGAATGTAAAGTGCCTAACAAAGAGTCTGACACTCATTAAACAGTAGCTGCTGTTATTACTGTTGTCCTTGTCAACATCACTATTATTATTCCCATTGCCTTGGAGGCCCAGATTCCCTCCCACCCAATCCTAAGAAAACAGAACTCAATTCTGTAGCTGGTCCCAGTGCGCCAGCTGGCTCTCAGAGACCAGTGGGCTGCTGCCTTCCCAGCGCCAGATTTCTCCCCTGCAGAAGGGGGCCTGCACCTCGCCTCAGGAGGCCAAGGCAGCTCCAAGGGAAAGAGACATGTTGCTCACATGTTCACAGCTGTGGGACCCGGAGCAGGAGGCTGGACCACTCAGGATGCTCCCTCTCTCCCAGGAGTTAATTCTTCCTGGTTCTTCCATTGGGAAGCGCCTGGGTCCTTCAGTATGGGAAGCAGTGATGTTTTGGCCCTGCCCCAGATTCATGCTGCCATCAGAGGCTCTGTTCCCCAACACAGGGAGGGAAATGGTGGCCAAAGGGGAGAGTGGAATTCTTTGAAGAGAAAAATAATTTCTCTCTGCTAACTGTCTGGTAATACCTATCTTCTGGAAGGTGCCAAGAGAATGCAACAGCCAAGCTGGAGAGAATATGCTAGAAAAGCTTCCAAAATATAGGTGCTGGGGTTGATGAAGGCAGTGATTTCATGAGACCTCTCAGACCCAAGACGAGTTTCACGTCCTGTCTCTATTAATAATAATAAGATCCACAATTTATAGCCCACTGTGTGTCAGGCCCTGCTTTAATTGCTTTGTACTCATCATCTGTAATCCTGCAATCAGTGTACCCATGCAGAGGACTATTGTGTCAGCACATAAAAGATGCTTAGAAGGGGGTGAATAGGAAACAATATGTAAGTGTTGGCCATCATCATCATCATCATCATCACTACTACAACCATTGCTATTATTACTGCCCTGCAAGACAGGTGTTATCTCATGGAACAGTAGGGCAACCAGAGGTTAGAGAGGCTGGTTAGCAAGGCCACTAAGGACCAGGGAAAGCACAGTGGTTAAACCAACAGCCTTTGGCGTAGGACTGCCAACCTTCAGATCCTGACTCGGCTGGTTAGTAACCACATGCCGACTTGGACAAGTTATTCCCTCTCTGAGCCTTGGATTCCTCTCCTGCAAAATGAAAAGAGTAGACTAGAATAAAGGTTCAGGTGATGATTTGACCCGTTTGTTTAATTATGAAAACTCAGCTCTGGAGCACCAAAAGTAGAAATTAGAAGATTTGTGTTTTGTGAAGATTGAGCCCTCCCTGCACTTAAGGAAAGAGGAACTAACTTTCTGTGGCTAATACTATGTGGACTCTGCTGTTAACGGTCAGAGAGGATCCTCCTGATCTGCCGTAAAGGCTACTGTGTGAGACAGCAGTCTGGCATGCAGGCTTGGGGTGTGGGGGTGAAAGGGGTGGGGCAGGAAGGAGAGGCAGAGAGGAGAGAGGAGATCCAGGACCAGAGGCCCTGAACCAAGCATGGTTTTGAGTGGGACCAATGCCCAGGAAATGCCAGGTGAGAAGCCAAGAGAGACCCCTTGGGTGCCCAAGACCTCTGCTAGACCAGAGGCTCTCTTGCTGACCACCCCTCCTCAGCTGATCCTCTAGGGAAGGAAAGGCATCTGCCCCATGGACAAAGTCTTCACTCTTGCTCAGTGTAGATGCTGCAAGAGCATGCCTCCCCAGCCCTTGACAACCATGAGACCAAGGCAACCTCTGGACACCTAGCAGGGCAGCAAGGAAAACACTCCCTCCCCCCACCCATATATGATGCATTAAAGTGATCCCACTTGGGTATTGTGAGCTGCGCCAGTAAGAGTGGATACCACACCACCCCATTATCATTATCCGATGTCATCTTCTTTTTTTTTTTTTTTTTGCGGTACGCGGGCCTCTCACTGTTGTGGCCTCTCCCGTTGCGGAGCACAGGCTCCGGATGCGCAGGCTCAGCAGCCATGGCTCACAGGCCCAGCCACTCCGCGGCATGTGGGATCTTCCCGGACCGGGGCACGAACCCGTGTCCCCTGCGTCGGCAGGCAGACTCTCAACCACTGCGCCACCAGGGAAGCCCCAGTATCATTTTCATCATCTCAGGTTGAAGAATCTCCTGAACTCTGCTCTCAAGTCTCTCCAAAGCCTCTGACCCTCCCCAGTGGTGACCTCTTGCCTCTGCTCACCCGGAAAGCCTTGAAGCAAAGCCATCCTTAATGTGGCCCTCCCTCCAACTATGCAGGCTGGTCAGCAAGCCCTCCCCTGGCAGGGAATGGGAATGAAGGAAGTAGCCTGGGCCCCCAATTGCGCTGCCTCTGGGGGGAAGGGGGTGCTGGGGGAGGACAAGGCTTTTATACACAAAGCAGATGCACCATAAACTCATACTCCCTGGGCACAGACACTCCGGGGGAAATGCTGCCGATTTTACCCACTCGTTCCTCTGAAAATAACTGCACACACTACCTGCCAAGTTTCCGGAACAGAACAAGTGCTGAGGCATAGGGAACTGATAAAGAGATGGAGTTTTGGGTAATAGGAAGTAAACCACATTGCCTGGCCCATCAACAGGTCTCTGAAAGAGGAAAAGTATTTGTAATGGACTTTATCATGTCAAATGTTTTTAATGAAACAGCAATACTAATTGCTATCATTTTTAAAGCAGCTACTCTGTCCTGGCTCTGCCCTTTACATACACATTCCATTTAACTCTGCTGGTACTAGAAGTATCACCATTCTTACAGATGAGTAAAGTGAGGCTCAGATAGGTTAAGTAACTACCCCTAGGTCACACAGAATAAAACTGCAGAATCATGATTAAAAGCCAGGCTTCTCAATCCATTCACCTGTGCTTCTCAACAATGGATGGATAGAGATAGATTAATAGATAAGAGAGGGGACAGAGATAGGGAGAGTGACAGATGGAAGCTAGATAGATAGTAAACTGAAAATACCTGTGATGAATGTAAAACATATCTCTACACCCACCTTTCTAGATGATGCAGCTCAAGTTCCTAGAGGTTGAATAAAACTTGCTCTAAGTCACACAGTCAAGCTGAAATCAGAACTCACTGGTCTCATATTCAGTGACTGTGTGTTGAGGGTTTGCTATGTGTCAGCCACTGAACTAGGTGCTAGAGACAAGGCCTGCCCTCATGGAGCTTAAAGCCCAGCAAAGTAGACAGATTGAAAGGAGCAATTAACAGCAAAGTTGGGTCTGTGATGTGACAGGGAGAACCTCTCTGGTGGTCCAGGAAGGTGTCCTTGATGAGGAGGGGGTTAGCCTGATAGTCTCTGGCAGAGGAAGTGTTGGGGAAAGACAGAGGGGCTAGAGACAGGGGTCAGCTGGAGCACCTGCTGATGGGGACAGTGGTAGCAGAGAAGACTGCTGATCTGGTTAGCAGCCAGATCACGTAGGACTCTGGGGGCCATGCTTACGCATTTGAATACTATCCTGACAGCAATGAAGCCCTATTGGAGACTGTCAGTAGAGAGCTAACATGAGCGGTGTGTGCTTAAGAAAGACCCATTGGGGACTTCCCTGGTGGCGCAGTGGTTAAGAATCCGCCTGCCAGTGCAGGGGACACGGGTTCGAGCCCTGGTCTGGGAAGATCCCACATGCCGCAGAGCAACTAGGCCCATGTGCCTCAACTACTGAGCCTGCACTCTAGAGTCCACGAGCCACAACTACTGAAGCCCGTGCACCTAGAGCCCGTGCTCAGCAACAAGAGAAGCCACCGCAATGAGAAGCCTGCGCACAGCAACGAAGAGTAGACCTCACACGCCGCAACTAGAGAAAGCCCGCACACAGGAACGAAGACCCAACGCAGCCAAAAATAAATAAACAAATGTATTTAAAAAAACGAAAGACCCCTTGGACTGCTGGGTGGCTGCAGAGACCTGTTAGGAGACCACTGAAGTCATCCAGGTGAGGCTCAGTGGTGCCTGGGACAGGTGGGCAGCCATAGGGATGGAAAGAAGTGGGAAAATTGGAATATGTCTAAAGAGAGAACTGACAAGATGTGGCTGAACAATGGTGCCAGATGTCCTAGACATTTGAGGACCTTCCTATTTTGAATGCAATGTTTTATTGTTAGACCTTATGCCCAGATTCTTGGTTCAAAATCTATAATCCCCTTAGCAATTACAGGTTGATATCCCAACTCCTAGTTTGGTATTTATTCCTATCCTATTCCCATCTTTTGTATGAGAGACCTGCCTCTCCAGAGAGAGATATTTTGAGTACGTGTAAAATCATCATGGGTGTGGTGCCCCCAGTAACAGAATAATGCTCCCCTCCAAGATGTCCACACCCTAATCCCTGGAACCTGTAAATATGTTACCTTACATGGCAAAGGGATTTGGCAAATGTAGTTAAGTAAGGATCTTGAGATAGGGAGATTAGCCTGGATTATCCAGGTGGACACAATGTAATCAAAAGGGTCCTTATAAGAGGAAGGGGAAGGTTAGAAAAAGGAGATGGGATGAAGGAGGCAGAGGCTGGAGTGATGCACTCTGAAGATGGAGGAAGGGGCCATGAGCCAAGGAATGCATGAAGCCTCTAGAAGGTGGAAAAACAAGGAAACAGATTGTTCCCTGGAGCCTCTGGAAGGAACACAGCCCTGCTAACACCTTGATTTTAGCCCCCATGAGACTCATTTTGGACTTCTGACCAGAATTGTTAATAAACTTGTGTTGTTTTAAGCCACTGAGTTTGTGCTAATTTGTTACAGCGGCCATAGGAAAATAGTACAATGGGGATCTTAAAGATAAAACTGTACTTCACAAAAGAGCAAATAAAAAGATGTATCAGGTCTGTAATACACTCATGCAAGGGGAGATGTAAAGAGAGAAGACAGATACAGAGAGATACCATCACAAACAGAATAAAAATAGCGTACAGTAGCTACCTATGGTTATGGGGATTGAATTGTGTTCTCCCCCCAAAAAAATACGTTGAAATCCTAATCCACAGTACCTCTGAACGTGACCTTCTTTGGAAATAGGGTCATTGTAGACATAGTTAATATGAAGTCCTACTGCAGTAGGGTGGGCACCTAATCCAATATGACCGTTGTCCTTATAAGAGGAGGGCAAGTTGGACACAGAAACACACACAGGGAGAGTGCCATGTGATGACAAAGGCAGAAGCTGGAGTTAGCCACAAACCAAGAAAGTCAAATATTGTCAGCAACCACCAGAAGCTAGGAAGAGTCAAGGAAGGATTCCGCGTCAGGTTTCAGGGGAGCGTGGTGCTGCAGGCACCTTGATCTCAGACCTCCAACCTCCAGAAACACACGCGAGACAATACATTTCTCTTGTTTGAAGCCACCCGCTTTGTTGTACTCTGTTACGGCAGCCCTAGAAAAATAATACACCTACTTTCATGAAGCCCCATCTACTGGACTTCGGGGGATATTATTACTAAATAAGTTGTATTTTTGCAACTATAGGCATACTTCTTCAGCACCCCCCAAATAAATCAAAGTTTAGCATATTTTCATGTTTCTGAAACTTCTTACCTCAAGTATGTATATTTAATATAGACTATCTTCCTTCCTTTATTCCTTCCTTCACTCCTTAGTCTCCTCTTACTACCAAAAGGCCACTCTTAAGTTAGTGGTGCATCTTATAAAGAGCATTTTAGAATCAAGAAAATTAAATACGTGGTTATCCAGTAGACTTTAAGTATCAGGAATGCAAGGATACCTTTGACTCCCAGCACTGAGAGCAGAGCCTGGCAGGTGGTCATCTAGTTTAGTAAATAATTGTGTTCAAGGAGGGGTTTGGGGGGGTCAGGGGATGAGAGTCTGGATATTATCCAGAGGACTTGGAAGGAATTGAGTTAAAGGTTAAATGAGGCCCCAAGCAGAGATATCCTCCACCATGAAATATGAGTTTCTTCCCTCAGTCCCACTGAGTTCTATGACTGTAATTCTAATAGAACCATTAATTCTCTGTTGAGAACTCCATGCAGTCACATAAACTCCCTTTAAAGTTTCCGGAGGCGAAATCCTCCAGAGCCACATCCGTTTCTGAAAAACATTACCAGGAAGGTGGGGGAAATGACAACTCGCTGGAGAAGGAGAGTTGGGAGAGGGGCACGGGCTTGGGGAGAAGAGCAGCTGGAAGAAAGCCTCAGAGGCACATAAATCCCAGGGGACATCCCCAGGGACATGGTCCAGGACAGGAGGCCGCATGTGCAGATGAGTCAGGCCAACCCAGCGGTCGGTTTGGCCCCAGGCCCCAGGCTTGGCTCTGTCCCTAACCCAGTGTAAGATGACACCCATTTGGAGACCCAGGGTCCTCATGTGAACAAGGTTTGTGACTAGGTAAGGAAGTGACAGCTGGGGTAACCACTAAGAAAGAAGGTCAAGTGTGAGACTGGTGGTCTGGGGTGGCAGTGGTGGGGGGCGGGTGTTAATAACCTACAGCAGGGGTCCTCAACCAGGGGTCAATTGTGCCTCCCGGGGGACATTTGGCAATATCTGGAAACATTTTTTGGTTGTCACAGCTGGGGGAGGAGGCAGGGTGTTACTGGCATCTAGTAGGTGGAGGTCAGGAATGTGGCTCAAAATCCTACAATGCACAGAACAGCCTCCCTGGATAACAAAGCATTACCTGGCCCAAGATATCAACAGCGCCAAGTCTGAATAACCCTGGCCTATAGTCTACCAGCATTCAGGTTTGATTTATATAAAAAAATTTTAAAAAGTAGGGGGAGAGGGTAGTTAGAAAGATAAAATAGGTGATCGATGGGTGGGTGGGTGGATGGATGGACAGACAGATGGATAGACAGACAGACAGAAAAACAAAGACACCACCAATGCCATCAGTCATCAGTTATAACTGGGACACATTCTACTTGAGGACCAAGCACATCCCAAATAGGGTTACAAGAACTTGCATAGAGAAAATGTGCTCACTTACCAGGTTAACCCGCAGCAAACAGCTGCTGGGGAGCAGGTCTGACTGGTGAAACCACCACAGCCGCCTTCACTCTGTGGACTCATCTCCATCTGCCTCCATTGCAAAGGAAGCAGGATCAGCGAGCCACCCAGAGCAGTCCACAGCGGACGGTGAATTGGGAAGGGGACACACTCCCTAAAGACCCCCCAACTTGGGTTGCCCCCCCTTTTTATATATCCCCACTCTTCTGCATAGCACCAGTCACAAGTGTAATTCAGTAACAATTGGTATTATCAACTAAGAATCATCCCCCGCACGGGACTGTAAGCTCCATGACAGCTGGCACCTTGTGCGTCCTGTCCCCAGCAGCATCTCCAGCAACAAGCTGGAGTTCTCATTACTTGTTTGTCAAATGAATAAGCAACCACAGGTGACGACTGCACTATCAGAACTAGATCCCAACCAACATGACTCTGACAAATGAGATGCCCCGAGGAGGGCTGAAATCAAGGCTGCCTCCCAAAATCTGGGTCATGTCATCACTATCCGTGGGGGTCACCTTTTCTTCTGTCTGGTTAGCTTCATCATCTGGTGCCTTAAAGCCAAATTTGGGTCTCTCCTGCTCCCAGCCATATCCAACCCACAGAGGACTGTGGGAAATGGTGCTTGAGAAAGCAAGTGGGAACACTCTGGGCCACGTGAAATCAGGCTCTGAAAGAACACAGGTGTAACCCAGACAAATGTGTGGACATGTTTAGCATCTTTATTTTCCTTCTAAGTACCAATTACTCATCCTGGGCCCAAATGGTGGCAAGTTTTCTTCCCCAAGGGGACAGACTGCAGACACCAGAGAGGTGGGTAGAAGAAAGGTTGAGGGGGACACAGGACAAGAAGACTGGATGCCACCTTTGCTGCAGACGGGGTGAGGGAGAGCGTCGGGGAGCGGCTACCTTCCAGGGCAGCTGCAGCCTCCTGCAAGGTTATCTGCAGCGGGCACAGGTTCGAAAGCCATGGGGCAATAAAAGTGAGTCATCGTCACCCAGAGAGAACCAACTCAGCTGCCCGGGGCTCCATGAAGCATGTCCCCAGATGCAAAGTTGCTCAAATTCTGGAATGAGTTTTGCCTGAATAAAGGACATAAAAATGTCCGTGCCCATAAAGACCAGCTTCTGTGTATAGCCAGCGTGGCTGACAGAACCAGGGTGATCAGCTGACAAGGGCCACCTGAAATGAGCCTCATGCTGGAGACAGTGTCAAACACTTTAGAGACATCTGTCCTTAGGCTCCTAACCCAGCCAGCTCCCTGGCTGCCTAGCTGGGTAACCTTGGGCAAGAACATCTCCTCTCTGATCTTCAGGTTCCACACACCTAAATGATCACTAAGTGCCCTTCTTACTCTGAAATTCATGCAACAGCTATGAATAGCTCTGTGCATTATTCCTCCCAGGGTTGATGTTTGCATTTTAACCAGAAGTGTCTGCTCACTCCAGCAGCCTACTGGTGAAGGTTATAGATGCCAGAATACAATTGTCCAGGTTCAAATCCTGGCCTCATCAACAATTACCTCTGTGACTTCAGGCAGGTTACTTAACCTCTCTGAGCCACTGTGTCTTTGATATAACCAACGGAAAGGCAAGGAATCTTCTCCAAAATCCCCAGCCCATCTTTTGATTGGATTCCCCACAATCCAACATCTTTGTGCTGAGATTTCTGGGGCCTGCTGTTTGGGGCAGAAGCCAGAGCATCATAACAACCACCACCACCTGCTCCACAGAGCACCCCCTCCTGGGAAGGTGTTTGTACTTGAACAAGAAAGTTTTGGTGAAGGCAGCAGCACCAAAAAGAGGTTTGGGCATGAGCTTTGAGCCTGCCAATCCCGGCTTCCACATTAGCACCACGATGAACGGACTTGGTCGAGTGAGTGACTGAACCTGGGCCTCAGTTTCCCCACCTACAACATGAGGACAATACTATTTATACGTTCCTCTTAAGGCTGAGAGTATCAGGAAGATGAAGCACAGTTTGCACAGTGCTTGGCACGTAGCAGCCCCTCAATAAACGTTAGCTTTTATGCATCACTACTTCTAAAACCTTGTGGAAAACCCCACGGGGCTGGCCCCTTTGCCCCGCTAACCATTTCCTCCCTCCCTTCACTCCCTCTTTCTCACTGCCATCTCTGAAGAGGAGCACCCCTGCCCCCAAGTGAGCCCCTTGCACGCTGTTCCACTCCCACCACACAAGCCGGGTGGATGTCGGCACACCTGGTCCTTTGGCAGCCCACACTGCTTTGCTCTCCATTTCAGGCTGTGCACTCCTGATGCTGCCCAGGGCCTCCATCCTACCCCGCCACCTCTTCCTCCCACCTGCATGCAGTGGCCCATGTGGGTGCACTCATTCCTGTGGACCGGCACCTGTGGGAGGGCAGCCCTGACTGATGAGGCTGAATCAGGAGACCAGTACCCCTGCTCCCTCACTCCTTAATCCACTGCAATCTGGCTTCCTCCCTGGGCCACCCAAACCTGCCCAAGCCACTAATGACTCCCACTCGCTAAGTGCAGCATCTTTTCTAGGGTCTTGCATGTCTCCTGGGAGCATAGAATTTTGATGGCCACCACCTTCTCACTCCTCTGACCCAGCATGCTCCCACTGTTCTTTCCCTTCCTGTTCAGATTCAGTCACTCCTACACTCTTCCACTCCACAAACATTTATGGAGCTTCTACCCTGAGCTGAACATCGCCGGGACAGGATAAAGAACGAGGCAGACCCTAAGGAGACAGTATGTTCCTACAGTAGGAGACTGCATCAACACCACCTAGAATCAAATCCCAGCTCTGCCAACTTGCTAACTGTGTGTCTCTCAGCAGCTTGCTTACCCTCTCTGGGTCTCAGTCACCACCTCCGTAAAATGGGGCTCAATTGTGGGATTTGCAATGAATGCCTACCAGGTGTTTAGCACAGCAGGTTTCCATTGTTGCCCCACCCTAATGCATTTTCTGCTCAGCAGCCAGAAAGATCTTGAAACATAAATTAGGTCTTGGCATTTGCTCACCTAAAACCCCTCTAAAGGCTTCCCGTTGCCCGAAGCATAAAATCCAGACTCTTCACGGTGGCTTGTGTGGCCCTGGCAATCCTCGGACCTCATGTTGGGCCAATCTTGCCTTGGCTCAGAAAATTCCAGCCATACAAGTTCACTCCTCCAGCAGGACTAATTTTCTTTTCTCCACCCCCACTCCCCCAACTCCCACCCCATGCCACCAGGCTTTCTCTCAGCAGACCTTCCACACCCTCACGTCTCACCTTAAATGCCACCACCTCGAACACCTTCCCTGACCACTAGGGAATAAGTAGTACTGGTGTCCCCCCACTCCACATCCCTGTTACCAGTCCACTGGACCACTCCCCTGATGCTGATGCTGGCTATTCCTGGCTCATACCCACTCCCCTCTCCAGAGGAGTATCCTTGGCTGAAGGGAGCTGCCTCACCTGGAAATCCCTGAGAGTTTATATAACCAACGGAAAGGCAAGGAATCTTCTCCAAAATCCCTAGCCCATCTTTTGATTGGATTCCCCATGATCCAACAGGCAAGATTCCTTGCCTTCCCATGGCCAGTGATGATTGATGGGGTACAGGAGGTCCCAGCCCCCTTGTCTCTGGGCAGGACAGTGTCTGTGAGGCAGTTCCCACCCCAGAGCTCCCCTGGGATCAGGTCACAGCTGGACTTCTTCTGAAACCACATGTTCACCCAGCTCCTTCCCTGCCCTTCCTCCTGAGAGCATCCCCACGGCACACCACTTACAAAGGAATCCGCAGCTCAGACTCTATTTCTGAGGAATCCAGCTTAAGACAGCTTGGGTCTTAATCTTTATCTTGGTTTCTCTCAGAACTTATCTTAATTCTTAATTCCATGAAATGTTTGGTACATTTCTTCTCTCTCCTCCACTACAGGGAAAGCTCCATGAGGACAGGAATCACACCTGTTTAGTCCATCACTTCATACCCAACACCTGGCCTAGGGCTTGTGTGCAGGAGATGCCAGAAGACTATTTCTTGAATTATTGAGATGGTACATCATCGGGCCTCAATAAAAAGATTAAGGATGTGAGCTTCATCTGAGATCTACTATGTCCAAATCCAGTGGGGAAGGCTGTATTTTTTTTGTTTTTAACAAACCCTTCAGGACATTCTACAGTTGAGCTGAGAAGCCACAGGTCGAGGGACAGACAGACAAATAAATGAACAGGGAGACATTTAGATCAATAAGTTATAATGTAACCACGAATCCCAGAGCTGTGTCCAAGAAGCTGAAAGCACAAAAGACTCTGCAATTCACTCTTTCTGGGAAAATCAGAAAGGTGTCAAGGAGGAGAGGATCTTTGAGCAACACCTTAAAGGGTGAGTAGTTTGCAGAGCACACAAGGAAGGAGGAGGGGTCCAGAGAGGGCAGCCTGCATCAGAGGCCCTGGGCTACGGCAAAGACGGGATGGCAAACAGGGAGCAGTGACAGTATGAGGACAAGCAAAGGGTACAGGGGGTGTGAGGGGAGAGAAGCTGAGGTTGGCATTGGGGCAGATGAGGGCCAGATGGGGAAGGACTTTGCAGCATCTCTGAGGAGGCTGGAGTTTCTCCTGAGGCCACCAGGAGGCCCCAGAGGTCAGGCTGGGGACTGGCGGGAGTAGCTTCCCTGGGCCGCAAACGGCCCTGAGGGGGTTAGCAGTGAGGTGGCCATGGCAGTAAAGAGTTTATAAAGAAATAAAAAGGCCTGAATGAGGGCCCTAAGGGTGATTTATACCCTTTCTGTAGCACATCTCTTGGCTTGCATCAGAATTTGTCACATCTCCCCAGTAAACTGTGAGGTGCTGGAATGGAACTAAAGCCTGCTAATGCACTGGCTAAAGAGGGTTTCTCAACCTTGGCACCAGCAACATTTGGGGCTGATACCTCTCTGTTGTGGGGCTGTCCTCCGCACTGTAGGATGTTTAGCAGCATCCCTGGACTTCATCCACTAGGTGCCAGTAGCATCTCTGGATGCCCCAAATGTCTCCAGGCATTGTCCCCTAGGCACAAAATTGCCCTCGGTTGACAATTCCTGGGTTAAGGTACTGGGCTGTGGGGTTCTACTGATCTTGGCTCTGCCACTTCCCAGCCGGTGCCTTGAGCAGAGTACTTCAGCTCTCTGTACCTCTGTTTCCTGACCTATCCAGTAGAGATAATGAAGTATTGACCTCATAGAGTCTTTGCAACAATCAAATACAATGATTCATGTGAAGTGCAGAAAGTAAACACTCAGTGAATACCAGCTATCACTGGCATTATATTTTAAGGAAATGAGCACTTAGACTAAGGCTGGACACACATTAAGTTCTTAACATATGTCAGCTACCATTGCTTCTATTATTATTTTCTTACTCATATATGTAGTACACCCTCTGGCACTTGGATGGGTCTTGCACATTCTTGCCAAATGAAGGTCAGTGGATTGGAATAAGAAAGGGGATGCCTATGAAGTTATGACCTAGCCACTGCTGGCACTTTCTCATCATCTCTGGCACACCAAAAGTTTGGGGGTGGCTACGGTACCCTCAATATAGCAACTACTCTCCCCACCCAAGAATTTCCTAAAGGTATGTTCCAAAGAATACTAAACTCAAAAGCTATTTCTCCTAAAAAAGATTTTCAGGTAAGAAAATGCAAGATATCCCATTCTTTTTTGAACACATTTGGCACATTCAGTTAATAAAGGCTCTGAGAAGTCCTGCAGCCACCATTACTAGATTTTAAGCTCTGGAATCAGGGATCAAGTCTAACTCATTATAATATCCCCACTCGTTGAACAATGTTGCACAAAAGAGGCTCTCAGTAAGCATGTAAAAAATGAATAAATGAAATGAAATATATGAATGAACTTGTTAATTAAAAAGGCCAGTTTGGCTGTATTTAACCCAGTGTTTCCCAACTTTCTGAACCACTGCACCATGCATATCCCCTAGGACTAGCCCCACCCCTGCCCCCAACACACTTTGGAAAACATAGCCCCTCCCTGGGATGTCAAAGCAAAGGTGAGTGACTACGAAGGAAGAGCTACCCACAGTACACATTCCTGGCTTCTACGGTTCACAGTGACTTCATCTTCAATTAAAATGAAGTGAAAACATTTTATTTTAGCTCCAAAATGAGTGCAGAGCAATTGAAAAGAAAGTGCACCCTTAGAGACTCTTGACAGGAGGACTCCATTTTTAAAAGAAATGTGACAGGGGCTTCCCTGATGGCGCAGTGGTTAAGAATCCGCCTGCCAATGCAGGGGACATGGGTTCGAGCCCTTGTCCGGGAAGATCCCACATGCCACGGAGCAACTAAGCCCGTGCGCCACAGCTACTAAGCCTGCACTCTAGAGCCCGCGAGCCACAACTACTGAGCCTGCGTGCCGCAACTACTGAAGCCTGCGTGCCTAGAGCCCGTGCTCCGCAACAAAAGAAGCCACTGCAATGAGAAGCCCACGCATCGCAACGGAGTAGCTCCCACTTACCGCAACTAGAGAAAGCCCTCGTGCAGCTATGAAGACCCAAAAGCAGCCAAAAATAAAAAAATAAATTAAATAAATAAATTTATTTTTTTTTAAAAAAAGAAGAAATGTGACTATCTATGTGCCATTTTGTGGGCAGTGAAGTGGTAAAGCAAATGTCACCTGTACAGGTGATATCAACCTCACTCCTAACATCCAAAGAAATGTCTGTCACTGCAAAGGCCATAGTTCCTACACCCCAAAAGACTAAATTTTTCCCTGGTCGTGGCTCTGTTCAATGGCAATTCTGTCCAATGGCACTTAGGGCAAAGGTCAAGACAACTGCCTAATGCAAACTCAGTTCCAGGTTCTGATTTTTTCAAATATATATGTTTAGTAAGTAAAATAAGCCACTGTGGGAAAATATGCTCCAGAGGCACAGAAGGCTTTGCAACAGAAATGGTAGGAACCTTAGTTGAAATGAGAGCTAACATCTGTACTGGGCTCACTGTATATCACATACCGTTCCAGGTACTTCACATGTGCAAGCTCATCTAATCCTCACAGCAACCCTAACAAAAGGGTCCTAGTGTTATTCTTATTTTACAGATGAGCATATTGCAGCTCTGAGAGGTAAAGTGACTGGGCCCAGGACACACAGCCAGCGAAGGCAGGAGTTGTCTTAACACTGCACTCTGCAACCTCAGTAACTGGCAGTAATCACCAATGCTATTTTTATTTTTAAGAAAAGTTTTAATATGCACTTTGATTATCCATTTATACCATTAATGCTGGAGTTAATTATCTGGTAGGAGTATGAAAGGTATGCGTAGTCAGTGTTCACGTCTATGCCTGTGATACATTAGTATCTTCTGGTGCTTAACTCCCACCCCCTTGACTCCTAAGTGGCATGGAAGGCAAGATACAGCTATCATTTGGCAGTAAGAGGTACTTAACAAATCTACCCCTGTTGCTTTCCTTCATGCTCCTGGTATTTGCCAAAAAGGTTTAAACAAACAGAAAACTTCTGGGATACCAGCCTTACCTGCATAATTTTAATGAATCAACTCCAAAAGACATTCTGAATAGTAACATCCCCACCTCACTCCCTGGCCTCCCCACAGCAAAAAAATTATTTGATCCCTTTGTAAACACTGGACTGTGAACTTCACCTATAGTATCTCACCTGATCCCTAGCTTAATCTGAATAGCAGATATTAGTCCCCATTTTACAGATGAAAAGACTGAGGAGGTTCAGAGTGGTTGAGGGTCTTGACCAAGGTTACAGCAGCTAGTAAAGGACACAGGGAGGGTTCTAAACCAGGTCTCTGTTTCCAAAAAGTCCAGGTCCTGCTGCCTTACATAATTTTAGGTTAATTCACACAGCTAGCCCAGAAAAAAACATTTTTTAGTCAAATGTCCTTATAAGAGCTGGAGATATTATAAATGTTATTGAATTTGAGGTTCTGCTAGTTGAGAACTATGACCAATTAAATAGCTACTTCTCTGTTCTGAGCTACATCAGGCTTGCTGGTAAGACTGGCAGGTCAGAAGAGTGATGGTAATGATTAACTCTGAGGTGTAATGCCATAAGGGAGAACAAAGATCAGATAATTGAACTCAAATATGGGTGGGGCATGGTGCTAAGGCTAACGATTTTAAAAATTGTATTAATAGTAACACTTCTGCTATCCTTTCTTTCAACGAGAATGTGACATGCAAAAAAATTTTTAGGGACTTCCCTGGTAGTGCAGTGGTTAAGAATCCGCCTGCCAATGCAGGGACATGGGTTCGAGCCCTGGTCCGGGAAGATCCCACATGCCGCGAAGCAACTAAGCCCGTGCGCCACAACTACTGAACCTGCGCTCTAGAGCCTGCAAGCCACAACTACTGAGCCTGCACCACAACTATGGAAGCCCGCGCACCTAGAGCTCGTGCTCCACAACAAGAGGAGCTACCACAATGAGAAGCCCGTGCACTGCAACAAAGAGTAGCCCCAGCTCCCCGCAACTAGAGAAAGCCCATGCAGCAACGAAGACCCAATGCAGCCAAAATTAAATAAATTAAATAAATAAATCTTTTTTTAAAGTAAAAAAAATTTTTTAAATTATTTTTCCCATGTTAATACAGGTCAAGTGGAGACATTAAATCTCTGTAGATTTCATTTCTTTTTGTTACAAACACATTTTGTCATTCAAACACAACATCTCTCAGACTACTCCTTGCTCTTGAAAGCCTAATACTAATGCATCAGCTGCTACAAGCTATTTCTTGTTCTAGTTGAAAAGTTTCAAAAATCCCTAGGTAGACCATTTCTTCAAGGACTTTTACAAGGTTGCTGCTGTTTTCTAGGGAGCCCATCCCAAACTGTGGGAGTGAGTAGAGTTGGAAATGGGTCAATATCAGAACAGTCCTACGAATATTTGAATCAGAATAGAACACTCATGTATTAATTCAACAAACTATTTTTGACCAATTTTCTTTTGTATCAAGCACTGCTCCTGCCATTGTGGCTAGAAGCAGGGACAAAAGAGGACCAGACCTGCCGCCATGGAAGTTTAAAACCTAGTGAGAAGGAGAGGGGGAGGTAAAAAAAACAAACATACTAACACCTGTAATGGGTAGAATTATGTCCTCCCAAAAGATATATGTTCAAGTTCTAACACCCGGTACCTATGAATGTGACCTTACTTGAAAATAAGGTCTTTGCTTATGTTATCAAGCTAAGATGAGGTCATGCTGGATTAGGGTGGGCCCTAAACCCAAAGACTGGTGTCCTTATAAGAGGAGGGAAATTTGGACACAGACACATGGGGGAAGAGGCCATGTGAAGGGAGAAGCAGAGGTTGGAGTGATCTGCAAGTCAAGGAAGGCCAAGGATTGCTGGTAACCACCAGAAGCTAGGAGAGAAGCAAGATCATCCCTAGGGCCTTTGGAGGGAGCATGGCCCTGCTGACACCCTAATTTCAGACCTCTGGCCTCCAGGATTGCAAGGGAATAGATTTCTGTTGTTTTAAGGCACCCAGTTTGTGGTACTTTGTTATAGCAACCCTAGGAATGGAACACAACATCTAATATGATATTGGAGAATGACAAATGGTATGAAGAACAAAAAGCAGGATAAGGAGATGAAGAGTGACTGGGGAGGGAGGGGCTATTTATTTTTTCTTTTTCACATCTTTTTTTTTTTAGATTTTTTTTATTGAGTTGTAGTTGTATAATTTTTAATAAATTTATTTATTTATTTTTGGCTGCATTGGGTCTTCGTTGCTGCGCGTGGTTTTCTCTGGTTTCATCGAGCAGGGGCTACTCTTTGCTGCGGTGCGTGGGCTTCTAATTGCAGTGGCTTTTGTGGTGGCTTTTCCTGTTGTGGAGCATGGGCTCTAGGCACAGAGGCTTCAGTAGTTGCAGCATGCAGGCTCAGTAGTTGTGGCTCACGGGCTCTAGAGCACAGTCTCAGTCATAGTGGCGCACGAGCTTAGTTGCTCCGTAGCACGTGGGATCTTCCCAGACCAGGGCTTGAACCCGTGTCCCCTGCATTGGCAGGCAGATTCTTAACCACTGTGCCACCAGGGAAGTCCATATAGTCGTATAATATTATATGTTACAGGTGTACAATATAGTGATTCACAATTTTTAAAGGTTATACTTCATTTATAGCTATTATAAAATATTGGCTATATTCCCTGTGTTGTACAATATATCCTGGCAGCTTATATATTTTATACATAATGGTTTGTACCTCTTAATCCTCCACCCTTATACAGCCCCTCACCACTGGTAACTAGTTTGTTCTCTCTGTGAGTCTGCTTCTTTGTTTTATTCACTAGTTTGCTGTATTTTTTAAATTCCACATATAAGTGATATCATATAGTATTTGTCTTTCTCTGCCTGACTTATTTCACTTAACATAATACCCTCCAAGTCCATCCATGTTGCAAATGGCAAATTTTCATTCTTTTTTATGGCTGAGTAGTATTCCATTGTGTATATGTGTGTGTGTGTGTGTATACACACCACATCTTCTTTATCCATTTGTCTGTTGATGAGCACTTAGGTTACTTCCATATCTTGGCAACTGTAAATAATGCTGCTATGAACATTGGGGTGCATGTATCTTTTCAGATTAGTAGTTTGGGGTTTTTTTTTTTTGAATATATACCCAGGAGTGAAATTGCTGCATCATATGGTAGTTCTATTTTTAGTTTTTTGAGAAATCTCCATCCTGTTCTCCACAGTGGCTGCACCAATTTACATTCCCACCAACAGTGTATGAGGGTTCCTTTTTCTTCACAGCCTTGTTAACATTTATTTGTGTTCTTTTTGATGATGGCCATTCTGATAGGTGTGAGGTGATATCTCACTGTGGTTTTGATTTGCATTTCCCAGGTAATTAGGGATGTTGAGCATTTTTTCTTGTGCCTGCGAGGGGCAATTTTAGATAGTTCAGTCAAGGTCAGGTGACAGTACATAGGCATAGAATTGTCAAATCAGTCCCACCAGATCCAGAGATTATCTCATCAGCTTGGGCTACCCTGACAAAATACCAGAGACTGGGTGGCTTAAAAACAACAGACACTTACTACTCACATTTCTGGAAGTTGGGAAGTCCAAGATCAAGGTGCTGGCAAGGCAGGTTTCATTCTGAGGCCTCTGCTCTTGACTTGTAGGAGGCCTCCATCTGCTGTGTGCTCACATGACCCCCTGCTTTGTGCTTGTATGTATAAACTTAATTACTTCCTTACAGCCACACTGGAAGCTGGGGCTTCAACGGACGATTCAGTGGGGGCACACACATTCAGTCCATAATAGAGATCTTATCCAAAATCAAATTCTACTAATAATTCAAAAGATAGAGTGACCATGAGACCCAGGTGAAGCAAGAAGTCTGAGATGGCCAGCACTACTCCTCAAGTCCTTCTTTGTGCAATAGGACACACACTAGCTCAGGCTCACATACGTGCCCTCTATGGGATGAAAGCAGGACTATTTCAGTGATACAATAGGTCCATTTCATACTCTAATAATTACATGGTTGACACTGACATTTTCCATAAATCCCATTAATTCCAAGTTTGTTTATCATACGTAAACTCAACCAACCAGGTATGTCCTACTAAAAGCATTCCATACCATGAATGAGGACCAGAACCAGCCACATAATACAATATGAAAATGAGGGGCCCTTTGTTCAAATATTATTCATTTCAAGATGGTAACTGCAGAGCATTTAAACCAAGTGTAGGGCCCTTCTAAGTACAGGGCCCTGTGTGACTGATTAAGGACCCTCCCTTGTCTTTCTGTGATGAACCCCCTCAGGAGGACCCATAAGCACATTTACTAGGAGAATTGATCTTATCATTTCTTTCTTTTTTTTTTTTTTTTTTTTTTTTTTTTTTTT